>NC_137829.1:10260695-10358195 GCF_963921795.1 Nannobrachium achirus
AATTCAACCAAATTTTAACCAAAGCAGTTTTTTGTACATTGGAACATAATTGGGGGGTGAGACTCAAGAAAATCAGAAAAAGGTCATTTAAGATCCACCCTGGTACGCATGCACCCACGCTCACTCACACACACGCACGCACGCACGCACGCACGCACGCACGCACGCACGCACGCACGCACGCACGCACGCACGCACGCACACACACACACACACACACACACACACACACACACACACACACACAGGACATATCTTTTAATGCAAAAAAAGATGTTTGTTATACAGGGCAAGCAGGTTGAAGAGCCACAATCCTACAAGCCACATTCATACATTTCAAAAGCAATTGGCCATGACACTAAAGCCTTATGGTCCAGGCGTCGGTTCAAGGTGGTAGTATGTTGTTTTTTAGTTTCTTTTTCTTTTATTGCTAAAATGAAATGGTGTTTCAGTGTGGAAGAACATACAGTAATGCTGCATTCTAGAGAGACTATTTCTAGTCTTGTGATGTTCTTACCTGCTCTGACCTCATAGCTAGTACAAGCCACTCAGTCAGTTAGTCTGTTTTCAAGTGCAAACCAAAAGCAGGTCGCAGTTAATCACAGATCCCGTGCCTGGTATCCATTTATGTTATATACTGTATGATGTATGTTGTTCCCGAGATGGTCGCAAAACAAATTTCCATTTAACCTTTTTCAACCTGGCTTCCCTATTTTGGACATTATAGGCGAAATTGTTTTGTGCTCACAATGCATCATAGTGCGATGTGGTGTCAACTTGTGAATCGTCTATTTAATACAATATAATATACAACGAAGTATATAGGGCTCATGTGGTTAAAATGGACCATAAAGGACTCTCTTAATCTTAACCAGGGCATGACTCTTTATTCCGGCTTGCGTAACACTTGAACACTTGAATAAAGATGCATGCTACCTGACGGCATCTTCTTCCAGCAGCAGTTTAACAAATTGCCGAGGGATGTGAAGGGAGAGAACGCTCTCCGCCATCTGCTCTAGGATCCTCAGGTGGTTGCCGTCCGTGGTGGGGAAGCGGTACATCCGTGACATAATGCCTCCAAACACTGAAACGTTAACCAACAAAAGAATTGTAGAAATGAATTTCACCCACTCCTTTACACTTGGTGTAAACTTGTGACGTGACAATAAAGTTGAACTTGAACTGGCCGCTGGTAATGTTTATTTATTATTTTACTGAAAACAGAGGATTATTCATACACTTACCAGCCTTCAGCAGTGGGTCTTTACATAGAGAGGCAGACTTGGACCTCATGGCCATCGATTCAGTCAGGCTCTCGTCAACTGGTAGCACCATCTGATCACACCACCACGCAAACACACACAAGTACACCCACACATTCATATTTGTGACAGGATGTGATTGAATGTGTCGCTAGAAGGCAAACATGAGTAAATCACGAATCAAGAAATAATGCTCTCATTTCAACAAACAGCATTTTTAGGATCACAAAATGTCCTTAAACCGCTGTGAGAGGTATGAGATATAAGAGGTATGAGCTATGACCGGCTTTTTCTCAGCTCATTTATTTGAGCTTTAACAATATTCAAATGATGATGTCTTCTTCAACTATTTTAATGCATGACACATCATTTGAAAGCATACAATCTGCACTTTCATAATCTGTAAAAAGAAAAAAGCAGTGCCCTCCTTGCATCACATTCTATCACCCCCTGTCACATTTGCCTATATGGTTATCTGTCCTACTTTTTCATGCAAAGCAGTGAACAGGAAGAGCTAGTTAGGTGGAAGTAACTTCCCTATGGATCTGTCAGGATTGTGATTACAATATAGTCATGTCCTGACTATCCTTGAGTGCAAAACAACCAAGTCAAGGTAAATCCCAATACACAAACACACTTAAAGGGAAATTCCCTTAAGGGGAAAATGTTAAAAATGGAGAGTAGATATACAATACAAACCTCCCAGTATGTCTACCACAATTCCTCAGTTCACTCACCCGTCCATTAACAGTGTCTCCCCTCTGTAACCTAGGGACAGGAGCTCTCTGGTCCCGCCTCTCCTCTATCTGCCAAGCAATGATGGTGACATTGCCGACGCGCTCGTTCTCCGCTGACCTGTCACACAGTCGACATCAAGTACTGTCAGTCAACATCCCAGAATCACCAGCTTCAAAATTCCTCCTCAGCAATTATTTAGACCAAACACAGTTCTCTGACTTGTCACTGGTAGAGGATAAATGACCAGCCATTCCTCAGCGGTTCTTTGGGGTGGTTGAGGTGCGACTGTATGTAGCGCTGCTGCCTTACAAAGAACCTGTTCAGCCCCTGACTGTATGATTCTTTAGAGCACTGGCTCTCCATGTCAGGTCCGGGAACCTTATGGATCTGTAACTCTGAGAGCTAAACTAACACAGAGGATTTTACTGTGTAGATTGGGGTCCCAGGTCTGTGGTCTCAAACTGAAATGAAAAGGGTTGAGAATCACTGCTTTAGAGGTTCTCTACTAGTTCTTCATCTTAGTTTAGGCGCCACTAATGGTTTGATACTGCAGCACCATTTGACAGAGGTGTTATAAACTCTAACACCTTTAAGATAGGTGCTGCTGTATCTACTCTAGTACCAAAATAGCTTCCCTTGTGAATACTAGCCAAAGAACCAATTGTATTGCTATTTACCACCATTTCTGTTTAGTATTATGTAAATGTGTATTGTTTTTGTTACCTCAGAGCCAGGTGTAGTCTGTGGTGTTTGTCTTGTAGAACTTCCTTCACAGGAAACATGGCTGAACCTAGCATGTACATCTGACACACACACACACACACACACACACACACACACACACACACACACACACACACACACACGATACATGAAAATAACGAGCAATGACTGTAAAGATTACAGAAAGAAAATGTGCTAATATCTTTTGTTTTGAATATTAATTTATTCTGCCATATACAATGACATGTATGTGTTTACACTCCACAAGTGAGTTCTGCACACAGTCATGTTATGAATACATGTCATGTATTTAACTCATCAAAAGAGGCATGCTTCAAACGCATCTTCTCTACTGACTGCTTTATAGCAAATGTGCGTTTGTGTGTGCATGTTCAATTAAATGGCTGATGGTGCGAAATGGCATCTGCTGCAATTTTGTTAATGGGATTAATTCAATTAACCTCCACATATAAAATGCTATAGAGTATGTCCATGTGGGTGAGATTACGCAGGCATGTGACATGAGTCATGACTCATTTCCTGGGGCTTTCTTTGCACGACTTTCTGTTTCAGCCTACCAGCCACGTGCCGTTTCATAATGGTCTATTATTTTGTCTGGTGGGAGATGAGAACGACACATGCATTGGCCATTTTTAACTTTTATATTTAAACACAAATCAGCACTTACTCCCACCGAGAAGAAACACAAGCTGTTCCTGTTGCTAGTGACCAGGGCTAAATCTGCTCAATTAAGAGCGTCTGCTAAATGCTATAAACTATAATAGTCTGTGGAAAATAATCTATATGTTCTTGAGAAGTGCTCACCGTGCCCTGAGAACGGTCCTTCACATCATATACAGACAGCTTAATCTGAGTCTGCTGAGTGATCAGAGAGTCCTGGAAGAAAGCTATGCTGCTCAGGAAGATGGGGTTACTGGTACCCTAGAGAGAGAGGGGGGGGGGGCATGTTCAAAGTACAGAACAAATTATTTGAATGATGGGAGACGATAATGAAGTGGCACGATGATGCTTTTTGTACCTCAATGATCTCTGTTTGAGCGTGCTTGGTCCAGAAGGCCTGCGGGGGAGTGGTACAGCTGACCGCTACAAAGCTTGTAGGTTTATGGTCCAGTGCCGGGGTGACAAGCTCACTGCATGCTGGACAAGATCATAAACAACAGGAGGAGATTACAAATGATGACATTTTCAAACTAGAGTCTCTAATCCTAATGTACCTCTTGTGACCTACAGTATGTAAAAGCATTTACTGTATGTAGCTTAGTGCTTGATGAACATGTAGACAAGCTGTGATGCTATCAAGTTGAACAACAGCAAGTACCGGTAAGTCTATTTCTGGAGTTCTCTGGTCTCATGACTTACCCAAACTAAACTCCAGCACAGGTTCATCAGGGTCCTGGCTATTGCCTGGCAGAAAAGACAGAGAAAGAGAAATAGAGAAACAAAGTGGTCAGTTTTACAGCTCTGCCACTTTAACATCAGAAAAGCAAATGGGGGGGGGGGGGGGGGGGGCACGGTGGCGCAGCTAGAAGGTCCCGGTTTCAATTCCAGCCGGGGACGCTTTGAGCGCTGGGGCCGTGTTCTCTCCCCCGTGTCATCAATACCCATACCCTAGGTGGCATGTTCTCATCGTGGGATAAAAATTATTAAAAAAAGCAAAGCAAATAGGTTATCATGGTAGAGGTTACTTGAGTTACCTGAGAGAGTCAGCCCCATCATCTCAGCTGAGAGATCAAAGGTGTTGGCCCGGTAGACTGACCAGGGCCGATGGCGGGGGCTGCGTTCCTTCCCTGACATGGTGGCTAGAAGTCAGGGCTTAGGGTGGGGTTCAGGACAGACAGGTTCAAGGTAAGTGGTTCAGGTGGAATTTGGACGCACAGCCCACACTCTTCTTTGTGTGGGTTCCTTGCCTTTACGTGTTTAGCTTTGTTGTGTGTTGTTCTCAGTAGTCACAGGTGAATCTGTGGACACAGACAGGACATCAACAAAAGGAATAGTTATTGCCTGTGCAGAAACAGTGCAGAAGCAGTGTGGACATTTTCATCTTGCTGATATTGCTACATTGGTAGCATTTCAATGGATCACATTTCAATGGAGTACAAAAGTGAAACGAGTGCATGTGAAAGCAAGAAACATCCTTTCACTAATTTAATGCATTATCGCCATATCGTTACACTATACCATGATTTGCATTTGTTTAAACCTGGGCTATACACATGTTTTTAGAGATGAATTATCTACCCAAACATATATTTGTCATGGTGGCAATATATCATTTTGACTGAATAGGTGATTTTTTTACAACTACGATTTTAGTAAATAATAGATGCTACTTATTCTGTTCCCTCCGACAAAGTGCTAACATGCAGTGGGAACAGTGTGACTTTTCTCAGACAGATGGGGGTGTGAAGACACATATGGAGCAGAGAAGTCAGATCTGAACCTGTGCTCATATCTTATTGTCTGCTGAAGATTACTGTGCATAAGCGTGCAAATAATGTACTTTGAAAATAGCAGTCTGCCTAGAGACAGCCAATACTTTTAAGTTTAAGCACACACACAAACACGCACACAGAACTCATACCCATCATCCACGTTGGATATGCAACCTAAACAGAACAGGTAACACAGATGTCATAGTGCATGGCCTCTGCGTGTAACAATATTGCAGCAGGAAACTAGCTATTTCTGCACCAAGCCACCCAACTTGTCAGCTTTCTCTCTACGCCAAACACAGACACCAAGGAGAGGGAAACAGCTAATGTCTCACCTTCTTCCTCCCCTTGCTCAGATTTGTAATCCCCTACATTACTCCCAGGATTCTTCACTTTGCTTTTTATGAATATACAAACAGCTAAGATTTATTTGGTCTGTCTCGCTCTCCCTCGTTACATACCTCTTAGTCCTCTTCACTCTGCAGACTCTCTGTATCATTGAACACTACAACAGCTGACCAGTGGTTTCCTGTTGATCATTTCACATACTGTGTGCTCATTTCAGAAAACTGAAAGAAAGCGGCACAGTACTGTCAAAGAGGAAGTAAAAAAAAATGCCTAAAACGTCTATTGTCTCCATAACGGAATAGTGACACTTTGGTAGCCTCAGTCTGAACCTGACAAGCTAGCACCATCTCAAGCGATGGTGTGTCAGCATCCAGGCAAGCACACAATCACCTCCAGATAGCTTGAACTAAATGCACACTGCACAATAAACATATTACCTACAGGCCTACCTGTGGCTGCACTGGCTGTGAGCATAAATAGATACTCAGAATGAATGGCACGCTATATCAAAAAAGAAGAGGTAAATATGAAAGATTAAGAGGAAGCAGCGCGTGTTCTCACAAAGACTAACCTGAACCGAGACTGCCTTCCCGAGCCAACCTTTGCATATCCTGTGGTGGCATGTCGCCAACGCTTAGCTTGACATTTCATGTGTGCATTGCAGGCCAAGTGTGCCTCACGCACGCACGCACGCACGCACGCACGCACGCACGCACGCACGCACGCACGCACGCACGCACACACACACACACACACACACACACACACACACACACACACACACACACACAATTAAAATGTACATCTGATAGGGGAGAAAGTGCACCTGTGATGTGTGTTCAAGTGTTTGCACATTTTTGTGTACTGGTCACGTGGTGTGTCTTCATGTGTGCTGTGTGTGTAGCTATTTATTTGACATTGTGCGAGGCACACGGATAAAGAGCCAACTGTGTGTATATGGCTGGGCATTCATGTGTAAGTAAGGACTTCAGCAATGGAGGTCTATTTTTACACGTGAGGCTGTTTTGTCACATATGAAAAATATTGTAACATTCATATACTAACTAGTAAGACGCCTCAGGGCGACATGCGACAATTCTTGGCCATCTGTTAATGTGACGTCACAGTAAAGCCAGAGCGTGATGTCAGAGCGACAAACCCATAGAACCACAGTGTCTGTCAGGCATGAGATACATACGGACACGCTGTATGTGACTGTTCACATACTAATCTGCGACCTACGGTCACAAAAACACAATTCCATAGACGTGTACAGTATGTGTGAATGCTTCCAGGTACACATATGAGACATGACAGATATGTGCACACTTCCAGGAAGAAGTTTCACACATAGCACTATAGCACTTGTGTCTTGTTGACAGTTTAATCTCTATCTTGGCAGCTTCAAATGAGTCCAAAACACAAGACAATACTGTGTGTGGAAGCTCTGCCTCATTAGGCTGTGTGTCTGTGTGTGGTGTGTTATTGTCAGTGGGTAACATGCTGTAATCTCTGCTACCTCAGCAGCATGGGAACCTCTCTAGGAAGCCTGCAGTGGCTATGATGTGAAGTTACAGGGAGCCACTCAACATTGTCATTACATCTATCAAACATCCATCGCCTATCCCTGCTGGCAGGGAAGGGCGCTGAGTCAAGACACCCAGTGAGAGAGCGCCGTGCCTGATGGGGCAGTAGTTAGATAGAGGTGCTGAGGCAGGGAATTGACAGAGCTCTGAGGTGGCCCTCATGCAGGCATCCTTGCGAGGAAGAATGGTAGCTGGCCCCATGGGGCGGCTTGGGCTGGAGAGGAGAGGAAAGCAACCCAGATTGGAAGGCTTGTGTTGTAAACCAGGCAGGGGTGTCGCACCAAATTCTGGGCCCTGGGTACTTTAACTATTGAAAAATAGCAGATAGCAATTTTTTTTTAAATCGTGAATGTTTGTGCAAGTCTTTGAATATTTCAAAAATAAATGAAAACCCCATGTTTCTATGTCAGTGGTGCTCATAAAATGTTATGTATTTGGCCATGGACCCCCATCTCAAAATATTCAGTTCCAGGGACCCCCCCCCCCCCCCAGAAGCAAAAATTGAGTTTCAAAGGTTCGCTTATACATTCAAAGATTTGCACGCATTCTCACGACTTTTAAAACATAGCAGATCTACAAGCTTGTATATCTGCTAAATATATATATATATAGCTAAAGTATCAAATAATTTAGGTCCCTCCACCTTGGGCCCTATAGTAACTCAGTCCCACTTTCCCCCCCTTGTGACGCCCCTGAAACCAGGCCCCCTACATACATTGTCCTCAACGGCTACACTGCAGTGTATCTCTGCTCTCCTTATTTTCTGCTCTCTCCTTTTCCCGCACTCTATAAATCATATGCATGGCCCCATAACTCACTGCTCTCTCACACATTCATCCTCTCTCAGATTTCTCTGTGTTAGTGTGCAGCGGGCTAGTCCCAGTTGTCCTACGCCCAGTTGTCCTACGTCCCAGTGTCCCGTGTGGAGCTCCAGTCATTCTCTTCCGCTCTTCTGCTTTGTCATCCACTGACGTCATTGTTATTTCTCTAAATTTCTTTCCTCTTGCAGCTGTCTTCCTGTTCGCTATCCCCCTATGACCCCTCTGCTCCATTGCCCTGTCTATTGATCCTGTATCCTTGCAGAGCGGAGTTTACTGCCTCCCCTGTCCCTTGAGTCTGATCTATCAGACTGCTAGAGCGGGACACTCATAGTTTGTTGTAAGTAACCATGGATACCAAGTCTGTGATTGATTAACGGGTTGATCGGTTTCCCAGGAATGATCAGTCAATGACAATATTGATCGGACCTGAAGGGAATATTCAAAGATCTTTATTCTATAAAGGCATGCATGCGCGCGTGCCACATGCCACACATGCAGGGCAGGCATACACACATGTGTACGCTCGCGCGCGCGCACACACACACACACACACACACACACACACACACACACCCACACACACACACACACACACACACACACACACACACACACACACACACACTTATTGTAGTGTGTTAGTGTGTTATCACAAACAATCGTACAGAAGTCACAACAAGAGTAAAATCTCCTGTTACCCTGACAACTGGAGACTGTCAGACTCAGCACCAGAAAGTATATTTGATGATGCTGGTGGTGCTAAGGGGTCACTCTGGGTTGGGAATGCTGGGGGGGCAGGGGGAGACAACAGGGAATCTGTAATATTGTAGGCTACTATGCAATGCTACATTGAAAAGGTTCTCACTGTCTCTCTGTCTCTGTCTATGTCTCTCTCTCCCTACCTGGAGGCAAGCTGTGCTTATGTTATTTGTGTTATATGCTAAAGGCCAGTGGTTCACATGTATCTTCTTAAGACATGTATTAATTCAAACACATGCTTCCACACAAAAAATAAGGCCTGATAGTATGGAAGACTGTGTGCTTAAATTAGTTCCTCATCCTGTCACGACATGGAGTAAAATAAACTGTGCTTCAACAGATAAGTCTAATCCTCTACTCTTGAACAGAGCCGGAGCAGCTGGTATGCTTAGGCAGTGGAATGGTCCATTGCTTGATAAGCAACACAGCCAAACCATGGTATACAACATGAAATAAATATAGATGGCGGTAGGCCTGGGTGGTCCAAGATGAGGTTGTCATCCAGCCTGTTTACCAGAATGGACAATGGACATGATGACAATACAATTGCATAAAGGTTGGGGAAGCGGAGACTGCATGAGGCAATCTATTTCTGGTCGCAACAAGGGCTACAGATAAAACCATTCTGCATCACTATCAGTAGGCCTACATGCTTATGCGATGACACTCAGACAATAACAAATATTGCGTCATGATCTGCTCACGCTGGCTATTGCTATAGGAACAGTCTTCTAATACAAATTAATGAACCATAGAAAAAGGTAATGTAGAGGCTGGCTAAGCTGTTACTTAAAAGCCCAGGCTATAAATTGGTATTTTAAATATTGCTACAAAAATGTCATCGGAATGTAAACCTGCTGCGAAATAACATCTTAGCAAACACGAGACTAATAGTGAGAGATGACTTAAATGAACAAGTCCAAAGAAAAACACTCACAGTTTGAGTCTTGACATATTCCATCGCAATAACAGAGCTATGATCATGGGTTAGGTTTCTCGTCATATTGATGCGCATC
Organism: Nannobrachium achirus; assembly: GCF_963921795.1. NCBI lineage: Eukaryota > Metazoa > Chordata > Actinopteri > Myctophiformes > Myctophidae > Nannobrachium > Nannobrachium achirus. The sequence continues at coordinate 10,270,402 of NC_137829.1, forward strand.
TCGGCTGCCTCTTCTCTTCGACGGCACTGCTAAAGACTCGCCCTACAGCCCACAGTGACACATCCCAGACCCTATGATTCACTAGCAGCACCGCCTCAACTCTCCAGTGTGCGGCGCGCTTGGTCTGCTTTGCAGCCAGCAGCCCGTGCAGGTGCCATATGATCTTTGTCATTTTAATGGAATGGAACTGGAATAATGGAATAATAACCTCAATTGCTCTGTCTGGATACTTTTAACTATGTTATATATACGGAATCAAATAAAATAGCATGTATTTCTGTTTTTTTTAGGCCTACGTGTGAAAAAAGATGCACTCAATAATAATAAAATGAATTAAACTAGTTTAATCCGAGAATTGATGAAAGGTTGTAATGAAGATCTCTCACGGTGTGATGGACAAGAAAAACAGCATAGGGATCGGTGCTGCTGAAGAATCTGAAGTGCAACACGCTCTCTGTTTGTCTGTCTGGATGGATGGAGAGAGGGCAGTATTTTACGACAGCAACTTAAAAGAGAGGATAGCACTTAAGCGTTAAGGCCAACTGGAGTGGACAACATGTCTACAAGACGTAGAAACAAATAGGTAGACCTATATTTATTACAAAATAAATATCCTAGCCGTTAGTCCTTCCTTAAAAGTTAACCATTAACACTGTCTCCATAGTAGGCCTATACAAAGCCTTTTGTTTTAAAATGACACTTGATTGGCTTTGTTTGCTGCAGGCAGGTTGTTCAACAAGGAGATCCCAAGAAGCAGGGAAGCATTTTGTTCACCTTTAGGAGCACTGAATGACATAGACCCTATACTTATTTTTGCTCTCAATCAGGCCTAGAAGTTAAAGTAGTCATCCAAATAATTCCTTGATTAAGAGTAGCCTAGCCTAGCCTATATCAAAGTGGGCCTGGAATGGAATATGAAAAACTAGGCTTAAAGGACTGAGTTAATTATACAGGGTAAATGTATAATGTGCTTCTCCAAAAACAAATGTCCTGAAGTCTCAAGAATGAAATGAACTCACCATGCAGCATTTAATCAAATAAAAATACATGTGTAGAGGCCTACAAATACCAAATGGAATGTGGTCAAAAGTCAAATCATGAGAAAAGTTAATCCTTTGCTTATTATTATTATTTGAAAATATGATATTTACATTATGATTTTGATTGTCTTTATACATACCAACTATACATAACAAACTTTAGTTTTTCTTTGTTCTTCTTCTTTAGAAATATTTTCTTTCACATCAGGTCATCATCACAGACTCCCTCCCTAATCAGAGTTAGGAGTTTGAAACTTTGAATGAATAGCCTGCTAGCCTATGTGTAGCCAGTGCAGGATGTAATTTGTATATAGATGTGGTTGTGAGGGGAGTTCATTTTACTGACTAAACATTTTTTTAATAGCCTATTTAATTAGAAAAAAAAAAGGGAAAAAGAAGAAAGAAAAAAAAGAAAGAAACTCTCACACACTTAGCCTGTGTGTGCCAGTGATCACCCTCCCCTGTGCCAATGTTGGCAGTTGGCACCTGATGCTTACCCCTGAAGTAGCCTAGGCTATATACGGTAGTTATAGTATCGTATCTATCTACGTAATATAGACCTACGGTATCGAGACATACTGAAACAGTAGCCTACAGTAACAGCCCCCTGGCTGGGTGGGAGACGAGACGAGACGAAACTGCAAGGTGTCTGGCGCTGTGTCTGAAAGCGCTCGTCCCACCTTTTCATTTGATCCAAATGACAGCCAATAGGAACCGCGCCCTGGCCGCGCCCAGCCTCTATCGGAATGCGTGAACGCGCAACAGGCACACAGGTAAAGTCAGTCACAGGTGCGCTGTGTGTGTCACCTCTCTGTGCACGCTGAAGGAGACTCGCTAGACCAGAGGATTGTTTGACAAAGAGACCAGAGGGCTTCATAAACCTTGATTCAGACCTGTTCAACATGATCGAGAATGGAGCGATTTGGATTTGTTGACTTGTAAAAGCCATAGCCTACCCAAGGAATGTTCTCTATGGTGTTTTTAAGTTGGACGGGGTGAGCTGAATCTCACCACGCTAATAGCCATTTCATTTGGATATTAATGACATCACTTGGTGGCCTCAGATTGCAGCATATGGACCGTGGGATTTTATCCACCACCATGGAATGTTTTACCAGCGTGAAACGGGCGGCGTTTTTATTGACCATTTGCACGGTTCTCCTATGTGTGCCACACGGTTCCAACGGAGAGATCCCACCGAAACCAACCGGCGGCAGCACTGGCAGCGTAACTATTCTGCCCCCAATCAAGCCCGAAGGCCCCCAAGCCTTTCCTGATGCAGAAAAAGCCAATTTACCAGTGTTTACAATGGACTACGCCAGAATACAGATACCCTTTGAGATCACTCTCTGGGTGCTGCTGGCTTCATTCGCTAAGATTGGTAAGTAGGCTAGTAGTAGGCCTAAACATAACATGGTTTCATGTTCAAGAACAGTAGGCCAATATGCACATTGGTTGTTGTTGCCTATATGGCAATTGTTGTTACATATCATGAATGGAGCGTCATCAGGTAAACTATGTGATTGATTGATTGATTGATTGAATACTTTATTAGAAGTTTGCATAGGAAAAGGTAGCCGCAAATTGCAACACTAGATTTTTTTTATAATCGGATGAATCTAGGGTTGCAATACCTCCCATAGGCAGCCAATGCATCAAAACAGTTTTTTGCTATCTGATTGTATTAAACGACTTCAAACTCACCAATATTGTGGCTCTATGGAAAGCTTGGAATTTACTCTTTCTATTTGCAAAGTGTTTGTTTCAGAAAAATCCACAGTAGACATGTTATGAGTTACTTTCTATCCAAGAAATTTGGTTCAGGTGATTATTTTTTCTAAGTCCTGGAGTTTGGAAGCGCTCGTGGAAAATCCCTCAACGGTCCTGTGACCACCTGGTTCTAAATGTCACATTATGCAGGAGGCAGCGGGACATGGCGTTATAGAAGACAAGCGCTTCCGAAGTTCAAAAAACCATGTCTGCTCGGATTTCTTGACAGAAAATAAATCATAACAATTATACGGTGGATTTTTCAGAAACAAACACTTTGCAGATAGCAAGAGTAAATTCCAAGCTTTCCATAGAGCCGCAATATTGGTGAGTTTGACGTCGTTTAATTCATCAGATAGCAAAATAACGTTTTGATGCATTGGCTGCCTATGGGAGGTATTGCAACCCTAGATTCATCCGATTATAAAAAATCAAACCTTGGTTCGAAGTGGAGCCGTGAATTTGAGCAGTTCCAGATCTACGTTTTTGATTCTATGTGTTCTAGATCTATGAATTCTATGTGTTCTAGAACTATAAATTCTATGTTTTCTAGATCTATAAATTATGTGGTCTAGTTAGAGCTGTCAGTCGATTAAAATATTTAATCAGATTAATCGCATGATTGTTCGTAGTTAATCGCGCGATTAATCGCATATTTCGTATCTGTTATAAATCTACCTTAAACAGATATTACTACTCATATCAACATGGGAGTAGACACATACTTGCTTTATGCAAATGCAGCATATTTACTATTTTTGAAATAATAACAAATACTGTCCATAATAGGCCTAGCAAACATATAACAAAAATATCTGCTTCCATTAGGACAGATTAATAGTGAAAGGACCACCGCTCATCGAGGTGCTGCATGCCTGAAGAAGGTATATGACCAAAAGCTTGCACTTTATTTAACTGAAAATAAAGAACATGATTTTGCACACTTTTGAGTGTGCGGAGGCTCCCTTAAATCTTGGCTCCCTTATATTTCATTAGGACAGATTTAAAATAAACGTTTATACTTGGCATTCAATCACTAAACCCCAGCATCCCTATTCTAAGGGGATATTCACCAAAAGTAGCAGATTTACAAGCTCACTACAAGATGCTACAAGAGCTTGTAGATCGTCTATTTTTGGTGAAGAGAGTTGGCGTATGGAAAAATAAGTCAAGTACAGTGCAACTCAGGGGTGTTCTGTGACACTAGAGTGCCACCCATAGGATGGAGTTCTGAACTGAACAGAACGCAGATAAACTAGCTGTTACGGTATGTTATGATGTTAACTGTAGAGACACTGTGATTACTAATTGGAGGACGTAGGCTACTATGTGCTCGTGTTAGTCGTGTACAAGTTGGAGCACTGATGTTCTTGGGAGGGTGTGTGTCATGGGGCTCGCGCTGTCTACGATAATGTGCCGTTTCAACGCTTCGGTATTTACTGCGCGCGACGCCGTCAGCGGTAATATTGTAGTTTTGATTGTGGTTGTCTGCTACAAAAATCTCTGCTGTTTTGTCTGTCTCATACATAGAGTTATGGGGTCTCATACTACTAGCCCTGCTGCTAGCAGCATCTCACACTGACTGTCTGTGTTGTCAGTGCATTTGCTTCCTTACCGAGGCTCCAACATCACTGCGTTAATCGCACGTTTAAGTGCAGGCTTGGGGAGAGTGAGTGATGCGCTTGCCGACACACGACACAGAGGCTGCACTCACTGTGTGTGTGTGTGTGTGTGTGTGTGTGTGTGTGTGTGTGTGTGTGTGTGTGTGTGTGTGTGTGTGTGTGTGTGTGTGTGTGTGTGTGTGTGTGTGTGTGTGTGTGTGTGTGTGTGTGTGTGTGTGTGTGTGTGTGTGTGTGTGTGTGTGTGTGTGTGTGTGTGCAATCGGTGTGTGCGCGCGGTAAAGTCGCGCATGTGCAGATCCTGTTCGAACTGAACGACACAATTTTTTCCCACTAGACGAGACCAGAGCAGTATGGACGAGACAAAAACCGAAAGCCACTTACTGGGAGCTCATGTGCTTTGCACACGGCTCCAAAAATCTAGTGTTGCAATTTGCGGCTAAGGAAAAGGTACAGGACTGTACAGTTGATTCAAGGTCAACTAAAAGGATAAAAACCACAATAAAGCTTTTGGGCTTGTTTAAAGTGGGGTCCTTTCTCCCTCTAGTCATACAAACTGAGATCTCATTGCAATGTTATGTGTCAGGGGGGCATACAGAAAATACCCCAGGCCTGGACATCTGTACAGTTCCAATGTACAGTAGCCTACTGTAAGTATTTATTTCTGATTTAACTCAGGGCCCCTTTTCCTCTTTGCTCTCAGGCTTCCATGTGTACCACAAGATCACAGTGTGGGTGCCAGAGTCGTGTCTTCTCATCAGCATCGGGTTGATCGTGGGTGCTATCATGCATTCTGTCCACGAGGAACCCCCTGCTGTGATCAGCTCCAATGTGTTCTTCCTGTACATGCTGCCTCCCATTGTCCTTGACTCTGGCTACTTTATGCCCACCCGGCCCTTCTTTGAGAACATCGGCACGGTATGCTATGTCACCACAACCGGCCTCTGTGTCCCGCAGCTACTGCAGAGCATGTCACTGCACTGCATAATCCTATAGGTCAGGGGTCTTCAATGTTTTCAGGCCAAGGACCCCTTATTTGAGAGAGATGAAGCAGGGACCCCCACAACCTGTTCATATATTCCATATAGTTTCATAGTTTGACAGCACAATCATCAGTGTATTTTGGATTCATGTCAATTTGTGTTTCCAGATATTTAACCACTTGAACCGTCAATACTTAATAAACTTGACTTTTCACTATGTACTTATTCTGCTCTTTTTCCCCTCTACACCAAACCGGAAATAGCCGATCTACAAGCTCACAACGCCTTGTACTGCGGCCAGGCGTTATGAGCTTGTAGATCTGCTATTTTTGGCTAAAGTTCTCAGAATATGGACGCTAGGGTTCAAGTGGTTAATATAAAAAAGGAGGAAAAAGGTTTCTATGACACAAAGATTTGGAGGACCCCCTGTAGTAACTCTGAGGACCCCCTAGGGGTCCCGGACCCCCTGTTGAAGACCCCTGCTATAGGTCCATTTGCACGCTAATAGAGTAAAATTAGCACTCAGGATAATTGCAGAAACATTCACGTTGTTCATATGTGTGATATTGTGAGTGACTCTGAGGCGTAATCTGCGCAGGTGATGTGGTTCGCTGTGGTGGGGACTCTGTGGAACAGCATTGGCATTGGGATGTCTCTGTATGCCATATGTCAAATCGAGGCCTTCGGCGTGCAGGACATTAACCTCCAGGAGAACCTGCTGTTCGCTGCCATCATCTCGGCGGTGGATCCCGTGGCCGTGCTGAGCGTGTTCGAGGACGTGTCCGTCAACGAGCAGCTCTACATTGTGGTGTTCGGCGAATGCCTCTTTAACGATGCTGTCACTGTGGTGAGTATTGAGGCCATGCGTGTACAATTTAAGGTTAGCGTTTTTAGACTAACAGAGATTAGGGGGAATGAGAAGGGGATTTGTGGAGCTACTGTATGTTCCACATGCCTTAAACTCAGTATGTCTGTTCATGTGGCACGATTGTGGGGAGACGACATGGTGTGTCACTCGACTTCCTCACATTGTAAACAGCCTTGACAAAAAGACGTGCTGCTACATGTTGGTCTCTCTAACTTTAGATTCCTTTGATTGCATGTTTGCATGACATGTTGAGCTGCAGTGAGTAAGTTGCTGTCACCATAGCTCCTCTAATGGCTGACACGAGAGGATTTTACATACTTGAAAGAGATGTTGGTATCTGTGGAAAGTTGTGCAGGGAGCTACAAATGCATCCAAATTTCAAATGCATCCATGTGCTTGAAATAAAATGCTTGTGCCACTATTATTTGTAGCCCAGTGGGGCCCCTCTGCTTTTGCCTCCAGGATATTTTTATGTTCACACTCTAAAGGATGAGCTCAGGTTTCACCAGGTACACAACACCTGTTCAGTTTCTCTGTGTCTTCCAGGGTTCTGTTCGAGAACCCTGGAAGTTAAACTTGTGTGAGGGATTCTATTCATATTCTCCAGATTGGATATACAGTAATTACTTATTTAAGGGAGTTATGGAATGTCTATATTAGAGAACAAGTGTATCCAGGGACATCTCAGGCTGAAAGCGTTTGTTTAGATGTCACTAAACCGGTTTCTGAGGTCACTATTGCATTTGGATGCATGGGAGGAGTTAACACACACCAACGAAACCCCCCATCTATTATATTATCACTCTCTGTCTGTCTCTTGTCACACACACGCGCATGCACACACACACACACAGACACACACAGACACACACACACACACACACACACACACACACACACACACACACACACACACACACACACACACACACACACACACACGTGCGCGCATGAACTCACACATGCTTATTTCCATACCTGCTCTGGGCTTTGCGTTGGGAGTGGTGGGGTCCCTTTGTTTAGTACACAGTAGCCGAGCCTGTGTTGATGCTGAGAGTAAAGGCAAACATTTACCCATGGAGACGGGAAAGAAACTAGGTGTGGTCTGCACTGACAGTTTCATGTTGCGGAACCATACAGATCAAAGAGATAGCTTTCACATTTTTTGCGATTTGGAGAGGAAACAGAACAACCATGATCAGCAAGTTTCTATTTGGAAAGATTCTAGATATGCAATTTACTTCTACACAGATGCTTGACGTTACTTTACATCATTTAGATGTTAGTTTTAGTTTTAATGTCTACTACTTGCTATCCTAGCTACTATAGTACATATACAGTAGTGTACTTTTTCTTAGAAGTTTAATATTCAACCACTTATCCTTCTGTTATTTGACCATGGTTCATGTTGCTTACATACTCTAATCTAATCTTGAATTTTCAGTAGTGCCTGTTGAATGTAGAATTTTAGAAAAACAAAGGGCCTATCAGTTTTCTCTGATAGAGCCGATCACTGTATCAGTCTGGCCAATATACCTCTATGTTGCAGCCAATGTGTCCCAATCACAATGCGTAGTGAGCTGGTAGATCCACAATTTTATACATGTTTGAATATGGCGTTAGTGTTTATTTTTATTTGTTTGTTTATAAGTTAATTATTCTTGAATGGAAACGTCAATCTCCAAAATCAGGATTGGCGTGAATCGAATAAAAGAATCTGGCATCGGTCAGGATCTAGTTTCTGAACTGTCTAGTGTTATACCTGGCTTCCCAGAGACGCAGTTAAAATGACATTTTCATGCTCTCCAAGGCAAACTTTGAATGCAATAGGATTCCCTGTTGAAGACGTCAGCTGAACAATGTGGCTGTTAGAGGGGTAATTAGGTTATAGGGAATGCTGTGTGAACACAGTGAAATGTGCTTGACCCGTAACTGGTTAACTTGATCTATCTTTGAACTTGAGTTGTTGCCTGGATGTTCTCTCCCTAAATAGAAAGTAAATGACCCATTTTCTTCTGAGAACTTCTTCTGAGAACTTCTGCATGAATTCCATATCAATTTACAATTATACAATTTTGTCACTTGGCATCCCTTACTTATACGGAGCAACTTCTAAATCGCTAGATTGGATTAAACAACATGAACTCTAGGCAACGACCAACAACCCTACATACACACACAATCCGGTCTATTACCACATTATGGCGTCAGTGGAAATTCTGCCTTCAAACGCTATCAGTGCTGTTGGTAGAGAAACAAAGGAAGTAATTCCTGCAAATGTCCCTTCTTCAGTGAGTCATTCGGTGTGCTTTGTGAAATTATTTTATCTCATTGCAAACAGTGCTGAGCAAATAATTCAATACATCGCCGTTATCAGGAGCACCATGATTAGAGGCCTTGGCCTCTGACACCACCCATGACCTCTGAAAAGGATGTGTGCACGGTGTACTCGGTGGATGTAGGGTTGTGGTGGTTATATGTATTATGTGGTTGGTGCACCCTTATAGGGGAGGACCATCTTGAGTCATGTAATCAAGATGTATCGGTCAGCTTTTTCATATTCCATTCCAGTTATGCTTTTTATAGTCAAGTCATGCCAGTCTGCCTCTGGGTGTTGGATGAACAACACGTGGTTATGGCTGTCACAATTATTACATAACGGTAATCGTCTAATCACAGTTATTTTGTCAATCGTCATAATCGTTTCCATGTTGAACATTTTTCATATATTTTCAAAATAGTGGAAATAGCAGATCTACACGCTCGATGTGACGCGTTGTGAGCTTGTAGATCACCTATTTCCACTATCAATGCAAAGTATAAAGTTGTCAAATATGTCATATCTGCAACTGTGCAATTTCAAAGCCTAAAAGCCAAACTGAAATGTAATTGTCAACGACAAAAACACAATTAAATCGTTAATCGCAATTATTTGAGTGACAATTAATCATCATGCAAAATGTCTTAATCGTGACAACCACACACGTGGTGTGTGTTTGTTTTCCAGGTGCTGTACAACATGTTCAACTTCGTGGCTGAGATGCCAGTGGTGGAGCCGGTGGATGTGTTCCTGGGCGTGGCGCGCTTCTGTGTGGTGGGGTTCGGAGGCATGGGATTTGGCATCCTGTTTGGCTTCGTGGCTGCCTTCACCACGCGATTCACGGGCAACGTCCGCGAAATCGAGCCTCTCTTCATCTTCATGTACAGTTACCTGGCCTACTTGGTGGCCGAGCTCTTCGGCATCTCGTCCATCATGACGTGAGTAGTTGAACAAGTCATACATTGCTTTTATCCTGGACACAGTCGCGTCCTCCCCATCATAACCACTACGGTCAGACTTAAAGGACAACTTTAGTTTTTTACAACAAGGGTTCATATTTTAGATTGTAATTAAAGAATATAAAAGATGAGTGTTAAAATGATTTCATTTCTTTCTTTCTATTGTTTTAGAGATTCTTATTTCAGTGGTTGGAGGCATGCGTACAAGTGGCTAAATATGTAATTTTACACAGAATAAGCACATTCCCAAGATACAACGCAATCTTTCATGGTTGGATGTGACTTAAGGGGGCTAGAAGTGTTACTGTAAATAGCAATAAAGAAACTGCTGGCTTATTGTGTCTAAAAAGACATATTTAGCCACTTGTACGCATGCCCCCATGCGTACGCATGCCCCACATTTTAGTGCAGTAAACGCAATAAAACAATAGAATGAAGCAAATGAAAACATTTTAACACTCACTTTTTCTTTTCTCTAATTACAATCTAAAATATGAACCCTTGTTGTAAAAAAACAAAGTTGTCCTTTAACCACTTTCCACCTGGCGTCCCTATTTTGGGCATGTCATTTGATTATACTGTAGTGTGGATGAAAACCGTTTATTTATTTGAGCTACTTTTGCATGACGTAACGTAGTTTAGATAGGGCAATACTTCATGAAAAAATATAAAGATGATTTACAAAATTTCAGCCATGATCTGCGAACAAACAACAAACCAATAATGACTTTGTTTCTCTGCAGCATCGTGAGCTGTGCCCTGACCATGAAGTACTATGTTGAAGAAAACGTGTCCCAGCGTTCCTGCACCACCATCCGCCACGTGATCAAGATGCTGGGCAGCATCTCTGAGACCCTCATCTTCTTTTTCCTGGGCGTGGTCACCATAACGACAGAGCACGAGTGGAACTGGGGCTACATCATGTTTACGCTGCTGTTTGCCTTCGTTTGGAGAGGTCTCGGTAAGGACTATTGAAAAGTATTAATTTAACCGAGTATGTAAATATGGAACACTCCAGGTTTTACTCTGTGGGTGTGTGTGTTGTGAAGGCCAAATGTCCCCACAAATATTGTAGAATTTGATAATTGGACATTGTAAGGAGGACCATTATCCTGGTTTTCACTGGTTTGTGTTATGGTGCAAAATGGTTGGTTAAAATCTTTAGTTAAGGTCATGCCCATATATGGAGATCCCTGATCCCTGGTCATCAATATTAAGCCCATATCTGTGAATCTGGGTCTCCATATATGGGTAACTGGTCCAATATACATCACTGGCCAGATGGCCAAGACATGGCACAACCTCGCTTTTCCCCCTTAGGCATCTTACTGGTAAGTAGTTGTGCTGTGATGTCACGCCATGAAAATGGCAGATACAAGCTGCGACACGCTTTTCTGTTTGGATGTATTGGCTACCAAGGCCAGAAAGTAGTTTTTTGCCACTCAGTAGGCGTTCCCGCATAACCTCTGGTTATGATGATGATGTCACGCGCATACCAAGACTCCTAGTATTGAATTAAGTCGTACATTTGGTGATATTATTTGTACTCTTCTTCCCTTGCAGGTGTGTTGGTGCTGACTCAAATCATTAACCCTTTCAGGACCATCCCATTTAATCTCAAAGACCAATTTGGTCTGGGCTATGGTGGCCTGCGAGGTGCAATTTCTTTTGCACTGGTCTTCACACTCCCTGACAACATTGGCCGCAAACAGCTCTTCGTCACTGCAACAATTGTCATCATCATCTTCACCGTCTTTATTCAGGTAAGAAAGGTTTTACATTATATACTTCTATGACTATATTATAAATTGTGCACATATTTTCTGGGATTTTGTTTTTCAAACATATGCTGCTACAGCATACTCTTCCATATGATTTTAGATGGATGCTAGGTACGTTGCTTACTTGATATCATATCAGATGCTCTGCTTAATGCCTCGTTTATGAATTGTTGATTTTGTCCCGTTGAGTCACTGACATTCTCTCCACAGGGCATCAGCATTCGACCCTTGATCGAGTTCATCAATGTCCGTCGTACCAACCGCAATCTGGACACCATCAATGTAGAGATTCACTGCAGGGTATGTATTTGCTCTGCATACATTGACAGCATGTTCCTGTGCATACAGTAATGTTAACATTCCATACCTCTTCTGCAGCTGATGGACCATACCATTGCTGGCATAGAGGATCTCTGCGGACAGTGGAGCCATTTCTTCTGGAAAGATAAGTAAGAACCTCTCCTCCTACTTTAGTCTCTTACTGCTTACCAGCAGCTGCCACTAGTACCGTACTAATAATAATACATGGCATTTATATAACGCCTTTCAAGATATACAGTCACTTTATTACAAAATGGTAGTATAGTAAAAAAAAAAAACACTTCAAACACTAGCTGAATAATCGTGTTAAAGGCTAAAAGAACAAATCTTTGGAATAAAACCTCAATTAAACCTAGAGGTGGGATGGCAGTTGTAAATTGACCAGATTGTGTGTTGTGCTCGAACCTTTCCTTTGTGAGTTATTAAACTTTTTATGTGCCATTGTTCGGGTATGGAATGTGAGGGGAATGGTGGCAAGGACTAGAACTGGGTGTCATGTTCAGCTTCCTCTCTACCTTGACAAAAGGACGCTTTTCTTCCCATTGCTTTGAAACCTTTCCCGCACAAATGCTTTTGTCCCTCTGATTCACCATCCCGGTTTCAGGTTTATATCAGCCTTACTCTTTGCTATTTTACCTATTGCTGCAGTTGTCCAGAGACCTTGTATCTCCATACAGTATTTGGACGTTTTTTTGTTTTTTTTTGTAAATGAATGCCCTACTTTGAAGCGTGACGTATTCTGAGCTTGTAGAGCTGCTATTGTTTTGAATATGTTAAAGTGAAAGTAGTCGAGTCTTAACTACATTGATCCATTGGAACAAAGGTTATTTTCTCCCCTTTTCCTGAAAAGTCAGTTTTGGACATACAAGGTTTCCACCTGACAGGGACGTTTGTCTTCCTGCATCCAACGCCCCCTGCTGAGCAATCTTGGCTCTGTTCCTCTGGATGTTGTTGCTATTGATACTCCTGCTCGAACAGGTTTATCTGGTCTCTGCGTTTGCATGTCAAGTCAGTTTTTCAGTTACTCACCCTCATTTGACCCGAGGCATTTGGATGATACAAACATTCTACTTGGTATGCAAGTTATCTATCAGTGTTACATCATTGCACCTTCCCTACATTTAATGATCTAAGCATCCGAAACTCCAGCAACATGACGCAGCAAACTGACGAGACAGCCGTCAACTGTCGTTTTGTGACGGCATGGCGTGATATCGCAGTGAATCCAATCAATCATATGTTTTTGTATCACCATTTCCGCTCCTCTCCTCTCTCCCCACAATTCCTCCTCCGATCCGTAAATGGAAGAAAAACTCATTCTGACTGGTCATCAGTTTTGTGTGCTATTTAACATACCTAACCTTTTGATTTATGCAGTATGGTGTGACTTGAGCAACACTTAAACTGCAATCCCGAGTCTTTTGTGAATGCAGCATCACTCCCCATTTTTTTTGACCCAGTCCCGTTCCTAAATTGTAAATTGTCGACCCACCTTTTGTCTGTGTTCTCTGTGAGTGAGGCTCACCAACCGTCCATCCTCTTTTTCACCATGTCAGGTTTATGAAGTTTAACAACCGCATCCTGCGTAAGATCCTGATCAGGGACAGCCGAGCTGAGTCCAGTATCGTGTCGCTGTATAAGAAGCTAGAACTGCAGAACGCCATGGAGATCCTGGACACGGTGACTGGGGACATCAGCGCTGCTCCCTCCATCGCCTCTCTGCAGTATGGCGCCCTTGTCTTGTCTTTTACCATTATACCATCTCCACTTCAATATCAGCTGGGGTTAGAAAGGGGTTACTAATGAGCCTACTGGTACTGTCATCTGTCTACTAGTGATGATAAGAAGACTCCTAAACCCAGGAAGAAGTTCATGGCAGCTGACCTGAAGCACATGCATGATATCCTATCCAAGAACATGTACAAAATCAGAGAACAGGTGAGACCGAATTTTGTGAAAATCTCTTCTTGATACGACTTAATAAAATTCATTTATTTAGGCAAACATTATTCAATTAAATTATTTCCTCTTCTGTTCTTGCAGATTAACCTTTGCAGTGTGTTTTTAAGCTATATATACAGATGGTATTTTTGCATGAGTGACATCACCCATTGAATGCTCTTCCATAACTCTTCATGTAGAGTAGACACAAGAGAGCTTGAGTTTCTATTCATCTTTTGGGGTAAAGAAAATATCTGTTTATTTAACAGCCTCTCACATCTTGCTGCTCTTAATGTTTTATTTTATTTTCACACCACAACACAATACCACAATTGTTGGGCCATTGTCTGAGGCTAATCAAAATGATTGGTTCCAACATTTTGGCAGTATTTGTTATCTATAAAGTCACAAATACAGTATGTGTATGCATGTCTTTTCTGGGTTGTACCAGCGATTGTCCAGAACACTCACTCTCTCTCTATCTCTATCTACAAGTTGGGCTAATGTTCTTTCTGGCTTATTGTCAGTGTCATAAGAAATTGTTGGATCTCTCTCTCTCTCTCTATCTCTCTCTCTATCTCTCTATCTCTCTATCTCTCTATCTCTCTATCTCTCTCTCTCTCTCTCTCTCTCTCTCTCTCTCTCTCTCTCTCTCTACCTCTCTACCTCTCTACAAGTTGGGCTAATGTTCTCTTTCTGGCTTATTGTCAGAGTCATAAGAAATTGTTGGATTTTATTAATGAGACAAACGGATGAGTAGCAATGTGTCAAACAATGGAGGGCAGGCCTTCTTGTTTTGTGCTTTTCTTGGGAGGTTGTGTTTTGGGTTTTACAAAAAGCTGTGAGATGAATCCCTTTGAAGTCAATGACGGGTCTTGTAGTCTCATAGGCATGGAGCAGACAGGCAGGTGTGGTCATCTATGGTTGAGCAATCTAAGCCAATCTATGTTGTAAAAGAGTTTTTAAAGAAAGACAGTGAAACACTGTTGAGTGGTGTCTTGTTAAAGCCTACAGTGTATTAACTGCACCACACCTCAGCGTTTGCTTTCTTGGAGGCGCCCATCTCAGCAGTCAGTAAAGTCTAACCAGTGGCTGTGGTACAGTAGGTAGGGTCTATTTGGAGATGACGTACAGCTATATTTTTTTGTCCATGCCTTACCCCTTATCACAAAACTTCTTTGCCTTTTTTACTAGTTTGAAGTTTTTAAAATACTTCAATAGCGTTTAGGGGTAAGGCATGAACGAAAATAGAGCCTCCAATGCATACATGCAACTTGCCCTGGCATTGCCACGGTTATTGTGTTGATTATCGTGTTCATTTGCTGTTAGTGGGTTGCAGTCTGCTAACAGTGTATAATTGAAGGATTAACCCTGATGTCCTTAATTTGGGCATGTCACATGTGAAAGTTTTAAAAAAATAAGTCACATCGTGAGCATGTAGATCAGCTATTTTTGACATTTCCTTCTTTTAAAATAAACTGACAATATGTTGAAGTGGTCTGCCGACCACATACCACATCCAGTCCTCTGCCGGCAAACCATGGTTTTATTGTACGTTCATTGTTCATAATGTACCTTCATATTATGTGTTTTATTGTTTTGTCTGCAGACACAGGCATACACCAGAAAGCATGCGCTGCCCAACAACACCCAACAGCAAGAAATCCTCATCAGACGCCACTCCAGCATCCGCCGCAGCCTCCGGCCCGCCAACTTTCGGTCAACGGTATGGAAGAAACACTAACATGGCTGGTGTGGGAGGGTATTCTCAAACTGGTACGCCCAGTGGTCTGGGTTTAAGATGGGATGAATCTGACTAACATTGGTGGATTCTTACTTGGCTTTTCAGCTCGAGGCTGGACACAGATTTTCAATTGCGGTACTGATTTTCTCTAAAGCATAATAAAGATGGCGGCTTACAAAGTCAAACAGCTAACGGCTTCAATTGCAATTCTCAAATTAGGCATTTAATAGTAGTGCTTACCCAGAGAAACTTAAAGTGCAAGATCAGAGTAAGCGGCATGAACCCCTGTCAACAAACGACAGGGTTAATGGTAAAGTAAATAGAGTGCAAAGAAAACACTTGGTGCTAACAAAGCGTTAACAAAGTAACTAGGTTACCTGGTAGTAAACATCAAAACTAGCATCTGGCTACTCTAGTCTAAATAAATGACACGCTATCTAAATAACATTCTTTGCATTTTTGGAGACGCAAACTGTAGCATATCTGAAGTAATCAACATAACGTCTGCATAGTAGTATAACAAGCATCTAATCAACCATTGCCAACAAGTGAAATGTACGGACTTAAGTTCTTTTTTTTTGCCAATTTCCATATGTCTCTCACACTCATGTTCTGTTCCTTCTATCATTTCCTTTCAGGAGATGGTGCCCAAGTCTCATAAGTACTTCTCTCTGCCTGCTGGGGAGAGTCTGAACTCAAAGTTCCCTCCCAAGAAACTGAGCCATGCAGGTAAAAATATAAGTCAACTTTTGACCATATACATTTTGCTCTTTTCATCCTCGGGGTGGGAAAACAATCAATTGTCCAGGTATGATGTCAAATAAAAAATGGCCAGTGTGAAAATAGTCCATAAGGACCCGCTGATTGGTACACGCTACATTTATTAATATACTTTAATCTACCTTATTCGCCTATCATTATATTATGACATCATTTATTGATTGTGTTTTTACTCTTGTACTTAAATGTCTCATGCTGTGTCTCAGATGATGAGGAAACCATGTCAGAAATGGCCTACCCCTCCAGTCACTCACGGTTTGCCAAGCCAGGCCGTTCCTCCTCCAGAGCCATGATGCCTCTACGCAGGCTGGACACACTGACAGAGGTGCCCTCTGTTGCCGTGGTCGATGAGAGCAGAGGGCAGGGAGGGAGAAGAGGTCACGGCGCGTCCAGACTGAACTCCTCCTCCAGTGATTCCCGCGTTCCTCTTCCTCGCCGGCACTTTCGGCCGTCTGCAGATGCCGCCAACGCTCCCTCAGACGACTTTAGAAATGGGAGCCGTGACGCAGAAGAAGGGGAGCAGCAGCCCTCTTCACCACCTGCAGCCTGGTCCGCCGAATCCAGAGACCCAGCCAACAGCGGAGTGGGAAACCCCCTACTCAGGAGGCCTCAGTGGAACCCCAAGAAGCCGTGAAAGTCCTGAGAACCCTGAATCCCTAAAGGCTGTTTTCTTTTGAAAGAGCGGTTTTTAGCAAAAAAAATTAAGCAGCAGGACTTCTATGAACTTTGTTGCAAGTTGTGAAGTAGCAGCAGAGTCTCATGCCTAGTGACTTGATTCACAGCCATTTCACCTGACCACTGAACCAACCTCCTGTTGTGATAAACCTTGGCACGGCAGCCAAGAGTCTAGCTCACATCAGCGGTATTGTAACGTTGCTGCTAGCACTCTGAATGTACAGTATAGTTAACACCTTGGACTTGACAGGTGTAAAATACTTAAAAAATTACGTTGTGTAATCAGAGTTGGGGAATTTTATACTAATTTTATAAAATGTTCTCATTCCAAAGACTAATTCATTTTTCCCCGGGTAGTTTCGATTTCACGATAGGATTTTAAATATATGTTTGACCTGCCTATACATTGTCTGAATGTTTCAAGTGTGATAATTTAATGTCCATAATTTAATTGAATGCAAGTGAATGAATCAAGAAGCATAGCTGCACTTGATTCTCTCTCCATGTATGTAGTGTAAATACTATTTTTATTATTTTGTGTGGCCATTGTAAACTATCCCTATACAAACTATGAGTGTTTAATGTGAGGACATTTTGCAACTTCTCTGAAGAAGTCTATTGGTTAAAGGGCTGTCCACACCAAGAATGTTAACTATTGTGCTAACGATGTGAGCATCCTCACTAATGAATGTTTAAGTACTGTACACATGCCCTGTAAATTTGGATGGATTTTGAATATCAAACCGTGTCTCTAATAGACACGGACATTCAATCAAAGTTGTGGTGTGGAAAGCCCCTAAATCTTAGATTTCTGTATCTGTTACACCGAAAATAGGCCAACTTTTATTTTTACATGTATTAAAATTTCAACTTTATACAAAGCTTTATAATTTAGCACTTATTCTTGAATCGGTCATTATTTGGTTTAATGAAAATGTTTTTCAACTTGATTCTCACCAGCAACACACTGGCCTACTTTCATTGGCTTTCTTTTTTAAAGAAGTAGCTGCCATATATTCATGTTCTCATTGTTTTGCAGTTTCTCTTCAAGGTTTTCCAGGCTTCAAATATAGTCCTATATTGTGCTGATCAGAGCAATGGTCCCCAAGTTAGACGATTTGAAGATCTATTTTTAAAAATCGTGAACATATATATGCGCAAGTCTTGAATATTTTTTACCCGATTCTATAAATGTCTTCTAAATCCTTCAAAAGCTTTCTACGTCAGTGGTTCTCAAACTTTTTCATGTCAAGGACCCCTAGAATGATATGTATTTTTGGCCGCCGACCCCCGTCTCAAAATATTGTTTCAGGGACCCCCCCAGAAGCAAATATGAGTTACAAATAATCACTTTAAAAAATATATTCAAAGATTTACACACATTTTCATGATTTAAAAAAAATATATAGCAGATCTACAAGCTTGCAGTGCTGTGAGCTTATATATCTGCCATTTTCAATAGCCAAAGTATCAAATAATTCCAGGTCTTAATGGGCTAATACCTTGGCAATGTGTCTATTCTCATGCCAAACCCATGAAGTGTTAGGTTTGGTGCAGATCAGAGCCTGTGGTCTATGTGACTATTCTCATGGCAGACCCCCGCACATTCTTTGTGCCACGTTTGATGTGGATTGTAGAAACGGTGCACCTCGACACTGTAGCCCCCAGACCCCGCTTGTGTGACTACTGTATTCTCATGTCCGACCCGTGAACTGTGTTGGTGCCAAATTCTAGTCAAATTTTAACATGCCGTTGGATAGCTTTACCATTTCAGCCATTCAAACCAACTAGAAAAGTACTAGAAAAGTAAAAAAGTAAAATGGGAATAAAGAAGTGAGACCCGTGGAAGATCCTTCGTCAGTCGCAATGTCTTATTTGAACAAAGTTATAGTTGAGAATGACTCTTGATCAAAAACAAAACGCCTTTGTAATGGCATAAAAATGGGGTCTCAAATAGCCTTCCATAATATCGGTTATGTTTTTTCTTATTAATGTTCATTTAAGGTTGTCTTTCTATGCAGAATCAAACACTTTTTATTTGGTACAACTGCAAAATATACAGGCCATGACATTTTCACTCCAGCCAAGTCCAAAGTTGACAACCCAGTAACTAATGTACACAATGTGACATTTAAGATTTCATATAAAACTTTATTCACTGTGACTTCCTTCCATTAATTCTGGATCTGAATTTACAAATTCAAGCACTTCTGTAAATTAATCTGTAATCTTGTGTTTTAATGAGTATGGTAGTGTGTAATTGCATGAACAGTAATTCAGAAAATGCAAATAATTTTTTTTCCAAATCCCCATTTATACCTCCGGATAAATTAGTCAAATTTTAAAATAAACAAAAGAAATCTAGAAGTGAAAAAACTAAAATAAAACTGGACTAAACACTAGTATAAAAATGAATAAGGCTCCAATACCACTGTGGGAACACTGCCACAAACAGTGCACTGGCAGAAATGAGTGGCATAAAGGTAGTACAGAGTTAGATTACCAATGTGGCAACTCCAAAGCTACCATCTGACATCCTGAGGTGGATTCATGTACATCTAAATATTGCTCTTTGTAACATCAAAGAGGGTCCCTTTCCTCTTCCTGTGACAATGATGAAAGTGTATTCTGGGACATGTAGTGCATCAGTACAATAAAGAAAGACCAAAAGTCAGGGACATTTGGACTGCATAGTGGTTATAGATAAGGTAAATAAGATAATTTCTGCATTGTTCTTATATATATTTAAAAAACGTATACAGTGTCGTAGCCACAATTAACGGGCGATACAGTCTATACTAGACTCTAGACCAAACCTGTTGGGGCCCAATGCCTTGACAGACAGTGGCTGGTCTTGTCTTATCAGTGCTGTACTTTGTCTTTCTAAATCCTCTCTTTCCGACAGGAGGGCCGCAATTCCAGTGATGACCAGCTCTTTATGATCCCTGTGATGTTGCACTCTCTTCAGGTGAGGCTGGCCTGACGCAACCCAGAATCGCATCAATGAAACAACACACTCCAGCGAAAAACGATCGTATCCAGAGAGAGCAATCCCCCCATCGCTGGACCCCTTCAAAACATTAGAATTCTATATCTATTCGTTCACTCTACTTTTCTCAGTTTGGCCAATTTTGACTTCCCCCTCCCGTCCCACTTGGGGATTCTAATGAGTAGTAGGCCCACAGCGGCGAGCGCCAGGATCACACCCAGACTTGCAGGACCACAGGGGCTGAACTCCTGGGCCAGGCCTGACAGGAGAGGGGCCAGGACACGGCCCACCGCCGTTACAGACTGCCCAGCTCCGATCAGAGTCCCGCTGGCCTGGACCCCTCCCCTCTGCAGCTCCAGATCCGTGATGCAGGTGCGTCCGATGGTGGTGGAGATCGCAAAGAAGGTGGAGCTGAGCAACACCTGCCAGACACTGGGCGCGGCAGCGTACAAAAAAATTAGCAAACTCGTGAGCACGGTGGAGTGGAGAAGCAGGCCTGACATGTTGTCAGCGTACAGCTGGCAACGCGTCACCGGACCCACCAGGAACCCGGCCAGCGCCCCCAAGGTGCTGCTGTAGCTGATCAGGTAGCCCGTCACCTTGGGCTTCAGGGAGAAGCGCTCCTCCATGGCTAGAGAGAAGTTGCTGTAGTAGAGCATGATGGCTATGGCCATGAGTAGCCGCACCAAGAACAGGTCCCACATGTCAGAGGAGGCCACCATGTGGATCTTTGACACCACCGAGGACAGCTGCCTCCAGGCAGGCTGGAGCAAGGACACCTCTCCCCAGCTGATGCCCCCCGGGGGGAGCTTTCTCGGCCTCGTCTCCTCCGTCGCCAGCGGATGGTGGTTGTTTTGGTGGGAACAGTTGTTGTACGCAGAGCTGTCCATGCTGTTGTCGTTGCAGGCCTCGGCGGTGCTTCTGTTGGAGTTGGCGTCAGTGCGGTAGACGAGTGTCTCGCTCCAGGGCAGCATCCACACCAGGCCTGGAACAAAATGAACACAAGTGATTCAAACTTTCAAGCACCCGTTTTATAGTGGTGTAAAGTAACTAAATACATTTACTTAAGTACTGTACTTCAGTACTATTTTGAGGTATTTGTACTTATTCTTTATTTATTTCCACTGAATGTGGACTTTTTTTGGCCCTGCACTATTGGGTTGTGTTGGTAGAATTGAGTACTATTGCTGTGAGTGTGTTGACATGGCGGTGAGATTCTTGTGTTGCACTGACTAGCATTGACTGTACACTTGTGTTTGGCACTGCATTGTTAAGTTGTGCTTTGAGTATTGCTATTTGTGTGTGACGTGACACTTACAGTATGAGCGTTGAATGTTTCTTGGACACTTTATGTATATATTCTTCTTTTTTGTGACAGCTTTTTGACACTTTATGTTTATATTCTTCTTTTTATTGTGCCTTGCTTTTTTTTTTACTGTACATAAGAGTACTTTTACTTAAACTTAAACTTAAACTGCTGTGCTGCCTCTGGCCAACTGATTTTCCCCCGTGGGATAATAAAGGTATCTATCTATCTACTTTTACAAGTTCCAATTTCCAGTACTTTTACTTCTACTCCACTATACTGGATCCAAATATTGTACTTTTACTCCACAACAATTATTTGAAAACTTTAGTTAATAGTTACTTTGCAGGTACAAATGATAGTATTATAAAACATAATATATAAACCACTTTAGCCCGATTTTATACCTTGGCTATTACAGCTTGTAGATCTACCATTTTCAAGTTTTATTTCTCTCTCTGACCTTTTGTCTTTCTCACCTGCGTTCAGGAGGAAGATGGCTGCGCAGGTGAAGGAGGACGTATAGAAGCCTCCCTCGTGCTCAGTGAGGTAGCCGCCAACCACGGGGCCCAGGATGAAGCCCACGCTGGAGGCTGCGTTGAAGTGTCCCATCACTAGAGGGCGCTCCGACTCAGACACCAGGTCAGACAGCAGAGCTCTGCATATGGACAAGGAATGCTTGAACAGCCCTGGGAGAGAGAAAGAGTCGAGATAAGCACAATCTGATTATTGATACCGTGCTCCGGTCTGTACACAATGTCATGTCTTTACTGGGTAGCAGTGTACTGCAATTGCTGCTGTACACATTGTAGTATTTATAATTGTAAATTACTAAAGGGCTGAACAGCCGTATCTATTGGAGTGTCAGAAAGCATCAAAGAATGGACAGAAACCCATGAGTGTTGTGAACAGATGTCAACCGAACTCAATCCCATATCATCCTGTACCTAAAGTCACACCACTGTCTCCCAAACAGTGGATCAGGACCCATGTTTGGGTCGTGAACCAATTTCTAAGGGTCGCAAGTAAATATCCCCTTTTTTTGTTTCCTAAATCCCTAAAAAGTCACAACTTTTCATGTTGAAAACAATTCCAACATTTTTCTAAAGTATTTCATGAACGAAATAAAAAAATATATAATTTCCATGAATACATTAAAAAAAGTAGTGAAAATACCAGATCTACAAGCTCACAACGTGTAACCCCGCACCACGTTGTGAGCTTGTCGATCTGCTATTTTCACTAGTTTGTGTCCAGGGCAAACGTCTCATTTGGGTCTTGAGCTAAAAGGTTTGGGTGGTTCCCAAACTTTTTAGCTCAAGGTACACAGTAACTTACCAACAGGAATGCGAGCGAGGACAAAGAAAGCGATGCTGGTGGACATCCCCAGCAGACCATAGCCCAATGTGCTCAGCAGCAGACAGGTCAACAGGGAGTACCGCCTGCCCACTACATCACTCCAGCTGCCCTGCCAATCACACGCAGGAGATAGCCGTCAGTAATACAGCTCAGTGGAACAAACCCTTGAAGTTATCCACTATATTTTGATATTTAGAGGGGTTAGTTAGTGGGGTTTAGCCTCATTAGATCTCCTTCTGGAATCCTAGCAGAAATACCTGGGCAGGAGAGAAGTTGGCAAACTAAATGCCCCACACATGCCTTCATTAGTGAAGTATAGTGGCCACAATTCCCAGAGTAAAGGAAATAAAAATCACACCCGTGGTGATGATGATGATAGACCCACATGTCACAGGATAGACCCACATGACGGCTCATCATTATATTGTCCAATGTCCCAGAAAAGGGACATACGGATACGTAATAAGTATTTGATACACTGTCCATTTTGCATGGACACACAAAGTCACGTATTGGAGTGGCAAGCACCATTGTCACCTGAAGACAGGTTATACTGACTTACAACTGAACTGTTCATATTTTTGGACTTTTTGGGAGTAATGTAAATTATTTCATTGGGAAGCATTAAAACAACTGCAATTTTTATTTACACTGACCAAGCACAAAAACCATGCTTTTTTCTTTCTTAATTACTATTTTCTAAGTAATTTCTATGTTATTCACAATAAAACGAAGATAAGCGGTATTAAACCCAAACCTCTCTGTTCAGTTTGCTATAAATGAGTGAGAGAACAAAGAAAAGTATCTCCATATATCACTATAGCCCTATGTTTGACAACTCAGGGAAAATTAGTTTGTGTTCTGTTCTCAGTCCCAGAGGCTAAACCATGTGAATATGATCAGGTGACCAGAAACCAGAGGAATCCTAAACTTTCACTCTCTCAACCAAGCTGCCTAGGCGCCTCCAATGGTCCCTTATTATGCACAGATATCACACGCGCGCGCATACACACACACACACACACACACACACACACACACACACACACACACACACACACACACACACACACACACACACACACACACACACACACACACACACACACACACACAGCCTGATGATATAATGAAATTAGGACCAATTGAATTTGCTATGTTTTGGATGTAGCCTGCGGGGATTACCATAGAGACCTGGCTGTTCACGCCATCCTTCCCTGCCAGTGTGTGCACAAATGACTCCTTCTCCCTTTAATTTGTCGCATGACCCCAAAGATTTAAACCAATTTCTGTAGTCACAGGCAGAGGGGAAGTAAGTTGGGGAGCTCTGAGAATCTGTCTCTTTAGAAGCCATGTTTACTGTAGAGCTAAAGAACATCTTGGTTTCAGAGGAATCTGATGATGTTAATTGGCAAGTTAATGGTTTGGACATTGCTGTGCATCACCTCACCGTTGACCTTTCAGATAAATGGCAATTGTCAATCTGTGGAGGCAAAATAACAATGTATATGAAGGTGAAGAAAAAGGCTGCACACTCATAGCCACGAAGCAGAATGTATTTACAGAGAAACATTGGGTTCCTCTGTAAATAAATCCTGCATCCTGGCTATGGGTGTGCAGCCTTTTTTCTTTTTTTTTTCACCTTCATATACTTACTTACCAAGGTCATCAGCACACCACTAATATTGGTGTGCCCTCAGTACTTTGTTTTATATAATTGGACTATCATAAAAGAGTATATTCCATTTGATCAAGTGCATGAGTAATGTATGGTTGTACCATTCTTGCATGTTTGTAAACCTAAGGCCCCAGTGTTACGGACACTGTTTATTGTTTCCTTGACATTCCAGACATGGAATTCAGGCCAGCAACCACCAGTTCGCCAGGGCAAAATTTGCTTAGACATCTGGGTTATTTCAGGCAGGGGAGAAAAAAAAACTAAGTCAATACTTACAACTATTGTGCTAGAGAACAACTGTAAGATCCCATACGTAGATCCTGCAATAAACACACTGCAATTTACACTCTTTAGATTTAAATTAACAGAGTATTTTACAATGTTGACATGAATAATCAATGGCACTGACTCTGGGCAACACACACACAAACATATATACATATATATATATATATATATATATATATATATATATATATATATATATATATATATATATATATATAGAATGAGACTATAACAATATCAAGTATAAACTGTCAAGCAAAATATGAAGCATGGAAGCTTATTACAGACATTACAGACCAACTCTAAATGGTTTTGGAGCAAATGAGCAACAGAGATGGTGAAATAAGGAGCATTGTCTTTGCTTGGTGTTCCAAAACGTATTCCATGAGAAACTGGTCATTTAGACGTTCTTTTTTTCTCTCTCATATCAGTATTAACTGTATTAAAAAATAGATTACAGTTTACAGATCCAACAGGATGGACACACCCACCTACAATCCCAGCCACCGTGGGACTGGCTCCAAGGGCCTTCACATGATGGCTCAACAGAGGGATGATCATGCTCACCCCAAATAGGTCCTGTGGAAACAGGGCAGATGACATAATGCATGGGGTGGTTGGGTGAATTAAACTAGTAGTCTACAAATATACCATACCATACTGTCCCTGGTATACATTTCTAGAACACTAGAAATCCGTGGTCAAAATGAAGCACAAAAACAATTATTATGGCAATTTACTAAAACACAGAATGTGTCCAGGTACAATCAAAACACTAACACAACACTAAACCGGTTTGTCTGCATCTCTGACAGCTTATGAAACTCATTCAAAAGATTTTATTTAAGTCACACAGTTGCTCATTTCCCAATAACCACTGAAACCCTATCATCCCTAATTCTTCACAGAATTTCTGAGGCAAGCATTCTGCAAAAATGGCAGATCTACAAGCCTATCCTGTATACCGGCTATTTTTGGTGAAGTACAGTATTTAGACTCTAAACCAAATACTGTATTGTACTGTATCTTCACCAAACATAGCCTGTAGCTGTACATTGTAGAGGGGAAAAGGTAGGAGGATAGTACCCTGTGGCCTGTGGGACCCTGGTCAACTATAGGTAGACTAGGTAGGGTGTAAATGAATATTGAACACTTGACATACTAGTAAAACTTTACCTCTGTGTTCAAGCTAGGCACAATCGTTGTGCCCAGCTTGGACTCCCTCTTCTGTGTGTGATCAATATTATGTGTTTGGGACTTTGGGCCCTTTTACTATGCAAAGCATTGCAGTTTGCTGACCACCCCTGTGCTGTTGTTCAACCTGTAGTCTACTGTCTGGACTCTAGAGGACACATGACATGAGTCATTGACCTTGCTAAGAATATTTAAAATAACATGCTCGCATGTTTAATACAGTTCTACCATGTCAATCATTTGATTAATGATATGGACAATAATATAGGGACATATTGTCAGACTGAGACATGAAATATGTGACATAGTCCACCTCTGATGACATATGTCATGTCTCAGTCTGAGTCGCCATGAAAACCTGCCTTTCAGTCAAACACATTAACACAATGTCCTCTTTGATGCAATCATGAACAGTAGGTAAACAGTAGAATTCTAAATGAAAGTAAACAAACGTCAAATAATGTGTCCCATGTGAGTTATGAAAGCATGACTGAAAGCATTGCACGGCTTACTGTCTATCAGCATGGCAGCAACACACACACACATCTGCATACATGTGTCACTTACCATAAATCCCACCACATAGATGCATTGTATAATCCGCGTGCGTCCCCTTGGTTGTTGAATAAATGAGCTACATTTCGCGTTATTCATTCTCCCGCAATGACAGCTCTGGATCAGCCAATGCGGAAGCACTCATCGGGGATGTACTGTAATTTCAGACAGTACATTGATCGGCCATTACAGTGGTCCGTGCAATATTTAGGGGTGTCAATAAAAGGCTCGAATTCCTCCGTCCGCGAAAAATCTGCATGGCGGGTGGGGACGCGATCGTATCAGTGAAACACCAGAGGCTAAACCGAGCGGAGTTGCTGTGCTGAGGCGTTTAGCATTTCCACCCCGCTTGTTCCTCAGCCCTGTGTTTGGTGAGCCTGCAGGAGCCGGCGGTTTGGTATCGACCGCTGACGTCAAACGTCCAATTTAAGCGCTCTGTTCGAATTAGATTATTGCAGGCGATTCTGTTTGCATGCTTGCTTGGTGTGACTTTCAGTGAGAATGTGTGTTTTCTAAACTTACTAATACGATCATGTTTCTCCGTCTTCTTGACCCTCGTAAGTAATGGTGGGGTACTGGGGTAGGGCCTACAGTTTTGACAGTTTTTATGTGTTGATAATATAATTTAAATCGAGGCTCAGGTCAGGGTCGTGGATTGCTCAGGAG
This sequence comes from Nannobrachium achirus, assembly GCF_963921795.1. NCBI lineage: Eukaryota > Metazoa > Chordata > Actinopteri > Myctophiformes > Myctophidae > Nannobrachium > Nannobrachium achirus. Next base: position 10,297,238 of record NC_137829.1, read on the forward strand.
GAAACAATTAGATTGTTGTGGTTACCTTCACCCCATCTTGTGGACAAACCATGGATGTTTTAAGGAACAACCCCGCGGTAGCCTAAGCCTACATCAAAGGCATTCCTGTACTGTACAGCCCCGCGGTTGTTGTGTGGCCAATTAGCTCGTTGGATAAGTTCCAGATTTAAAAAGAACATAGCTTACCTCTGTATTGCAAGCCGTTTTAACATTTAAAAATCACACCCAATGTGAAGTGAGCGGTGGTCGTGCTTGTATAACGTCTTCAATTGGTAATTGGTGATGTAATACAAGCTACACACACACACACACACACACACACACACACACACACACACACACACACACACACACACATTGCTATGGCAAAACACTGAGGAAAAAGACTAGGATATAGGTCTAGGATGTAATTGGTGATGTAAGCTATACACACATATTGCTATGGCAAAACGCTGAGGAGAACACATTGCTATGACAAAACGCTGAGGAAAAGTGGCTACAGATAGGTCTAGGATGTAACTGGTGATGTAATGTGATGTAATATGGCTACACACACACACACACACACACACACACACACACACACACACACACACACACACACACATATTGCTATGGCAAAACGCTGAGGAAAACACATTGCTATGGCAAAACGCTGAGGAAAAGTGGCTACAGATAGGTCTAGGATGTAACTGGTGATGTAATGTGATAATATGCCTACACACACACACACACACACACACACATATTGCTATGGCAAAACGCTGAGGAAAACACATTGCTGTGGCAAAACGCTGACGAAAAATGGCTACAGACACACGCACAGCCACTCTATGGAGCGGTTTACCACCGCTCAAAAGCTAGATTGAATGTATATTTATTATTCCAGATAAGCTATCCGTGTTGTCACAATTAGCCAGCAAATTCAAATTCTTGCATGTATCTAACGCTTATTTAATGATTAATGAATGATGAACTCATACATTCATTTATTGAGAATGTATCAGTAATTCTATTATTGGTAAAGTTAATATCATAAATCAATCAATCCTTGTAAAACTTGTACTTGGGATGCTTTTTTCCCCCTACCCCAAACCTCTTTGCTGAAAATAGCTTCTTGTTTTCTCAGAAATATTTTTATTTTAGTTCGCTTCATGTTTTATATATTTTTTAATAATGACAGACAATGGGGGTTTGATCAGGCTGAAAGCTTAATTGCCCAAATTTGGAGCATAGAGGTACATAATTATGCATTGATTAAAAGAGCCATCTTGTGGCGATAGACCGTAATAGCAGCCCCTGGGTGCATTTCTGTTGTCATCAATGCCATCCATGCGGACTTGACATTAACCATGATACTGACATTTCTGACTTTGCTCGGAAAAGGTTCCAGCCACACTTCATCCGGGATGGGCCCCCTGGTTTTATGACATGACAAGAAGACTTTGTTGTCGTCTTGCGTCACTTCACCAACCTATGATGCAGACACCTGGAGAAGAAAGTGCTGCTGTTGCTTGACAATCATGTTTCCATGTCTCCTTAATCTGCATTGACTGCCAGAACTGCAAGGCCGACGACTAACATTATGTCCTTCCCCTACCACTGCTCGCACAAGCTGCAGCCAAAGGACCCCAATATTATGGGCTACTGAAGAGATACATTCATCCCCAGATGGCTGGCTGGAAGAGGGTCAATCATTGGTGATCGATAAACCTCCCTGGGTTGGTGAGAGTGGCCCTAACTCAGGTTCTGGCAGCACCTGGGAATATAAGAGCAGGGTTTAAGTGTACGTGGGTGTGGCCATACAATAGGGGACCTTTTTTCATTCAAACAGTCACTTCTCACCTACAGTATACGCATGTCACCGACCAGCTCCTCCACCACCTCTGAGCTTTCAGGCAGTGCACACTTCTACCAGGGATGCACACTCCTGCTGGGGCTCCTGGAGGCGGAGATGGACCACACTCCACACTCCCTGGAATGGAACACAGAACACTAGTGGCGTTGGTGAGTAATTTAATGATTCTCTCTTAGTCCGGCTGCCCCTCAGGTGGGGTATGAAATTAAGGTAGGCCTATATAGTTTTTTTTATTGGCCTAAAATGTTGTCTATATACATGCAGTCATGAATCCACCTGCTGACCGCCTGTCAGCATTGAGCAATTTTTTTTATAGGGGGTAAAAGTTTGGGGCACATCACTTACTATACCATAAAGGGAAAAAATACCCCCCAAAACATCTGCTTTAAGTAGCATGTGAGGGGTCAAACTAGGGGGTTTTAATTACTCTGAATCCATTGCAAGCATTTGTTTTGCATGAAAAACATTCCTTGGGCTAAAAACAGACCGATAAACTATGGTTTAGTGATGTGTCATCAATTTTCACAGTTTTTGGGGGGGCTGAATAAAATGTGGTATATAGTTTATTTTATTGGCCTAAAATATTGTCTATATACATACAGTCATGAATCCACCTGCTGACTGCCTGTCAGCATTGAGCAATTCCTTTTATGGGGTAAAAGTGTGGGGCCCATTCACTTATTATACACTATACTAAAGGAAAAAATACCCCCAAAAATCTACTTAAAGTAGCATGTGGGGTCAAACTAGGGGGTTTTAATTATTCTGAATCCATTGCAAGCATTTGTTTGGCTGGAAAAAACATTCCTTGGGCTAAAAACAGCCCAAGAAAACTATAGTTTAGTGATGAGTCATCGCTTTTCACAATTTCCTGGGGGGTGTTTTTTGCCCAAGGAACGTTTTTCATGCAAAACAAATGCTTGCAATGGATTCAGAATAATTCATAAAAACCCCTAGTTTGACCCCACACATGGTACTTAAAGCAGATTTTTTGGGGGGTATTTCTTTTCCTTTATAGCAGGGGTGGGCAACTTTGATGATGGCGAGGGCCACTATATTTCCACCTTCACTCCAGAGGGCCACACTGCATATTGCTACGTCCTACTTTGTCATTCTAGTTAGTATCTCATACAAAAGAAGCAAAAATAGCAGATCTACGAGCAGCGCGATGCGTTTTGAGCTTGTTTGCTATTTTTGCTTCTTTTGAATTGGAATCCTAAATTATTAGTGGCCAAGCCACGCAGTGGCAAAGGCCACTCATTGATATTGGACTTCATCTTCTTCCGCCACTTTTCTCTAGTGGCTTGACCGTGCAGTCACTTTTTACGAAACTCGGCAGTATGGCAGGGGACTATGCCAAACGGCTAAAACACGAAGCTCGCAACAATCGACCAAAGGGTGGCGCTGTAGGAAGCCTTGCAAACTTGCAAACTTTGAACAGGTATAGCTCATGCTCTGTTTGAGGTACAGCCATGAAACCTGTATACACTTATGCGTCTCCTCATGCCGAACAACTTTTACACTCTGACTTTTGACCTCTGACCTTTAGTACTCCCACCATTATGAATTATATGAAAAACAGTAAAAATCTATCTCCTCCTGGGATTTTCGCGTCACATGCGCAAAACTGACCTTTTGGTCCCATCCTCTTTTACAGTACACTTTAAGACATAATAAGACATAATAAGACAGAATAAAGCCATAATAAGAAATAATGTGTTGGTAATTAGAGCTAATATATTTTATTAGACAGAAACAAAGACAGAATAGTAGAAAGAGCGAATACATTCTCTGGCACCGTCACCTGCCGCGGAACTGCAGCGGCAGACACTGCCGCACGACCGCTAGTTCGACCAGCAGTCGCACTGCATCGCCGGCGATAGGACCAGCAGTCCCGCCAGTAGGACCGGCGGCCGCCGCACGGACCGGCAGGTCCCGTAGCGGTAAACTGCCCGTCCGTGCGGTGGTGGCTGAGACAGAATAGCACCGGCATTGCTGGTAACTGCCGCGGCAGCCACCACCGCACGGACGGGCTGTTTACCGCTACGGGACCTGCCGGTCCGTGCGGCGGCCGCCGGTCCTACTGGCGGGACTGCTGGTCCTATCGCCGGCGATGCAGTGCGACTGCTGGTCGAACTAGCGGTCGTGCGGCAGTGTCTGCCGCTGCAGTTCCGCGGCAGGTGACGGCGCCAGAGAATGTATTCGCTCTTTCTACTATTCTGTCTTTGTTTCTGTCTAATAAAATATATTAGCTCTAATTACCAACACATTATTTCTTATTATGGCTTTATTCTGTCTTATTATGTCTTATTATGTCTTAAAGTGTACTGTAAAAGAGGATGGGACCACTTTTTTTTACATACACTTTGGACCAATACAGTCAGATCTGTCTCGGCGGATTGTTTTTAAAGTGAAACATTATTTTTTAATAATTCACTGAATATTGCAGTTTTATGCAAATTATTCTTCTGCCTCTAAATCATACATGCAAAGTGACACGTTCATGGCATTTGGCAAAGATGTAGAGGGTTAGTCCAAGTATCACTGAAACCAATCTTATTCCAATTGGCCAAAGGGGGGCGCTATACGAAGCTGAAACTTTAAACGGGCATAAGTAATGCCTTGTTTCGTTTAAAGACATGCAACTTGCTTACACGCGTGCCTTGACTCAAGCGGAAGTCATCTGTGTCTTTGTTAAGTAAGCTCCGCCCTTAGATTTTCCGCCATTTTGAGCAGTTTGTAAACGCTTAAACCCGCTTTTATTCCGGACTTTTCGCTACACGTGCACAGAACCTTTTTTACATGAACTTTGGACCAATATCTAAAGATCTGTCAGATCGGATCTTTTTTAAATTGAAACATTCTTTTTTAATAATTCAATGAATATTGCAGTTTTATGCAAGTTATTCTTCTGCCTCTAAAACATACATGCAAAGTCAAATTTTCATGATGAACTACTGTAGAGGGTTAGTCCAAATATCACTGAAACCAATCTTACCCCAACTGGCCAAAGGGGGGCGCTATATCATTTTGAAAGAAGGCACTCAGTGTGTCAAGTACATTACATGAAACCTTTTTTTCTAATGACTGGTCAATTATGTGTGACTGCAGTAGTGTAGTGGGTAGTGCCTGTGCTTGATATATGGAAGGTTGTGAGTTCAAACCCCAAGTTGGGTTGAGTTGATGTTAACATCCTGGATGCCCATGGCATGTGTGTATGTCAAACTCTTTAATGTTGACACGTCTGATCTAACTATAGAAGCATAAAACCCTGAAATTTGGTAGACTTGTACAGTTTGGGTCCTTGAACAATGTCTGATATGGAGCCTTCCCAAAAATGCCCCTCCTTGATGCGTATTTTAATATCCGCCATTACTAAATAATGTATTTTGCATCATAACTCCTGAACCAAGCATTCTAATACAAACTGTGATGTCTACACCTATGTTGTGATGGCCAAGGATTGCAATGATATCATGTACCAGCTCAATGGCCTAGTGGTTTAAGTGTCTGCCCTGAGACTGGGAGATCTGGGTTCAAACCCCAGTCGGGTCATACCAAAGACTCTAAAAGATGCCTCCCTGCTTGGCATTCAGCATCAAGGGTTGGATAGGGGGGTAAGTCCCTGCGACATACTAGTGTCATGTCCAGGGGGTGTACTTGTACATCAAGCTTTTTTTTGTGCTTTTACCTATAACTCCACCGATTAGTGTAAAACTTTGTATGCACACTTCCCAGAGGCCAAAGAAAAACCTGTGCCCTGCATTTTCACATCTGCCATTTATAGCGCCACCAGAAGGCCAAAAACACACTCTTCGATATTACTCCTTCAGATTTTATCCGACAAATCAGTACACAGTATCTCTACAGTGATGTAATCATGACGGATTTGTCCGATATCATATTCTACCTAATTGGCTAACATTGAATTCCAAGGTTTGCAGGATTGCTCCTTTTTGAACAAAATGTCTCAAATCATGAATGCAGCCTGCTATGTGTGTGAGATTTTGCACACACATTCCCACTAGGCCAAGGAACAGATGCCACCCTTCTCACATTGGCCTGTTATAGCGCCACCAGCGGGTCAACTTTTGAAAAACACATTTTTGGAACAAAATGCCTCAAATCCCGCATGCAGCATCCGATTGCTGTGAAAGGCCCAAGAATGCATGGCACCCTTTTCACTTTGGCCTATTATAGAGTCACCAGTAGGCCCAAAAAAACGTACCTGACCTGCCGGAGTCCTGTTCGGAAGAACACTGCTTCTAGTTTTTCTTTGATTTCTTCTTTGCTTTCCCTTGATGCTTTTTTGCTTTCCTGCTTTTTATGGCTTGGACACTTTATCGCTGCTTGCAGCTATATTCTTTTGTTATTGTGGGCTCGCCTGGAAGGCGAGCACACGTATGTTATCTTCATTATTTATCTATCAGTCAGTCAGTCAGTATCCTCAAAACTTTGGCGCGATTCATCTCTTAAACGCTTACACCTTTCAACACCATTCAAATTTTTATGTGTTCAGCTTACTGAGGACACGTGTGCTTGTACTTTTGGTTTTGAAATGTTTTGTAGTTTAATTATAAAAAAATAAAAATGTTTAACTTTAAGCACCCAATGCATTTTCAATGGGTTTAGTGAGTGGAGACAGAGTGAGACAGGGGAAAGGGACCCATGTTTATATTAAGTCGCTGTGGCTGCAATATTCACACTTCAGATATGCTATTTATATCAATGCGTTCACACAGGTCTGCTGTCTGATTTGATCCAAATGTCTAAGCTGTGTGATGTATAAAACTATAGTTATAGTTAAAACTATAAATAAATGTCCCTCTACACTCTACTGATTGACACAGCTGTGATTAAAGGCTTGGCTGTCATTGGCTGTTCTGTGGTGATGTAGCCTTACATAAGTCGGCCCTGCAGTGACAATGCGAAAGTCTCGGCAGAGACGTCTTAATGTAAGGCTAGTGGTGCTGCAAGTAACCAAGTACATTTACTCAAGTATATACAAGTACTTGTACCTACAGTACAATTTTGAGGTACTTTTACTCTACTTTCCATTTTTGTTACATATACTCTACTATAAATACAGCATTTGACAGCTTCAGTTACTTGTTATTTTGCAGATTTTATTATTAATAAAAAAACATAGATGGACCACTTAATACTGCTATGAAGTTGATTTACAATGTGCACGCACACGCACGCACGCACGCACGCGCGCGCACACACACACACACACACACACACACACACACACACACACACACACACACACACACACACACACAACTGTTACTGTGGAGACGTTTGCTTGTATTTGTCTTTGAGACATGTTTTGTAGTGTTTTAGAAATTTTACTTAAAAAGAATAAGGTTTTAGGATCCCGGGCAATGGGATTTACAGTATATATCCTAGAACCCGCAGGGACACTCAGCCGTATTAGTGGTTGTTGTTGGTTTGTCAGGGAGATATCACAACCAATGCATTTTCAAATCAGATCCACAAACACAATAAAAGTCATGCTCCACTCCTCAGTCTGGAGTGGCCACATAGAAGAACGCCTTGGTTATAGACATAGTGGAGGACAGATGTGATCTGGGATTGTTAACCTACAGTATCACTCAATATACACCCCTAGAACACATAAATAACACAGAATATGTACAGTAAGGTTCAGTACAGTACAGTAAAAAGTACAGTAAGGTTCAGTAGAGTACAGTAAAGTACAGTAAAGCCCCGTTTTCACTGAGCAAAACTTCTGGGAGTTTTTTCAAAAATGACGGCAATTTTGAAATTCACGCCATGTGAAAACGGCCACTTATTTTGTGTCCCGGCAGTTTTGGGGGCCGAAATTTGACGGGAAAATACCTAGTATTTTTTGCTTAAAGTACCGTGACAATACAAGTTTCCCTCCAGTGAAAACGCATGCCGTGAATTTGCCGTTTTTTTGACAACCAGGTGCATGAAAGGAGCCAGTTAACAGTTTAAAACATTGTATCTGGGATTGAAAACGACCTGAATGTAAAGGAATATAGAAATAAAGTAGGTCTACAGCTTCACCTTGAATAGGGGATTAATTATTTAGGCTAGAATCGCATTGACAAACACAGCAGAAGTCTATTTCTTTCGTTTATGGTGTCGCGTGAAGAAAGAAAACACAGCTAATAATCTACAAGCCCACAAGTGCAACACGTTGCATCATGCAGCGACCTTCTGAGCTTGCTCATGGTTCAAACTTATTAAGTGTGCCTGCTATGCAATAGCAGAACACTTATTGTAATCCGCCATACTTAAGTCAGTCAGTCAGTCAGTAAGTAATGTTCTTGCAAATTTCTGCTCGTAATAACTGCCGCACAATTTACGCCACCGCCGCAATATATACATCAAAACGTGCGGCTCGGCCGGGAATGGTGTGCTATTACTTTTCTTTCCGATCCGCGTTACCATTGCGACGTAATTCGCAAAAAACGACGCCAAAAAACCCCATTGACTTAGAATGGGGGAAACTTCGGCACGTAATAACTGCCGCACAATTTACGCCACCCCCGCAATATATACATCAAAATGTGCGGCTCGGCCGGGAATGGTGTGCTATTACTTTTCTTTCCGATCCGCGATACGATTGCGATGTAATTCGCAAAAAACGACGCCCAAAAACCCCATTGACTTAGAATGGGGGACTCCGAAAAAAAACCAGAAACCTTGGCGCCACATAACTCTGCCATACTTTTGCCTAGCAACGTGATTTAAACTTTAAAATGCACACACAACTTTGGTCTTTTTCCGGCCAATAGGGATGAGCTGTAATTGATTAAGCCCCGCCCCCTCTGTAACAGGAAGTGTCCTTCGCCAAACAGGAAGTGCCTCTATAACTCATGAACCGTTTGTCGTACAGACTCGCGGCTGGTATCATAATTCTTTTTTTTTCTCAAATTTTTTTTTTCTCAAATTTTTTTTCTCAAAAATTTTTTTTTCTCAAAATTTTTTTTTCTCAAAAATTTTTTTTTCTCAATTTTTTTTTTCTCAATTTTTTTTTTCTCAAAAATTTTTTTTTCTCAATTTTTTTTTTCTCAACATTTTTTTTTCTCAAATTTTTTTTTTCTCAAATTTTTTTTTCTCAAATTTTTTTTTCTCAAATTTTTTTTTCTCAAAATTTTTTTTTCTCAATTTTTTTTTCTCAATTTTTTTTTCTCAAAAATTTTTTTCTCAAAATTTTTTTTTCCTCAAATTTTTTTTTCCTCAATTTTTTTTTCTCAAAAAACTTTTTTTTTCTCACAAAACAATTTTTTTCTCACAAAACAATTTTTTCTCAAAAAAACTGTCGTTAAAGTGCGACCCGTGATAACGGCCAAAATTGCGCCAAAACGCCACTAATTAGTCGAAATGGCTGTGGGTGGTGTCATATGAAGAACCATAATGTTAAAGCTTATGCAAAAAATGCTAATGTTAAAAAATGTAACGCTAATGCTAACACCAACCGCTACACAAGGTTGCACAGACTTAGCGAGCTGCAGGCACACTTAAAATTTCTTGGAAATTTTCTTTTCTAGTTTGTATTCTATAGCCTATTTTTAATTAAACTGTGTGGGTTTTGATACAAGTCCGGTCTGGAGAACGTGATGATACGGGATGCGATGCGCTCGTAATGTTGTGATGAAAGCTGGAATCTTTACCAACTCAAAGAGCTGCATCATTAGTTAATAGTTTCTCCTCGTTGCATGATTAAAAGTGTTTTACAGAGCAGCGAGCATCGAGTCTGCATGGTCATCCATCGTTTACAGTGACGCGTGAAAAAAAAGCTAAATCTACAAGCCCACAAGCCACAAGTGCATGGGGGGAGCGTTTCGCTGTTAAGAGCGAGATTTCCCCCAACAGGTTGCATAACGCATGAGCTATCCTTTCTGAACCTTGTGTCGTTGCATGAAGAATGTTTTGTTAAATCCATTTGTAGCGTTCAGGGTGAGAGAAGAGACGCACCAAACCGAACTGGGGAGACTGTTTTTTTTTTTTTTTTTTTTTTCAGTCCGTGTGTTGCCATGTCTGCTAATTATAAGCGACTCTGGGCTTGATTTCCGTAAAGTTGCTTGTATGTATTGATAGTGGCTGGTTGCGGTTTATTTGTTGTGAGCTTGTAGATTGGCAATTTTCAAGTAGCTGATGCGGCGATGCGTATAGTTTTAAAGTGCTCGTGTGGCTAGATAATATCACTTTTTGGGGCTTATTTTTGTACACCTGGTTGCTTATTTCTCTCGCAAAATCTGGCAACACTGGTTTTGATCGCGTCACAATGGCTTGGTGAAAACGAGCGATACCAGTATTTTTGCTGCCGATGAGGGCATGTGAAAACACCCAAAAAACTAAACTCCCGGCAAGTTATGCTAATTATAATTATTTATTTTGCCGGGAAAATTCCGGAACTGCAATGAAAACATGCCTTAAGGTACAGTAGAGTACAGTAAAGTACAGTAAAGTACAGTAGAGTACAGTAAAGTACAGTATAGTAAGGTACAGTAGAGTACAGTACAGTAAGGTGCAGTACGGTACAGTAGAGTACAGTATAGTATAGTACAGTATGGTACAGTACAGTAAGGTACAGTACAGTAAGGTACAGTAGAGTACAGTAGAGTACAGTAAAGTACAGTACAGTACAGTACAGTGCAGTACAGTACAGTACAGTACAGTAAGGTGCAGTACAGTATAGTAAGGTACAGTACAATACTGTAAGGTACTGTACCTTACAGTACCTTAAAGTATCCTATTTGTTGGGTTGGAAGCGAGCCCACACTGTTTCGAAGGAACAGTTTTTCTAGTTTTTATTGGAATCCTGAAATGTAACATTTTGATTCAATTTCAAACGCATTTAGTTATATAGTCATGTTAACTTTATGAACCTAAATACAAATACCTACATTGGACATAAAAAATACATTTTAATACTACTATACTATTATAGACTGATGGAATTAAAGCAGGTCATGTTTGGAATTGTAACAGCTGAAATCAATAATATATCAGTATTCCGGTATTAACCAGCGGGCCACATTAAGTGAAGGTGAGGGCCGCATGTGGCCCCCGGGCCGCCAGTTGCCCAAGTATGCTTTATAGTATAGTGAATGGGCCCAAACTTTTACCCCCTATAAGAGAAATTGCTCAATGCTGACAGGCGCTCAGCAGGTGGTTTCATGAATGTATATATATAAACAACATTTTAGGCCAATAAAAAAAATACCTTAATGTCATACTTAAAGGGATATTCCACTTTCAAAAAAGCTTTTGTAATTTTATCGTCTAATCAGGCTTTTAGGAACACCCTGAAAAGTTTTTAATTTGCTCCATTCAGTATTTAGATGTACATGTAGGCCCTACTCCTCCAGGACCTTTCCCCATACACTCCCATTGTAACTTCAAACTCCATTTTAACTATGATAGATTCATTAAAAACACCCATTATTTTTTATGGTGACTCATAATACCATCCTTAGGGTCGTTTCACACTCTATTAAAGAGCCTAACTAATTTCTGTTCGGGAGGGCTCCCCGACCCGAAATTGTTTAGGTTCGGGGGGAGTTCATCCATACTTTCTTAACGGCTAGTGCCGAAGTCGCTTGTAAATATTGGAGGTCCATGGCATGACAACGTTAGTGGCCGATACATGAGCGGTGCAGGGCGGATACATATCTGACTGACCCACGCGCTGCAAGCTGAATGACTGGAAGTCCATTGAGTAGCAGCAGCAGGCAGCAGCGCCAGTGACGGGGACACAGGGTCTCTTCCATAGGTCTCTTCTCTCTCTCACTCACTCTCACAAACGCTCGAACTCTGTCGAAAACATTTAATCTACAAGCTCACATTATAGACGTGCCGCGGCCGCCTTTCTTGCTGCATGCATATCATCACGCAGTCACAACTCGTCGTGGAAAACCTATCAACACGGAACATTAGCAAAGTTGTGTCTATGCTTTTCTTTTCTCTTTAAAACGGTCGGCGAGTAGCGAGACATGCACCAAAGCTGTGTGTGTGTGTGTGTGTGTGTGTGTGTGTGTGTGTGTGTGTGTGTGTGTGTGTGTGTGTGTGTGTGTGTGTGTGTCACGCGTGCGCCTGCCTGCCATCACTCTCCAGCCGGAGCGAGACCACTGTCTGTATTCGCTATCCACAATCATTTGGAAGTCGGCGTGTCTCCCTCCCAAACGACCGCTGTTTCCTTGGATTCACAGCCGAGAATATGAACGTGAAGCCGGGCTGAATGAATGAGAAGACACCGCTGAGTACCGAAATTAAGTCGGGAGGTCACAACATTTCGGTAGCACAGAGGAGCCGAGTTTAGTCGGTTGACGCCCCCCCGAACCGGGGGAGGCGAACCATATTTGGGTTTGCCTAGTGCCGAACCGAAATTAGTTAGGCTCTTTATTAGAGTGTGAATCGACCCTAATACGTGAGCAGGCCGTGTTTTTTCAATAACCTTTTTCAATTATCTTTAATATATTTTTATTGTATTAAACTTTTTCCATTTTCCCCCAAAAATATAAAAAAATATTGAAAAAGGTTATTGAAAAAACACGGCCTGCTCACGTATTAGGATGGTATTATGAGTCACCAGAAAAAAATAATAGGTGTTTTTAATGAATCTATCATGGTTAAAATGGAGTTTGAAGTTACAATGGGTGTGTGTGGGGAAAGTCTCTCTCTCTCGGGGGGAAAGATCCTGGAGGAGGAGGGCCTGATAACATTTACATCAAATATCTAAATACTGAATCAAGCAAATTAAAAACTGTTCAGGGTGTTCCTAAAAGCCTGATTAGACAATAAAAAGAACAAAAGTTATTTTGAAAGTGGAATATCCCTTTAAGCCTGATGGAGGCCTGTTGGCAGCCGGACTATGTATAAAGTTTGACTGACTTATATCTTCCACACAGCAGCATACTTAACTGATGCAGTGTCTCCGTCCAACCCCTCTTTTTGCCATCATTTCAGCTTGCTCTGCTGCTGGTTCATCTGGGCCCCCTCTGGCTGCTCCTATCCCCCAGCAGGCGGCTGGCTGAACCACCTGCATGTTCTCACTGCTCAACCTCCCATGATGCCTGCTCCATCCCCAGGTGATTTCCCCCCAGAGTTCTTATCCTCTAGTTTGTATTTGTGGAAGACTATACAGTATAGGTTAAACCAAGGTTGTTAAGTTTTGTGCAGCCTGTGAAGTTACGATTCATGTGAAATGTTTACCATTTGTGACCAACAACTGTCTGAGCTGATTCCAAGTTGTAAGGAAGATTTTTTACACAAGACCTAGATGATTCAGCGACATAAGACTTATACAGATCTTCATTAAATTTTAGACTAGAAGCTCGACCGAGCGTCTAGTCGGGGACCAGCAAACTCCGGGAATTATGCCCATATATGGAGATATCTATCTGTCTGCGTCCATTTTATGCCCATACATGGGGATCTCTGTATCTGTCTGTCTGTTTCCCTTTTATGCCCATATATGGAGATCTCTGTATCTGTCTGTATGTGTCCTTTTATGCCCATATATGAATATATGTCTCTGTCGCTTTTTGTTTGTTTCTTCTTTAAGCAGAATACGCAGATGTCAACAGCTAGATCTGTGACATCAGAACACGTCATACTGATGACATTCAATACGTAACCATGGCGTTTTTTGTTGACTCATGTGGTGTACGTGATGTCAGAGCCTTTTATGGAGTGATGTCACAATGAGTCAGCGATTGCGCCGATTTCCTCCGGAACAGCCTGATGTCAACAATCAGTTCCGCATACGGAGATTCCGAACGTTTCACACCGGTTCGGGAAAACCGTGCATCGAGTGGGGTCGAGGCCCGGCACTGCACTCCGCGCCGCGGCGGGGAACGCGCGTGTCGATTCTGAAGCCGGTGGGACGAACGGTTCTCGAGATACGCGGATACATACATACATACACGCACGCCACGCACGCACGCAGAGACTTCTCGCATTTATTGTAAGATGACCATACAGTTGTGGTATACTGTAACATATCAGTGTGCCATGGAGAAAGCTCAGAATGTGCTTTGATATATTGAACAGGCAGTTGTTAGGGGTGGAAGGGAGGCGTGGAATGTTGTGTGTGCTGATTAAATACAATGCAGCAGTGAAAAGGTTGAGAACCATTGGTTTAGACCAGTGTTTTCCACGGCGTCTGGCCGCGACTTCCCTGTTGGCTTAAAAGACAGACAGAAAGAAAATAGCATAAACAACTTAATCTACAAGCTCACAATTATTTACTGTAATGATATGCCCAAAATATGGATCAGTCAAGTGGGAAATGGGCTTATGATTTTATAGCTCAAACCAGTTTGAAAGACATTTGACTGTAACCAAGTGTAATAACAAATGTCTGGGCCTAATTAAGGCAATCATTCAGTATCCCTTAATTTGGTCAGTTTGTAAGTCCAGGGATTATGATTGTGTGAGAAGCCCCTGTGTATCTTCTATCCATACATTATAAAGTGTCTAAAGACTGTTGCTTAACTTTTTGCTCGCCAACAAACACATGCATGCACACACGCTCGCTGGCACACACACTGGCACGCACACACACACACGCACACACACACACACACACACACACACACACACACACACACACACACACACACACACACACGTAAACTAGACTGCACTCTGTCGAGGTGCCAACTTGCATCTTGTGCACTCGTAGCCATGTATGGCCTATACTTGTGCGCCGGCAGAGCGTCCCTCGTTATTTATATTCCAGGTCGCACTTGTTGTTGGTGATGTCAACAAGAATGCTTGTCTCTGATTGGTCCACGGGAGTAAACACAAACAGATAAGCGACAGATACGCCACTGAACGCAGTAGGCTACTTGCACGCTCTGCTGGCGCAAGTAAAAATACAGTAACACCATACCAGTAAGACTCCCTAATCGGGAGATAAGCGACCGTCAGGTCGCAGCGTGATTTTAGGGCAAAATGTGTGTTGATGACATGAGTGTAGACATACTGTGTAGCGATTTGAGTGATTTTAGGGCAAAAATTGTAGGAGCAGTGTCCAAAAATGTGTTTTGCAAGAATCCGCCACATGGTGGCGCTAGAAGAGGGCCATGTGAGAAATGAGGGGTGGGGTCTCCGCGCCGCCGAGGCGGACGAATAGGTACGGGCCCCGGCTCTCCCGGTGGCTCCTAGCCCGAGTTACGGCATTTTATGTGCGCTGCAGTGGCAGGGGGTCCTCCACTGGGGGCGCCACCACTTTTGCATCCGTTCTGGAGCACCAGGAGTCGGTGGTCCCCGGGAATTCCCCGTGAGCAGCCCCGTTGGGGTGGTCATTTGGTCATTTTTGCACATTTGGTCATTTTTTACATCTGGGGGTCCCCCAGGGACCTGGGGGTCCCTGGAGCTCCGGGGGTCCTTGGAGGTTTAGTTTGGCAGGCAAGGAGTGTGTGTGCAAAATCTGGCATGGATCGGGGCAACGGTTGCGGAGATATGAGCAGGGCAAAAGTGTGACATGTGATGTGTGACAGACAGACTGACGGACTGACTGACGGACGGACGGATTCACAGTTTGTGGAGGTTTTGATAGTAACTGCGACCTGACGGTCGCAATAAATTGTCAAAGATATTTTGCATTGTTGATTAAGAGCTGTGATATGACTCTTAGGGAATAGTGTTTATCTCACTAGCAGACACACACAAGCGCACGCACACACTCACAAAGGTCATTTTAGAAAAGTGGAAATGAAAGTGAATAGGGAAGTGGAGGGGGCGTTTTGACTGAGTCACATCAGTGTGTTAATTAACCAGTGTTTCCATATGGGTGCAGTGCTAAATATCCCTCTTAGATGCTAATGACCCAGTTTACCTCAACTCACACCGGCAGGGATAACCATTCTGCTTTTTTAATTCTTAGCTTTTGTGATGACTTTAACTTTGCTTATTTTTTAAATAAAACAACAATACAGAGATATTATCCCCCCAACACACACACACACACACACACACACACACACACACACACACACACACACACACACACACACACACACACACACACACACACACACACACTACTATTACTGCGTGAGGTGCGTGAGTATTATGCACAGGTATGTGCAGCCCTACCAAAGTATATTTGGGATGGGTGTTGGGATAGGAATACCTTGATCCTGCATTCTCTTTCAGGCACTCCCAGACTTTGCCGTACACAAGTCGGGGTGTTCAATTGCGTGGTTATTTTTGCATTTGTCTCCTCCCTCAATCTTCCCCCAACCACCCCTCACACCCTTTCCCATTGGGCCACTTGGTTTGACAGTTGAGCACAGAAGGTGCAGCAGGCACCTTTCAATCAGACCCCAAAAATAGCTTGGGGAGAAGCTGTGAACCCCTGTGACACAGCCAAGGGAGTCATGTGGTACAGCCCTGTCCTGCTAAACAAACACACAGCCTGAGAGAAAGGAGTGGATGTCATGATCCTGGTGCCAACTTGATAAAACTACGGAACAGAAATAAGGAGCTGGATATTTATCACTTGTTGGATATATACAACGCTTTGCAGAAGGGGAATAAGAAGTGGGGTTTTGTCTCTGTGTTTTAAGGCTCTAATCATCACATGCACAAACTGTAGTTGGGGACAGTCAGTCGGAAACGTGCCCTTCCACTTACTGACTGGGTCAGTCCTGAAGCATGAAGCTGAGCGTGGCTCAGTTCTTCGCAGGGCTCTTTGGGGCCCTGGCTGCTGCACTAATCCTTCTCTCGTTTGGAACGGATTACTGGCTTCTGGCCTCGGAGACGTGTGACCCTAAACCTGGAGGATCTCTTGTCGCAGGAGGCATCGTTGTAGAGGTGAGCAAGATGGACCTTACAGTAGAAGTTACATTTTTCTTCTCATGTTTATATTCATCTTTGGGGAGGGATTGGGTGGAGGGGTGAAAGGAGAGGTCACAGGAAATGTGTAGTTGTTGTCTTTGGTAGAATGGGTGTGATTTGTATACATTTGTAATAAATGTTTTGTTATTGATGGAGATCCTGATGAAAACAAGAAAAAAATCCCAATGTGGCAGATCTCTATTTTTTTTTTACACATTTTATTTACTGATATTTTACATACTTTAACCAGAATAAAGGTGAAGGTGCTGCCAGACTTAAAAAGATAACACAGTTCAGATTTAATTGCAAGATAATCCATGTACTATTTTGGTAGCTGTTTGTCATTAGTTGGTTGGCCTACACTTATTCTTTCAGGAGGAACATTACTCTCTGCGAGATGCTTCCTCTGGGAGTCACTTGTGAAATCAAACACTGTTTAATATAGCTGGTGTGCAGCTATGCAGGACAGAGACATGCCATATGCCACAGTAATAGCTCTATAAACACCACCGTCTGTGTGCTATGGTATTAAATATCACTTGCACATCCAACTTTTCATAGTAAGCAATGGTACTGGCATCTAGAACTAGACATGATATCAACACTAGGACCACTACTACTACTAGTGTAATGTCATTGCCTTTATTTTCTATTCCAACTATTCAGCATGTGTTGGAATTACAGCGCCGTCTATCTATTACAAATAGATAGAAGGAAAGAGTTTGAAGTGAAGAAGTAGTGAACCATGATCGAGGTTTGGATAGACAAAACTGCTTTATCTAAAATGATCCTCTACTACAGTTTAAAGGCTTTCTGGAATCCAACAGGGAATGGGACTGTTTAAAAGGATCATGTTTATGATTCCATATAGTTCAACAGGATAGTTTGAATGCTGTGATGCTCAGAAATGTTGCAGGGTATTATAGCACAGTAATCTTGCAAGACTTCTACATAAAGCTCATGGGACACGTCCAATTAGACTGTTCAATGGAGTTAAGTTGTAAAAGGTCCAGAATGCATTGTGTCTTATTGAATGTTTTTATTCACTGGAACAAGCAAGAGGCAATGAAAACAGTTATCGGATCCCTCCACTTCCATTTCAAGAGGAAATATTTCTCTTGCCAGGCCATCATTGTACTGTAAATAACAATTTTGTTCTTGGGTGACCTGCCAGGTTAAATAGCCTTAAGGTTAAAAAAGAAAAAAGATAAAACATGAATTGGAACAGGCCTGACACCTTGCCAAAGCCACATGATGTTAGAACAGCTGCTTGTCTAGTTAAACACTTGTGTGTCAAGCTTGCACCTGTAACTCCAGTACTCCATAGCAAAATCCTATGACCCAAATTATTTTGTAGTGAAAATGTTTTAGTGACACTTTACTTCATTAAACAACATTGTAATTTGTTCCTACAGAATGTGAAATGTACCCCACTCCCTCCATTAGGTATGCTGAAGAAGCTTCTTAATTCATGTTTTAGGTTGTGAAATACAGATGTACTATTAAGAAATATTTAAGAAAAACAAATAATTTGCTTGAAATCCAAAATGTGGAGAGTAATTTAATTTGTTCCTTCCTTTGTCTCAGCCCGGAGATGTAGTGGTGGCAGATCCGTTGGGGAATGCCTCCTATACCTACTACCATGAAGGATTCTTCTGGAGGTGTTCTTTCGGGTCAAATGTCGATGACAACAACCTTCTGTGGAAACTCTGGTTCAGTAAGAAATACAGTCACACATCATGTCGTAAAAAAATTGCCAGATCAACGTAGCAAGCGGTCTATTATGCAAAACGTAAATACTGTATGAGGCACCAATCTTTATTTATTTTAGCTTCCTCCTTTGTTCACTTTGTTAACTCATTCTGTGCCTATCCCGAACATGTTCGGCTTTATTTCAATCCAATACAATTTCTTTTTTATTAATTGACTTACCCTGAGCTGCTTGTAGAGTCGTGGGTGGTCCTGGCTCGTCCTACGCTAGCCAGCTAGCCATTTTACATGGTCCGACGATATATTCCATTAAAATGGTTTAAAATACATTTTTGAGCCCCCCAATGTTCACTGAATGTTCAGCGCCGCTTCCGGAACGTAGTCCAGTGTGCCTATCCCGAACATGTTCGGCTTTTTTAATGAAATGAATAAAATGATCCGAGGCCTTCTGAAGCCTGGGCCTAAATTTTCAAGCCAGTGATCGAAATCCGGGAGCCCCCCGGCCGGCCGTTAGCCGCGAACGTTGCCGCGAATCGCCGCCGAATCCAATGAAAAACCAAATCTTTGGAGGCCCATATCTCTGGATTGTGTTTTTAGGGATGTGGTGCGAGGTTTATTTACGGCGAAATCGCCTAAAAATGATCTTTTAGATGACAAAATGCTAATAGCTATTCTGTAGCCATTTTCATCCGGGACCTTTCCATGACGTGCACGAACGTGAGCACGCGCGTCACTGCAACGTGAGTCCCCGGATGCTAATACGCTCGCCTATGGGACAAACCCTGGCATTCTTTGGCGCCCTCTACGGGCTGGCACTAAAACGGTTAAGAAGTGGGCGACTGAGGAGTTCAGTAAAGGTCAGACACAAATAACTATTATGGGCCCATGAGTCACATGTCAGCAATTCACTCCATGGCACAGCATAAGTTAATGTGGTTTATTTGCTTTGATGTGCTGTATATAAAATACTTACCCCCTGTCAGGTGACTATTTAGATATCATGTCAGTTGATGTTATTCTATTCCTTTGCTTTGTCGGAGGATTTTGCATTTGTGTCTATTTTCTAACAGGCAGTGGGTGGGTCATTGTCACAAACATCCTCAAGCTGACAAGGGTCTGCAGAATTCCACAGGAGTGAAAGAGATTGATTGGAGAAAATGTTATAGAATAGAAGTCGATATGAAGACTAGAAAGTTATACAGTATGTTTGCCATTGTGTCGATCTCACTTAAGTCTTGTGTTGTTGTATCAAGACTTCATTAGATTTGTCAGTGAGAGGGACCCAAAGGCAAAGTGGGGTGTCTGCCACTGAGTTACCAACCAAGTTCATTTGCTTAAAATTATGTTAACATTTTGCCAATTAAACAAAACGCCAGTGTTGAATTTTTTTAGGTGTTAAGGACTGCTGTCTTGTTTGATCAATCTTATGATTTATCTCAGATATTGTGAAAACTATTATGACGAAAAGCATGATTTTAAGCCATGATGTT
Source organism: Nannobrachium achirus (assembly GCF_963921795.1). Lineage (NCBI taxonomy): Eukaryota > Metazoa > Chordata > Actinopteri > Myctophiformes > Myctophidae > Nannobrachium > Nannobrachium achirus. The sequence continues at coordinate 10,317,149 of NC_137829.1, forward strand.
ATTATATTTGATTCCATGATGTTATTATATTTGATTGATTGAATACTTCAATCAATACTATTAGTAGTGGTACATTAAGGATAAAAGATAAATAACACCAAAAATCCTTAGGACTTGTGTACATTGTGATCCTATGTATTCAATTCATCAACATAGCAAAACAAATGTACACAATAATTCATGTTATCAACAAATATATTTACATATATATATATATAAACATATTTGTTTTGAAAGCAACATTCTCAAATCAATTACCGTAATTGGTCAGGCTGTTTGTAAGGTCAATCTGTGCTATATTCTTTGCAATGCAAAAATGTATTTTACTCTTTATCTCTCCAGCAAATCAGCCACATGCCAAAGTGTGCATGCATGCCTACCTCTTCCCATTCCCTATATCATATCAGACCCACAATGCAACAGACTATGATTCTGCTATAAGTAAGTGTGTGCCTTCATTCAAGTTTGCCTCTGCATTGATACATTACTGTATATTTGTATTATTCACAAATGTAAAAGCTATCAATAACTGGTCATTCTGTGGTCCAGTCTACAGAGGATTCTGGAGTATCTTCATGCTGATTGGTGTGGCTGCTATAGTGCTTGGTGGGTTTGTCATCATCTGTGCTGCTCCATTTGCAAGTCATCGCTTGTATAAGGCTGGAGGCGGCCTCTTCCTGGCATCTGGTGGGTAACTACTATTCAAATCAGTTTATGATTATTAATTGTGACATGCAACAAGTACAACCATTATAGAAGTGTCTTCAGTCGCCACTCGCCAGTATACCAACATACTTAACATAGCAAGGAACTAATAATGAATATGAGTCAACGTCAAAATGATTTAATCTAAAATATTAAATGAACACAATAAAAAAGGAACAACATATTCATTATAGGTCTAGTGGCTTACATGAACCCATTTAGGAATTATTTAATGCTTTAACTATTGAAAAATAGCAGATATACAAGCTCACAGCGTGGCACCGAGTGTCGCGCTTTGAGCTTGTAGATCTGCTATTTTTGAAAAATCTTAATTTTTGAATATATCTTTTTAAAAGCGAACATTTGTAACTCAAATATTTACTTCTGGGTGGTCCCTGGAACAACATATTTTATGATGGGGGTTCCATGGGCAAATACATGTCATTTTGGGGGTCCTTGACATGAAAAAGTTTGAGAACCACTGATTTAGAAGAAGAATTTAGAAGACATTTATAGACTCGGGTCAAAAATATTCAAAGACTTGCACAAATGTTCATGATTTTTCAAAAATAGCAGATCTACAAGCTCGCAGTGCAGGCACTTGTGGCGCGCTGTGAGCTTGTATATCTGCTATCTTTTAATAGTTCAAGCATAAAATAATGGTTAAAGTGGTTCAAATCTAAAGTGACACAAATTTGAGTTCTAATTAGTTGTCTAATGTGTGTCATTCTGCCAGGTCTGTTCCTGCTGTGTGTGGTGGTGATGTATGTGCTGTGGGTGCAGGTGTTGAATGTAGTGGATCTCTATATAGACTACCAGCGCTCTGTGGTGTGTGAAAACTTCCAGCTGTCTCTCCACTATGGTCTGTCCTTCATGGTTGCACCCATCGGCATCTTCTTCTGTCTCCTGTCTGGCCTCCTCTTCCTTCTCATCGGCCACTCCATCAAGGTTCACTCCTGAGTAAAATTTTGTGATGATGGTGACCGTACGGCAGGCTGATGGAACATGGGGACTTGATGCTCCTGAGATGGTCCATTTACATTTTTATATTCTGTCAAGCATCTATTTGAAGGGACTTTCTATAAAAAACTGGCAGCTGTAGTACATGGATTGCTAGAGCAGGTTGTTACAGGTTGTTTAATTCACCAAGGAGCACACACAGCTTAACCCTGATGTCCATATTATGGGAATTTATTAAACCATTACAATTGAAGTCACATAGCCTACGCTACGGCATACTTGCTGAAATTATGGTACTAGATTAGATCAAATCACTTGTCCATTACACTGGTCAGCAGTAAGGTAAGGTAAGGTAAATTTATTTATAAAGCGCCTTTCAAAACATATGTCACAAGGTGCTGTACAATACATAACATGAAATAAAAACATCACAAAGCAAAAACAGAACAATATGAACAATGGAATGGAAATGAATAAGCAAAACAATATAAACAATACAAATTAATAAACAATACAGTAAGCTTTTACACACCATAATGTTTCCTAAACAAATGGGTTTTTAGCAGGCCTTTAAAGGCATCTACTGACTCTGCAGATTTTATAGAGAGTGGTAGGCTGTTCCAAAGAGTTGGGGCTACCACTGCAAATGCTCGATCCCCTTTTGTTTTTTGTTTAGTTTTAGGAACCTCAAGTAGGCCTTTGTTCGAGGACCTAAGCAACCGCCTATTTGCTTTAGGGGACAAGAGTTCCGTTAAATAATTTGGGGCCAGCCCATGTAGTGCTTTATAAGTTATTAATGAAATTTTAAACATAATTCTGCTCTCTATAGGTAGCCAATGCAGGGCAGCAAGCACCGGTGTAATATGTGACCTTCTATAGGTGTTGGTTAGAAGTCTAGCCGCCGCATTCTGAACTAATTGGAGGCGGTGTATCGAGGAGCGACTCAGGGTAGAAAACAAAGAATTACAGTAATCCAGTCTACTGGAAATGAACGCATGAATAAGTTTTTCGAGGTCTTGAGGTGTCAGTAGGGTCTTGATTTTTGCAATGTTTCTTAACTGAAAGAAACATGTTTGAATCACCTTTTTAATGTGAGGCTCGAAACTCATATGGTTGTCAAAAAGAACTCCTAAGTTCTTTGACACCTTTGTAAAGTGCGCTGTTGATGGGCCCATTGACTGTTTTATGTTTTCATGGATGCCCTCAGGTCCTATGATAAGGACTTCGGTCTTATCTGGATTCAACTGGAGAAAATTGTGTGACATCCAGTCCTTAATAGAAGCTAAACATTCTTTTAAAATAGATAATTAGTAGGCCTAGTGCTGCTTGTAGGAATCTGATTTTTTATTTTTTATTTTACCTTAATATTAATTGTATTTTTGTTATTCTATTTGTCTTTTATGAATTATGTCTTTGGATTGTTACTAAGAATCTGTTATATCATATTTGTCAGAGTGAAATAAAATGTGTGGCCGGTTTACCAATAAAATGATGAAGAAATGATGGCAAAAAATTTGTGTTGGGTGTAAATGCCACTAGAGGGCAATGTCGTGTCAAGTTGACTCACATGTTACGCCTTTCCAAAAAGAAACAGACATCATATTTTACTTATGTGGAGCCTGTGTGGCGTTATGCATTTAATCACAACTTCAGAGGTAGGATCTGTAGATGAAAGTATTCACACCTTGGCTGACAGACGGGTGGTAATTTCACTCATGAATGGAGCATTTGATCAGGATTTTGAATAGACTCCTGTGTTGATTCTCACGAGTCTGTATCAAGTCGGTACCTTTCAAGCATCATATCGTCGTTGTCGGGTGGAAACCTTGTAAGTCCAAAACCGTTTGTTTTGTATTTATCATTTTAAAAATGATTTAAACTAGTGAAAACAGCCGTTCTACAAGCACACAACGCCTCGCACCGCGAGTTGTTGTGTGCTTGTAGATTTGCTGTTTTCACAACTTTTGTGCAATGGCCTTGTATGGTGAAGCAGGGCTTTACTTTTCATAAAATGTACAAATTTGAAACTTGGAGATGCGAGGTTTCTGCCTGACAGTGACGATAATATACTTACACATAGAGAAATTCATCTGAGATTTTGCCATAGAATGCAGGGCGGGAATGACACAATATATAACACATTGCTTCATCTGTCAGTGTGATCCAGTCTTTACAGATGACTCCTGTGATGAATGTGTTATAACTGCAACATAGCTATATTTCACACCCCAGGAATGGAAAGAACACCAACATATAATGCAAACATGTGATCTGAGAGCCCATAGGTCACAGGGTCACACAGAGAGAGCACATGCAGGAGAGGTGATGCGGAGGCAAACCTAAAAGATAAAGTCACAGAGTTTGTCCTGGTTCTGACTGGAGCTGTCCTGACTAAATAAGTCTCCCCTGGGAAAGTGATTGCTTATCTCTATGACTTCCTGGTTTAAATGAAATTCTAATAAGATAAAAAAAAAAGTTTAATCATGCCTCCATCCAAATCCGTGTGTGTGTGTGTGTGTGTGTGTGTGTGTGTGTGTGTGTGTGTGTGTGTGTGTGTGTGTGTGTGTGTGTGTGTGTGTGTGTGTGTGTGTGTGTGTGTGTGTGTTTGTGTGTGTGTGTGTGTGTGTGTGTGTGTGTGTGTGTGCGTGCGTGCGTGTGTGTGTGAGCGTGTGCGTGTGCGTGTGTGTGTGTGTAAGTGTGTTGAGAGAGAGAGAAAGAGAACAAGAAGGGGAGGAGAGCGGGTGAGGAGAGAGAGAGAGAGAGAGAGAGAGCGTGCTCTAATGCAGGTGTGAAGCAGGGTACCACCACAGCTCGGCCTTGCAGACAGTAATGTCATCAGAGTGGGAGTCCCAGCTGAATTCACCACTGTTCTGCATGATTGCCCATGATAATTGTGTGTTGATAGCGAGCACGGGAGATGGAGTATAATTTCCACCGAGAGATTCCTAAACAAATACCTGTGCTCAGCAGTGGGATGGAGTGGAGCTGGGGTGAGGAGGAGAATAGGGGATGAGGGGAGATAGGGGATGCGAGAGAGAACGAGGGTGCAGGAGAAGGAAAGTCTTATAGTGGACGGCTGTTTACATTGCATGTGTCATAGCTATACTGTGAAATTACACTTATAAAATAACTATAAAATAATAAAATAAGCATGACATGACAGCAGTTCCCTATAGAGACGAAAAGGATACTCTTTGTGTCTCCTTTGGGAATTGCTTTTGGTCAGGTCACGTGCACACATAGACATCAAAGGGGGCCCTTTTACCCGTCTGTAAAAAGTGCCCTCTCTAGAGCATGAATGCGGTTTTTACTATGGTGAAAGAAATGCAAATGTCCTCTTTCACTGCCATACCCGAAGGCAGCATTCAGAGAATTGCCTTGTCCAAACTCTCCTGAACTTGAATGCAGCATCTTATGTTGAAAGAATTCCCCTCTCTGTGTAGAAATCCATGCCGTTACGCCACATCTCCTGTATTGACTTTATTATGCTTAGTTCAGGGTGGTATTAAGTACCGAAAATAGCCGACCTCGTATCGATATCTTTCACTAAAAGGCCCTTTCAGCCCCTGCCTCTCTAACATTCTCTGCACGTCCCTGCTTTCGGTCATCACATTTTTATCTCAAAAAATCATATCCATAAATTCAAGTCTCCATAGGATGTGCTATCCCTTTAATTGAATTCAGAATCCCAGAATCCACAGCTAAATCAACTGAATTCAATGTAAATCTGTATGAGTTTTGATCAGTGTTGTAGTAAGAGCAAAGGGGCATGTGAATCATCAAGTGTTGGAAATATTGGAAATATGTAAATCAAAGCGGAAATGACACTAACTACCATGTCCACTACAAAGTTACTTGAAACTTAACTGAACTTATTGTTAATAACTGAAAATGATAAACTGAAAGCTAACGAGAAAAAAAAACCTGCTACAATTAAGAGTCAGTATGTTGGTGTGCATACAGTATGTGCACTCTCATTACTCTTACAAGGTGAAAGGACACCAGAGAGGAGAGATGTGGGGAGTCAAAAGAGCAGATAAGTTAGACTCACAGGAAAGGCTTGTATAGACCCATGTATATTTAACCTTGAGGGAGGTTTAAGTTAATTGGAAAGCACTCTTTGCCTGAGTGCTCTCACCTCATGGCACATATAGTGTCGTTATCATAGTTTATCTTCCAAATGTATCATAATCCTGCATGACATTCAAGTCGGATTTCATTTAAATCTGATTAATATCAACTCTCAGAAAAAGGAAGTATTTGAATTGCATGAACAATATGGCAAGTCATATTACACGCTGCTTTCCTCTTTAGAGATAGTTTTACATAATTTTTGATTCGTTTTGAAATAATGAATAGACAATGGGCTGTATAATTGTGAGAATTTACAATTCAGAACACTACATTGTATAATCACCATGCATTATTCAGATAGTCGAGCACATAGGTCACTGGTGGTAATGGCACAAAAAAAGTTACTTAAATCCTCAACAAACAACACAATGCTTTCAAAAAAGAACTTTGAAAAAATATGGAGCCAATTAATAGAGTTTGAAATATCTAAAACTTTGTCTTTAGTGTAAAATAATATATTTCACCATCACAAAGTAATACGAAAAACGATATTTAGCAAGATATTTTAAAACCAGTACAGCTCATACATATTTTTTCCCCCAGAGTAAAAATGTCCATATTTTCAACAGAGTCGGTAAGTTCAGAGAGTCTTAACGATGCATAAAGTATGAAAAGTGATGCTTTGTACACCTGTATGGAGTGGCTCCCCATACACGCTCCTCCTGCAACATTTGCTGTCCTCAAGCTTCAGTTTGTGCATATAAATTGAATTCCAAAGTGCGTATGGACAGCTCTTGAAAATACTCAAGGTCTCTTGTTTCAAAGGAATGCTAATATTTTATATTGTCCAACATCACTCAGTGCTCCGCTTTAAAATAGCCAGAGTAAAAGTCTGTAGGAGATGATTGGCTCTCTTGAACTACCATTTTCTTTACGCATGTTCATACATTATTAATAGTACGTTTATCCACAAACCCTAAACAAAGAGTGATTCAGTTCAGCATTTAATTACTTTTATCACATGGTTTCATTGCAAACACAAAGAGTTTGGTTTTCACTTTATTGGCTTTTTCAGCGCAATACTCTTGTGTGGTATCAGTGGTTAAATGAATCAGCAGATAATCTTTAATTTGTGTTAAGTAAACACACAGAATGTTGGACAAGTAATCCATGCATTCGGGGAATATATTAATGCTCAATAGTCCAGTTTCCCTCTCATTTTATTTCCTTTCAGTGTTGCTACATTTCAGAACCAGGCAGCTTCATATTTGGGCTTGTCTTCCCCTCCAGCAATTAATTAATGCTACAGTACAAACAGCCGATGGATTTTGTCATGAATATTCAAACAGGCCCCATGCATATAATTTCTTATTCAGTGTTGCAGCAAGGGGCTCTGGTGAAGCAGGCATCATAGCTTCAAAGCCTGTGGGGTGGTAGTCTTATACTGTACTTATCTATCTTCATCTATAGGGTACAGTAAGTAACCAATTTATCTGACTTGGAGTGCATTAAAAGGTTGCCTGATTAAAATGTGATGCCATCGATCATTTTCTACTACAACTGTGGTTCATTCCTATATCATGATACATTCTCATCCCCTATAGCTGTACATTTTTGTCATTTAAATCGTTGCTTTTGACCAAAATGACAGGAAACAATTCCAGAAGCCAGTGAATACATTTAGGAAAAATAATCTGGGGTATTAATCCAGCTCTGAAAGTGTAAAAATTGGATGGTAAATAATAGTCAAATGCTACACTTTCAGAGTTGGATTAACACACTGTGTCTGACAATCTCAATAGTGCAATAAAAAGTGTTTGTTTGTTGTTCTATTCCACTGAACCGCAAGCCCTTGGACTGTTTTAATGTTATACATGTTTATTAATGCCGTTTTACAAGAGGGCACTGTCATCTCCCTTTGTCTTAAGCACGTCAGTATGTGTAAATTCATTCAAAAATATACGCATACAAGCCCTATTTAACATATTTAATAACAAAGAAATATACAATTCTAATGTAACTATTCAAATGTTTTTTTCCCTTCTTTCTGTGGGCTGTTCTTCATGTGTATTCATAAGAGTTGCTTCATATGCAACCTCGCCTCATTAGAATAACATTTATGAAAATCATTATGTATTACATATTGAAATGACACAAAAGGAAACAGGCCTATTACTAACAGTTGATCTACATCTGTACAGACACAAGAGTCACATAGCACGGCTAATCTAGGTGACATCTCTCTGACGTTAGACCAACCGGGCGACGCGTGTGCTGGCATGTCAATATACAAATCTGCAACAGCACTGACCACAGCACAAAATCTCACCATAGTTTGAAGAACATGCATGCTATATTGATCTTTCAATTATTACAAGTATATTAAAAGCAATACCTTTTAACCATATATACAGTACACATACACACACACACACACACACACACACACACACACACACACACACACACACACACACACACACACACACACACACACACACACTGTATAATGTTAGATGTAACAGCAAATATATAAACAGAAAGACAACCACAAAGACACAGACTGGTGAAACGGACATTTTAAATACACAAACAAAGATGTATTGCAGTAAGAGATTTTAAGGCAGCTGGACAGAGCAACGGAGACACAGACGTGTACTTTACCTGATGAGTGACATTATTTTTGCTTGAAGTTCCAAATAACTCACTCTAGCAGGACTGTGCTGTATAGTATTGCTCTTTTGTCTCAACATCAGCAGCACACATGGATAATATGCTCTCTCAGCTGTCGGCAGACTTGTTTTTATACCGGATCCTACTTGCAAAATTAGACCTTTGACCCCAAGTGGGATCAGCTTTTCTTTAATGTAAATCTTGAAAGGAAATACATTTACAGATTTTGCAATGGTAATGTAGACTTTATATTAATTGAAAGATAATGTTATCTAGGAAGTTGGGGGAAGAGCCCGGTGAATAATGTACTGTATCTGCATGCAGATGTTAAATTAATATGTTCATGTATTCATTTGTTTATACTTTTGTATTGTAATTGATTTTGCCTTTATATTCTCAATGCTTGGAAGATCTGTCATTTGTTTGCTTCTATGTAACTATTACAATATGTTGTGTGCCACTCTATTTTTACATTTTTATCTGTATCCGTTTTGCCTGTCTGTTTATTGTTTGATTGTTTATTCTCCTCATTTATATTTCTTGCCTTATTCAACACAACCAATATGTCCGCCAGATCCTGTCGATCCTTTATTGTGTCTCTTCTGATGTTCATCAAAATGTCATAATCACAGTTTTTGTGATTTATGCTTTTTGTTCACTTCAAACTTTTCCTAAGACATGGAAAAGCCATTTGAAGGGGCCAGACTTTCAGAGCAGGTCATATGCCTACAGGACCACAAGGGCTGGTGAATGTTACGTTGATAAATAAACATTATTTAAAAGATCTGTCAGCCTCTGTTAAAATGTCCCCATAGCCGTGGTTCATTTGATTCACTGCTCTCGGGGTAAAGAATATTTAATTACCACTCTGAATGACATGAATAATCACAAGTTGGATTTTCTGGTAGCCACCAGCACACTGAGAGGACTTGTGCATTGATGCTGAATATTTGAGTATTTAGCATTACAATTCATAAGTTCTGACTAAATTGTTTTCCATGTTTTCTGCTTTTAAACACTTATGATTACAAATATTATCATAAGATATTTATAACCACATAGATTCACAGTTTCCTGTAATAGTGCAGTGTCCAGTCACTATAGTCAATTGTCTTGCATACAGCCTAGAACCCCTACCCCCAGTCATGTATCATTTCAACACAGTTGGACGTAGATGAAAACAATGTAAACACTTGCATGTCCAAAAGTGCATATCTGTGAGTGTGTGTGTGTGTAGATAGATACCTTTATTATCCCAAGGGGGAAATTCAGTTGTCCAGTAGTAGCACAGCAGTATACAGTTATTTACAAAGTTACAGAGACGTAAGAAAAAATAGATAAGAGGGAAAAAAACAAACAAAAACAAGAGCAGTACAGTACCAATAAAGAGAAGGTGCATCAGTAGAGGGGGCGAATAAAATATAAGTATATATACATAAAGTGTCAAAAGAGACCATTAGCAGTCAATGCTAGTTAGTGCAAACAAGTATCTCACTGTCATTGTTAAACAAAGCAAAATACTCAGAAACTACCAACACAACCTAATAGTGCAATGTCAAAAATCAGTGCGAAAAAAGAAGAAACAAAACAAAAAAACAGCTCAGAGAAGAAGAAACTAGGAAGCGTGTCACCGCAAGACGCACATGAGCACTCTTCCTGGAAGGTCCTTAGAGGTCAAAGTCAATATAGCAATAGTTCCTTAGAGGTCAAAGTCAATACAGCAATGGTTCCGTCAGTCTAAGTTAGGAAGGGAGACCTTTTCAAGCGTCCGTTATGTGTCTCGTTGTACAGCTTAAGGGCAGCCGGTACAAAAGACTTTCCTAATCTCTCACATCTCCGTCCTGGGTAGGTAAAGCGGTCGTTTCCTCTCTTACTCCTCTCTTACTCCAGTAACTGGTGAGTAACTGTGTGTGTGTGTGTGTGTGCGTGCGTGCGTGCGTGCGTGCGTGCGTGCGTGCGCAGCAATATGTGTGTATCAACCTGAACCTCTGCCTGTGCTCCAGTCATTTAGATTTTTCCTCACACTCAGCAGACAATGTCAGGGTAACCACCAACTAACACCTGCTTGTTGGCCCCTGCTTGTTGGCATGTGCTTTTGGGATGGGCAAGGCAAGGGGCACCTGCTCAACAGATAAGGGAGTTGAATGAGTTGCCCCTGGTAACGGGGTTCTGAGCAGGCTTTAAATTGGCACCAAGGTGCAATGGGACAGTGGAGGATGACCACTAGGATGGGGTGGAATCAGTATGACATAACAGCACAATGGCCACTATGTGAATGGTGTTATAAAGGAAGGCCTTGGACCGTTGTTCTTGTGACAGCCTTAACAGTTGGTAAAAAGATAAACATACCATACCATCCTGGTCTAGGTGACAAACTATCTGTTTAAACTGTTTCTATCGCATACCTGCTATGTCTGTTTTGTGTGAGCAAAGATATATGCTGTACATATACTGTAAAGTCTTGAACTCTTTCCCACCCCAACACCTGTTTCTTCAACCTGTTCCTGTGCTAGTTCTATTTTAATTATTGCCCTTGAACTTTGTTCCATACCCAGAAAGTTTCTTTTCATTATTACTAGATGTGTCTCCATTTAATTTTCATTTCAAGTTACTGAGCAGGTTTTTAATATATGATTGCTGCATTATAGAGTCAATGCTTTTGACATGTTATTGACATGTCTGCATGTTTTATTGATCTGTTCCACAGTTTTGAAACATGTGCACAGTAAAGATAAACATTCAGAAATCAATAGGCACATTTTTTAAGTTATAACATGATTAGAATCCTCATTTGTTATTGATTTAGACACAATTTTCCTATTGCAATGTTTGTAAAGAATAGTAGGGTTTGATTATTTTCTCTTTAATTAAGGATTGCACTGCTCACAATAACTGCCGTACTGTACATGTAGTGAATATTGCGTCTTAGTATGACAATATTTTTTATAACAATATATTTTCTAAGTTCCACAGAATAAGAATTAACCACATGAAAGCTTGATACCAAATACTATACTAGTAAGACGCCTCAGGGTGACATGCGACCTCGCCCTAAAGGGCCAATTGGCCATCTGGCTAGTGATGTATATCGGACCAGTTACCCATTTATGGAGACCCCTGGTACCCATATATGGAGATCCATGTACTGTATATGGAGATATGCTGTGAGAGCCCAAACATGCTTACTCACTTATTCATTATGTTAAAGTCCTATGATGTCTACGACATCTGACATCATACCCTTTTATGCCCATACATGGAGATCCCTGTCTGTAGAACCAGCCACACATGGCTGTCTTGGCCATATATGGATTCTGTTAGTGTGGTATGTGGCCGATGTGGCCTCCATATATGGGCATTCCCATATGAAGTCATGTTAGATATGGGCTTAATATTGATGACATCAGGAAACTCCATATATGGGCATAAAGGTGATTCTGTTAGTGTGACATCACAGTGAAGCCAGAGTGTGATGTCAGAGCGGCAAACCCATTCTGTTAAGAGTGGTTCCCCTGACATCACAGTGACATCAGAGCCTGATGTCAGAGCGACAAACTCATAGAACCATGTACAGTGTAAGGCGTGACAGAGATACATACATAAATACGGACAAGCTGTGACCGTTTACATACTAATCTGAGACCTATGGTCGCAATACAAATGGTAACTAGTGCCTCACTGGTCGGTACTCACAAATGTTGGATTGGGGTCATGTGTGTCATGTGCAGGGAGTGTACTTGTACATCTTGGCTATGGGATGTACACTTGTACATCAAGTGGTCTAAAGCTACAGAAACAGATACCTGTAGGCTCCATGGCTTACTTACATGAAACCTAGCATCCCAGATCTGGAGCAAACATTTGGCCAAAATAGCCTTAGTATCTAGTGTTTAAGTGGTTCATTTTACATTTTAAAGTTTGAAGGTGTGTCACTTGCAGTCTTCTCCTTCTTTAACCTTCGCTAAATGCTTAAACAGCATTTTATTCTCATTCCAGTCCCTGGGAATACATTTTCTCAGAGTGAGTTTAATATCTTTTTTGCTTTATATGCCACAATGATGGATTATCTTGATTGTAGATCGTAGCGTTGACAAGAGATGGGGGGGAAAGCAGGATAAGCCCCCTTTTGGTGGCGTTTGTCCAACTTCAAAGACCTATCAACGCAGGACAATAAATCTTCTGAATGCATATTTAACACTGAATCAATGCACACTGTAGCTTGAAGGTTAACCTGCTTTTTGATTGAATTTGTTATTCAAATACAGCCAGCTTGGTGCAGCAGTCTTTGACCATCCACAGCACTTACTCATGGTTCAGTGGTTTTCTGTAGGTAAGAAAAAAAGAAATAAAATGCTGTATGACAAAATGGTATACTCCTCTATGATGCCTCTACATATTATGATGTTTCTTTATTAGTGCGTATATTTATATATATATATATATAGACCTATATATATATATATATATATATATATATATATATATATATACACACACACACACTAATAATGTATATATATATATATATATATATATATATATATATATATATATATTAGGGGTGCAACATATCGAACCGAATATCGGAAATCGAATCGAACCGAGAAATATCGAACCGAATGACCCTGTACCGAACAATACAATACAATACCACTCCACATCCACATTCCCCTGGAACCCCCTCAAGGACCCCTAGGGGTCCGCACAAAAGGAACCCCCTAGGCCTAGGGCATACATGGGCAACTGGCGGCCCGGGGGCCACATGCGGCCCCCACCTTCACTTAATGCGGCCCGCAGGTTAATACCAGTATACTGATATATTATTGATTTCAGCTGTTACAATTACAACCATGATCTGCTTTAATTCCGATTTAATTCCGGCATAGTTTACAGAGGTATATAAGGATATTAAGGATCTCGATGGAAAATAACAAATAAGCCTTGCCTTACCCGAGCTTCCTTTTAGTTGACATTGAATCAGTGAACTGTACTGTCATGAAACTATACCTTTTCCTATCTAAAACAGAAATACCATCCTAACGCCAAATATATTCAGATTTGTGAGCTTGTCGATTTTTTTTTAAATCTGAACATTTTCACCTAAAATGACATTATTCAAAATAGGGATGCCAGATTGAAAGTGGTAAAATATCGGGGCACATTGGCAGCATAATGCAGATACTGATGTCATAATGTCTTTTTTATGAGGAATAAAAGGGAATAAAACAATATATCTGAGATTCTAATGCCACCCTGATGTATTATTGCCTTGTTCTTTTACAATGATAATGAATGGGTAACTTTGTGGACTTGAATCCCAAATCCAGTTCTAAGCTCTGTAAAGTCCAAAGTAAATACACCTTTATCCCAAGAAAATATATTCTTTAGGAGTCTGTCAGTAAACTTATAACATCACAGACTGGAGGAGGGTTAACATTTATTTGATTATTTGTGTAAGGCAGTGAATAAGTGAGGGGTCGCCAATAAAGAGCAAAATGGGGTACAGAAGTAACCTAATTAATAGATATTACAAATCATATCTGTTGCTTATATGATCCTTTTGAACTGCAGAAGTTTCTGAAAAGGACAGCCAGCGACTTTGTCGGGGGATTATGAGCCCCTGTTCTGCTAACAAGGTGCTGTGCCTTAGAATTAGAACTGGTAATGACTTAAAGAGCATCAGCTATGGCTCGTTTGCTGTGGAGAGGAAGAGTAGGCTGTCTGGAGTATCTGGTTTAATTAGGGATTTGCTAAAACACAGCTCCCACATGGCCCTGCCACATTAGCAATACTTACGTACTTATGTCTATTAGTGCTTGAACTCCTAAGGGGCTGCATGTTATCCCATAGCCATCCAATAAATAACACGCTAAGCAGAAATTATAATGAATCCATTTATGTGATCCGGTCCAAACGTAAACTTGGTGGTAAGTGAATAAATTCACCATGGGAGTATCAGTATGTTCCAGTGTGTGGACTCTTCTGTCCAGCACCTTGGATTGTATTTTGGATGTGCTTGCCTTGCAAACCTTTTTTCTATCTCTGCAATGCCATTCCTAGCCTGTACAATCTGTTATAATCTGGTGTGATACTGCTATACAATTTTCTATGCAAGATTTATAAAAACAGCATATTGCACAAATATGAGCGCAATATTCTTCTTAAAACTGGTTGGCTTCTTCCTTTGTCAGTGTAAGCCAGCAGCAGTAAAACATGAAGGAATATATACAAATATATTGTAAATGTGTGTGTAAATATTGTTTGTCCACAGAATGTACATATTGTTTGCACACGCACGCACGCACGCACGCACGCACGCACGCACGCACGCACGCACGCACACACACACACACACACACACACACACACACACACACACACACACACATTTAGATGAACATTATGGACACAATTTTACAAATAGTTTTTATTTGAGAAAATATAATTATTTATTTCATATTTTCAAGGCTGTTGTCTTGTACATTGATGAAAGAAGAAGCTAACCTGTTTTCATTTGGTTAGTGTGCTATATTCATAGTGCTGTTTCTAGAAATTGTGTATAAATTGTTTTGCCCACCATACCTGTACAGATTTTAGATACTAAAGTCGGTCTGGGCAATGACATTGCTTATCTAGTTTTGATTGATTGATTGAATGAATACTTTATTAGACAGAAATGTAAACAGTAAGTCAGACATTTATTTGAGCTAAAAGCACACAAAAAAATCAAACCAAGTTTGAAGTGAGCGGTGGTGCGTGTGTGTGCGTGGCCATGAGTGTGTAGCAGATCATTTTAGGGTTGCGCGTGTGTGCACGTGTGTGTTGTGTGTGTGTGTGTGTGTGTGTGTGTGTGTGTGTGTGTGTGTGTGTGTGTGTGTGTGTGTGTGTGTGTGTGTGTGTGTGTGTGTGTGTATGACGCAACTCCGCCACTTGGTCACCAGCGGTATTGCAGTTCATGCTCAGGCTACATCACGCATAAACATACGCACGCATTACACACACTCACGCTAAGGAGACGGTGTGACCACCGCTCAAAAGTTCCACTGTGGTCCTATTGAACATTAAAGTAACAGTAACAGTAAAATAGCCTATACATTGCATCCTCCATATAACAAAGAATTTATATTGTTGAGATTTCTATCAAGTCACAAGTTCACTTTCATTGCCGAGGAGACTTTTCAAAGTCAGCCACCTTGTACTGAAAGCGAAAATCTCAGTCAGAACCTTTCTCAATCAACCCCAGATCAAGCACAAAAGCAGTTCTGACTTCCTCTAAATAATACATGACTCACCTTTCCATATACTGTATACACTCCCCACAGGGACGACGAACAGAGGGTGTGGGTTCAAACATCTCTCCTCATCTTCAAACATCTTCCCTTCATCTCATCTTCTGTCTGGCTTCCTGATGTGGCATGGACTTGGAAGGAGCAGGTTAGAATGACTGCCAAAGGGCAGCACCACTGAAAGAAGCAAATATCTTCTCCTACAGCATGCCCTGGGACATCATTCTCTTTGTTGGTGTTAAGCATTTTCCCCGTAGGTGTTCTGTTTTTTTCCCCTACATTTTGGAGAGGCTTGTCTATGTTAGTAAATTCCCAATGCATTAACCTAAGCCATATATTGATTGATTGAAGACTTTATTAGAAGTTTGCATAGGAAAAGGTACAGTTTCATGACGGTACAGTTCACTGGTACAAGGTCTACTAAAAGGAGATCCATGAAAAGACTAAGCTTATTTCCACAGGAAACCATTAAAGTATCTCATATAACATTGAATGACAGACGAATAGAACACAGTACTATGCAGTGTAAGGAAAATAAAATGAAAGAACAAAAAAATAAAACAGTAAGTCTAAACAAACAGAAAGTATATACAGAGAAGGGGCAGGGGAGGGTAGGGCTGGGCTAGGTTTGATTTTTTTACCAGTTGCGAACGGCTGCTGCCTGTAAGTGGTTTTTCAGGGCAATTTTAAAGGATGCTAGTGATCCACACTCCTTTATGGCCTTCGGTAAGGCTTTCCACATTTTGGTGGTATAGCAGAAGCATATAGCATATAAAAAGTGAATTCTTTAGGCAAATATTAATTTTACCCTTTAGGTTTATGCCATGTTATTGCAACAGGAGATAATAGATCTTGTATTACAGGTAGGCTATGTGTGTTCCTTAAATGTAGTTATTGGATACAGCTGTTAAATCAGTATCACATTTTGAGATGCAATTTTGTGAAGAATGTTATGACTCTTAATCGAGGGAAAGCTTAAAATCACTGGTCATTTGATTACAACAAAATAATATTCCTTTTCTTTGAACAGAAATACAGGCACCAGACAGCTCCACAGGACTCACAATGTTCTCTTTTGCTGCTGATAAAGATTGAGCCTGGTCCTTTAGCTCCAAGTGTAGTCATGTGTATAATTGCTCTGGGACTGGAAATGCACCGTGTGTGAATATAACGGAAAGGCCATTTAATGGGAAACACTGTCCAAACAACACAGCTCCAATTTGTCTAAATGTCCCAGGTCACATAGAAGCTATGGAGGACGAGCAGAGGTTCATGATAGGAGCAGCAAGTGACGTGGGGAGAGGGAGAGAGGGAGAGGAGCGAGCATAATAGGATAAGGAAATGAAAGGGTAAGTGATGGGTGGCAGTTTAATGCTTACTGTGCATTAAATGACAAAAGCCACCATTTAATGTTTTACATTTTGATGGACTTGGTGCTAATTCCTCGTCAGAGGTTTGTTTGGTACCTCCTTTGGTAATAAGCTGGTCAGTGACAAGTCATTTGACTGTCTCCAGGTTTCCAATAATATCAAAGCCGTTTAATTTCTGGATAGCAAATTGCCCGATGGTCTCAGGCACTAACATGTTGGAAACACTGCAATACTGAGGGGGGAAAAAACATGGTCAATAAATGTGAGACGCTATATACAATTTGACTTTGATTTATGTTTTTATGTATATGGCAGACAGGAGGACAATTTAGGAGGAAATGGGCTCGTGAACATCACCGATAGCGTGTTAGAATAACTGCTGATACTAGAGAAGGAGAATTATGGCAAACCCAGTGTGGGTGCGGGGGACGTATGGTCGGGCTCGGGAGTGAGTGGGCTTAAATGTAAATGTTCCATTGATCGTGCGGCTGAGGCACTCTTATTGATCAGCTCAAGGCCAAGGGCAGGATGAGGCTGACACCTCAGAAACTGACCTGTAATGCCTTGACCTTGGCCTCAAGCCAGAGAGCTAGCCTTTAACCCCCATCATATGACCTCTGACCTCAGGGGGGAAAGGGGGGGGCCTCCAGATGTGACCTCTGCGTGGTGTGTTGGTGCTGTGGCTGCTTTTCCTTTCCTCTGGTTAAACTGCCCGCAGCCAAGGGAACATCTCCAGAGAGCTCTGCAAGAAGGAGGGGTTAATACCGGTCAAAATGCTTCACTAGAATATGACTGGTGTTGCCCTGCCAAGGAGGGAGAGAGAGAGAGAGAGAGAGAAATGTGTGGAAGCAGTGGAAAGAAACCATGTTCCAACATTCATAAACAACTTATGCTCAAATAACTGATCTACATGCTCATAATATTAAAATGTGAGAGCTCTGCAATTTTCCACAGGTTTTTGAATATGTTTGCCTATAATGCCATTCCCAAAGAGGGATGCCAGGGTTACTGTGTTTAATTTATACTAACATGAGCACACACTAATATTGCACAAAGACATGCATGAACTCATATACACATACACAAAACACATGCAGACAGAGCTCTTGCAATGTGCGTGCGATCTAATAAATGGTTCACAGTATTAGCCAGCTGTGACAGATCTGTTGCCTACCCTGTATTAATAGACCACACTAGAAATAAAAATGTAGTGCTGCTCGCTATGCAGTGTTTGTTGCTCTATTAAGGAAACATTGTTTAAAGTGTACGACAGGTAGATGGGCAGATGGAAAGACATCAAATTAGATCGATTGACAGACAGACAGTAGAGCAATGATGATATCATCACTTCTTTTGTTTTGAAAACTTTAGAAGAGCTTGTTTTATTTACAGATGCATACATGGACTGGCTTTATTTGCAGTGGTACTAGGTCAGACTTCAGAGGGGACTGCGAGGCACCTTTGGACAGAATTCAGAATTCAATGTGATTCCGTTCCTTCCATGCCATGCCTCTCTGCCTGCAAACTACTGTAAAAGGCGCCAGGATGTTATAGGCTACTTCTTCCAATAATAATTTCAATAATTTCAAGGTCCTGCCTCCCGGAGGATTAGGGCTTTTGTTCCGATAAGTGGATTATAACTGGGATATCATTACACTAATCACATTTAAACATGTCCACTTCCTCACTGGTTCTGGTGCCAGTACCACAGGCAGAGCCAGACATGATCAATAGATCATCAGACAGGTTAAAGGTGAGAGGTCACTGCCACAGGAGTGTGTGTGTGTGTGTGTGTGTGTGTGTGTGTGTGTGTGTGTGTGTGTGTGTGTGTGTGTGTGTGTGTGTGTGCGTGCGTGCGTGCGTGCGTGCGTGCGTGCGTGTGCGCGCGCGCGTGCGCACGCGTGTGTGTGTGTTACAAATGGGCCAGTTTGTATTGCTGAATCAGATCACAAAAGGCACGCTTGCCCACCTCCAGTCACCAAATATTTGTAATATATTTCACTGGGAGGACCTACAGTACACATTTCTTTGTGTCTTCGTGGGTGGGCGGGGAGAGCGGTATTATATTGATTACCACCAAGCTCCACTTCAGCCAACTGGAGAGAACACCTGCCAACTCATAAATTGCTGATAACGATGGATGCATCAGTGGAAGAATAGAAGACAGCCATCTCTGTTCCTAGACAACAGTAGAAAATTGCTATAATTAATTTAAATTATACATTTAGTAGTAGTACTACTGTACACCTGGATTTGACAAAATCGCTCATTATGCGATAATCAGATTAACTAATTAACAACACAGTGACACTTACAGCAAGGCATCTCAATCACATTGAATTCCTTTTCCTTTTTTTTTCAGAATGAACCATGGTACCATTTTTACAATACTAATTGTCTTTACATGGTCCCGGTGTGTTAAAGCCTCCATGTCGTATGTTCACAACCCCATCCATCCTCAGTGGTTCCACATTGTGTGCTTATTGCCTTTATCAATCTACTGGAGCACAGAACAAAGACCTCTGTGTTCAAACAGCAATTACTCTCTCATCTCCTGAGACATCGGCCCAGGCCTAATTGGATTTAAATGAACCCCCAAATTTCCCTTTGTTACAGCAAATAACATGCAAGGCTTTTTAATTAAGATCCGATTCTAGCCCGTGTGGAGGGGCCAGGGTTGCTTTCATGTTCACTCTTCAAATATCGCCTGGAGAGTGAAACGCAGAGCCAGTATGGCGGGCAGGTCGGCCCACTGCCCACTGTCATCAGGGGGTGCAGGTGGTGGGAGCCCAGGGAGGGTCTACTCTATCAGGAGAGGTGGATCAGTTCATTAAAAGATTGTAATTGCAATGTGATTGATCAACTTCTATCAGAACCACAAAGAAGAGAGTATACCATGTTGGACTTTTGTTGTAGTGTGGAATTACTGAAAGTTCTGCTTGGTGGAACGGAATCACCTTAGCTTTTGACTAATTGACAATTTTGCACAGTTTGTTGTATTGCAGTATTTACTTCCTCATGCCATTGTGTTTGATGGGTAACTGGCTGGACATTGAGAATATCTTGTGCAGCAGTACGCAATATACCCAGCATTCTGAAAAGATACATTTTACTTGTCAAACTGTAATCAAATGGGGTTCTCAACCTCTAAAGTCTTTGAAGTTGGCATTACAGCTCCTTTTGCGACCCATAGATATCATTATAGTAACAGTTTCCAGTTAACACATCACATTCAGTTCAAGCATTCTGATATTCTGTAAGATTAATTCTACCTCTTTATTGAGTGGCGATTGACAGAAAAGGGGGGTTACAACTAGAACGAGTACCCAATTTAAGGCAAAATAGACTACTAGTCACATGTGCTTAATTAATAGATGCTCCTGCAGAGGAACAATTCATTGCCTTTGGCATAGTATGCTGTAGGTGCACTAGCTGAATGAAATGTGCTGAGTCTCATGGTAAAGGTGTCAGCCTTTGCACTTGGACACTGAAATTGACGGTACTCATTTGCTGCTTCAAAAGTGACAAGATTGCAACTAAAGAGTATTCTCTCGATGGATCACTATTGTCAGGGGAGATATGATTGATAGATTGATCTGCTGCCTATACGTCCTCTGCAGAGTATGCAGCCCAGCCATCACACAGCCTGAGACTGAGGAAGCCATCAATCAGCCAATTGCATTCATGAATCATTCAACCTTTGACTTCGTTATGACTCAGCTTTGGCCAATCAGAGCGAACAAGATTCAGGAGAAAGGACAAACACAAGAGCACCCAGGGGTGCATGCTGCTGAGCATATATAGTGAAGAATGAGAAATGTCAAAGTATATGCCAAAGTATAAGCCTTGTCAATGTGATCACGATCCTTACCAGAGGACGGTATAATCCATGGATGTCAATCCAGACAAAATGCACATGCCGGTAATCCCCCAGTAAGCGAAGCACTGTTACTAGAGCCGGGGCCTTCAACGTTTTGAGGCCAAGGACCCCTTAGTTGAGAGAGATGAAGCAGGGATCCCCACAACTTTTTCATAGTTTCCATATAGTTTCATTGTTTGACAGCCCAATCATCAGTGTATTTTGGATTCATGTCAATTTGTGTTTTGTTTCATATACCTATTTAACCACTTGAACCGTCAATACTTAATAAACTTGACATTCTTTTCCCCCTCTACACCAAACCTCTTTGCCGAAAATAGCCGATCTACAAGCTCAAAACACCTCTTTGTAGATCTGCTATTTTTGGCTAAAGTTCTCAGAATATGGACGCTAGGATTCAAGTGGTTAATATAAAAAAGGAGAAAAACGTTTCTATCACACAAATATTTGGAGGACCCCCTGTAGTAACTCTGAGGACCCCCTAAGGGTCCCGGACCCGGACCCCCCGTTGAAGACCCTTGAACTAGAGCAATGAATCAAGGAAGTACCAATGAAAACAATGATTGATAATGGATGAGAGAGGATTTCTTTTTCATTAACTGAAGAAGAAACCTCTAGTTCCAAACTCTTAACGACTTATCCTATACTGTAGGTCGACCGCCGACTAAGTCCCTCAGTGCTCTAGTCTACGCACTTTGTATCTCGCTGAAAATAGCTGATCTACAAGCTCACTATGCGTGAGAAGCTTGTAGATCTGCTATTAGGTTTTCCCCAGAATATGGATGCTGGGGTTTAAGTGGTTAAACACAGGGTTGGCCTTTGCCGAGATAATAACTTCTGGAGGGAATGAATTACATATTCATGCTTCACTTTCCTAATGTGTGATTTTCCTGTTTCATGGAGATGGAGTGGGCAATATTAAGTTAAACTAAGGAAATATTAGTTAAAGCAAACAGTTTGCTGTGTCAGAAATGGTAGGTTTTACTATAGAGTCTGCTCCATTATAAGTAGGCTTCATTATTATTCTCACTTCAAGACTGTGTTAACATTATAGATTTGAAGAGCAAAACCAATTACAAAGAGCACTCCTCTCCTCTCCGTATCCTTGGACTTGGTGTGTGTGTGTGTGTGTGTGTGTGTGTGTGTGTGTGTGTGTGTGTGTGTGTGTGTGTGTGTGTGTGTGTGTGTGTGTGTGTGTGTGTGTGTGTGTGTGTGTGTGTCTGCGTTTGTGCGTGCGTGTGTGTCTGTGTTTGTGCATGCGTGTGTGTGTGCAGTTGGGCACATGAGCCAGTGAAGCTGTACAAGGACAGTAAGCAAGCAAAACTCTAGAGTTATTCTTTAGGTTCTCCCCCTCTGTCTTCATGTGGGCAATATTAAGTGCACATATGAGAGGGGAATTCAGATGTCACTGGGAAAGCTGAAGTTGAACAGTTGCGTGCAGTTTGTGAGTGAATTAATCATGATGATTAATTGGCCTTCAAGTTAAATATCCAGTGAGTGATGTCAGGCTGCCAGACGTCAGGGCTAAATTGACAGGCCTTTAAGCAGAAGCAGATTGATTTACACAGCGACTGATGGATCCCCCTCCACTCTGAAGGGGGAAGAAAGGTAAACAACTATTTTCTTTTCCTTCCACCTCTCTGCCTCCCCCCTCCCCCCAAGAGCACTCTGTGCGTGCTGTCTGTTTTGAAGTACGTATACCTCGCTTTTGTTTCTTAGGCTATTGATATTATTTGTAGTGCTGCCCTCATCATGACAACAAAACATTTGCATCAACTGTCTGTGCAACTATACAGTACACTTAAAAAAACTTAATTTGAGGGTGTCCGGTGGCCTACTGGTCAAGGCGCATACCACATAGCCATGGTTGCCGCGGCGTCGCCCGTTCGATTCCCGATTCGGACGACCTTTGCCGCAAGTCACTCCCCATCTCTCTCTCTCCATTTCCTGTCAGTCTACTGTATGCTATCAATAAAAGGCATAAAAAAAGCCAATTTTTTTTTTATAAAAAAGTTAATTTGGTTGATTACTGATGACGAAAGTTTTAAACGAGGGTAGGCCTATTCCTCTGACCAGCCAACTGTACAAGGACATCGCTTAGATGTCACAGGTTTGGCTCTGTCTCAAAACATGTGTGGCTTGTAATTGTGGGCTCGCCTGGAAGGCGAGCACACGTATGTTATCTTCATTATTTATTTATAGCTATATGTGTATCTCCTCAAAACTTTGGCGCGCTTCATCTCTTAAACGCATACACCTTTCAACACCATTCAAATTTTTATGTGTTCAGCTTACTGAGGACACGTGTGCTTGTATTTTTCGTTTTGAAATGTTTTGTAGAATAATTATAAAAAAATAAAAATGTTTAACTTTAAGCACCCAATGCATTCCCAATGAGTGGAGAGAAGGATAATAGACCCATGTTTATGTTAAGGCGCTGTGGCTGCAGTGTTCACACTTCAGATATGCTATCTATATCATTGCGTTCACACAGGTCTGCTCTCTGATTTGATCCAAATGTCTAAGCTGTGTGATGTATAAAACTATAGTTATAGTTAAAACTATAAATAAATGTCCCTCTCCACTCTACTGATTACACAGCTGTGATCAAGAATCAAGTCCGGGCGATGGGATGTAAATCCCATAGCCATATATCCTAGAGCCCGCAGGGACAGTCAGCCATATTAGTGGTTGTTGTTGGTTGTCAGGGAGATATCAAAACCAATGCATTTCCAAGTCAGATCCACAAACACAATAAAAGCCATGCTCCACTCCTCAGTCTGGAGTGGCCACATAGAAGAACGCCTTGGTTATAGACATAGTGGAGGACAGATGTGATCTGGGATTGTTAGCCTACAGTATATGCACTCAATATACTCCACTACAGTTGGAGTCCATTTGACAGTTGCTGGTTCCCAAACACAGAATCAAAAATGTAGATCTAGAACACATAGAATATGTACAGTACAGTAAGGTTCAGTAGAGTACAGTAAAAGTACAGTAAGGTTCAGTAGAGTACAGTAAAGTACAGTAAGGTACAGAAAGGTACAGTACAGAAAGGTACAGTAGAGTACAGTACAGTAAGGTACAGTAAAGTACAATACAGTACAGTAAGGTACAGTAGAGTACAGTAAAGTACAATAAAGTACAGTAAAGTAGAATAAAGTACAGTAAGGTACAGTGGAGTACAGTAAAGTACAGTAGAGTACAGTAAAGTACAGTATAGTAAGGTACAGTAGAGTACAGTACAGTAAGGTACAGTACGGTACAGTAGAGTACAGTATAGTATAGTACAGTAAGGTACAGTACAGTACAGTAAGGTACAGTAGAGTACAGTACAGTAAGGTACAGTAGAGTACAGTAAAGTACAGTAAGTTACAGTACAGTACAGTACAGTACAGTACAGTACAGTACAGTACAGTAAGGTGCAGTACAGTATAGTAAGGTACAGTACAATACTGTAAGGTACAGTTTACAGTTTACAGTTTAGGCATTTAGCAGACGCTTTTAATCCAAAGCGACTTACAATAAGCAGATAACATCACAATAATAAACAAGATAATATGTCAGAACATCAACAATATAACAAATGCAAATGGATATTTATCTAGAAAAAACACAGTATAATCAAAGTTCTAAAAACCTAAAGACAAAAAACTAATGCTAACTAGCTTCATGTATGGTCACTGACTTTTCTGTAGTGCTATGGGTTTAGGTGGAGTCTGAAAAGGTGAGTCTTCAGTCCACGGCGAAAGCTAGCGAGTGAGTCCGTTGTTCTAAGTGCGACAGGGAGTTTATTCCACAACTTGGGGGCCAGGAGGGCAAACTGTCTCGGACGAGTGGATTTTTGCCCTGGAGTTTTTAGCGAGGGTTCTGTCAGCATCCCTGTGTTGGCTGATCTAAGTGAGCGGGTGGGGGTGTAGGGGTTGATCAGGTTTTGGAGGTATGGAGGAGCCATACCTTTGGCTGCTTTGAAGGTCAGCATCAGTGTTTTGTATTCAGTGCGGGCCGCAACCGGGAGCCAGTGGAGGCTGCGGAGAAGGGGAGAGACATGTGAGAACTTAGGCTGGTTGAAGACCAGTCGTGCCGCGGCATTTTGGATTAGTTGGAGAGGTTTAAGTGCACATGCCGGGAGACCAGTGAGGAGAGAGTTACAATAGTCAAGCTTTGATATGACAGATGTCTGAATGAGGAGCTGGACCTTACAGTACCTTAAAGTATCCTATTTGTTGGGTTGGAATCGAGCCCACACTGTTTCGAAGGAACAGTATTTCTAGTTTTGTCTGTTGTCTTTAATAAAACAGATTTCCTTGTAAAGGAGCCATATGCATATTTTACTTATGAGAAGGAGTTTATGTTGCTGCTTCAACTCAAAATGGGAAGTTTTGAAATACATAATCTCTGATCATTTTGGTGACACTTCTGATTGATGTGTCTGATAAATTACAAAACAATTGCATATGTATAATGCCATTATTATTCATGGCTGTCTTTTGACTCCTGCTCATGACATGAATACGTAAGCACTCATACAGCAGTCAACACGGAAACACTTAGAACTATCCATTAGAAGGAGTTAATAGATCATTCACAAACTGTTAGTTAATGGGTTATTAATGATTTGTTAAATGTCTGTTAATAGTTGGCTTTATTTACAACTATAGTGCCCTTAAGGAGTTAATAACAAATCACGATTTAAAGGTTATTGAATACAGTTGTTAAGATGATGTCAATATTTTATATACTGGATGTTATTCTATAAAGTTGAAACAGCAGGCTCTTCATGACTTTAGTTCCATTTTCCAGAAGGTGGCGTAACTGTTTCCTGTTGCAGGTCAGTTTCTCATACTGTAGCTTCATTTGATTGGCTCAGCAGCAAATTTGAACAGGAAATACATTGGTGGTGTGTGGCTCCAGTTCAAATCTGCTAATGAGCCAATCAAATTAAGCTAAGGGTTACTGTCCCGAAACAGGAAATGGGTATGCCACCTTCTGGAAAAGGGAACTACTCCCAGAGTCTATTCCTAAAGTGTCTACTCTCGTTTAACTTGACACGAACATGCTCAAGTCAAAGTCACAAATTGAAATCAGTGATCGCAAAAGGCAACGATATGGGCGATATATTGCGATACTGATATTGCGCATGGTCATACCGAGAACGATACCATAACAATATATTGTGCAGCATTGTTATGCCAATGGATTCCTCCCCACACAAATGTGTGTGTCTGTGTTATTACTGCTGTTGTATCCTACTGACTCTAAGTCTAAAAGTGAGGAGCCCTCACTGGGAGGACGTAGAGACTTCGTCCTACTCCTCCCGCCCAACGCTCATCCCTGTCAGGCGCCGCCGCCCCAGCCGACATGCAGTGACAATTATCACCCTCCCCGCCTGACTCCCCTCCCCTGTAGATGCTCAACAAAGCGGGGACCCAGATCCTCTGCGGTGGTGGGCAGCACTGTGCCACTCAAGTGCGACATCTTTCTGCATCTGCCTTTACTGGAAGGTGAAAGTGAAATCTCTGTCCAGCAGCAGCTGAGCAAGCCAGCCAGCTGATTTCAAGAATCATAACCGCCCTTGTTCTCTGGGTTCCTTACCGCGTTGTCAGTTTTGTGAGAGTACTATTGGGAGCTTTATTTCATACATCACAACCCGATGAGATATGCAAACCAGAAGACTTCAAATGGTTCATGTTTTCCCATCAGTTAGGTCCCATATGCATTTTCTTTTTTGATAATTTGACCAATGAACAGATAGACAAAAATAAAAAAAGTGCTCCTTGGAGCACAGGTCTCCGCCAGGTAGGGTAGGTTATTGTGGGCAGCAATGTTCAGAATTCACCAATCAGGATGGAAAATTACAAATCAAACGGATCTTGATCACATGACAATAGTGATAACACTTTGCGTGAAATTTTGATTAAATCTGAAGGAGTAATATTAAAAAAAGTCTGCCTCACAGTCATTTTACAGTCAAAACGATAAACGAACATGTAAACTTGTGATTTGATGAGACAATAAAAGTAGATTATGATTCTGAATGAGTCCTATAGTACTTTTCTTTGCAAAAGCAACTGAAATGTTTTTTTGGTGTACTGTACTGTACTCAGTGTACTGTACTGTACAGTGCTGTACAACGGAGGGGTCAGGGCTGGTGTAGAGCCCAGAGGCTGGTGTACTATAGTTGTGTTTTTGATGTTCAATGCTACCTATTCCCTCTCTGTAACCCTCTCCTGAGCCCCTCTGATCTGTTCTGCGGCTCATTAAAGACGCCCTCTCCACCTCCACATTAGCATCAGAGTCATGGTCAGACTGCTTTGTGTTACGAGGATGGAAAACAATATAAATAACAACAACAAAAACAATATAGTAGCCTTTAGTCCATGGAGGAGATAGGTCTTTGATAATGTAGATCAAAGACGGCTGAGGTAGACTGTGTGTTTTCAACACGTGCATGCATGCATGCCAAGGTCATCTCTGATCTTGCCTCTGTGGTGTTGTTGGCAGTTGGCTTATGGGGGCAGCCTAATGGCATGATCTGTGTGGGCCAGGTTCAACTATGGTTGGTAATGGTTACACACCTTACTGAACAGTGATTTCAGTAAGGTGTGTGTGTGTGTGTGTGTGTGTGTGTGCGTGCGTGCGTGCGTGCGTGCGTGCGTGCGTGCGTGCGAGAAAGTCAGCTAACTTGTGTTTGCGTGCACGGAGACATGTGCACGCGCATGTGTTTTCTGTGAAGCATTGAAAAGTGGGCATTACTACAACTACACCAGGCATCAGACTGTGTACAATTGACATGGACGGATGAGTTAGAGAGAGATTTTATTTAATTAGTGTTGGAAGTTTTCATTTTATGTTCTTGATGAAGCTCAGTGCAGTGAATGGAGGCAGACAGAAGTTCTCGCTTCACAGATCTTCTGCAGTATTCATTTGTTCTCTTTTACAAATGGGTGCTTTACCCCCCTTTCAAGGCAGCTGTGTGACACCTCAGTTTGGTCTGGTATAATATGAATGAATAATTCCGACTGTAAGTCGCATTTACTATAAAAAAAAATCCAGATCCCGTGTGCACAGTGCATGACACCTCATCCCAGCTCAGCAGAAGGATATGGCTGACCACAATGATGTTGCAAATGAATTCCGTCCTTGTCTAACTTCATAGACCTATGACGTCTATGATGTCTGACATCATACAATCCCTTTTATGCCCATTTATGGAGATCCCTGATGTCATCAATAGTCACACTTGCAAATTAATTCCATCCTTGTCTCTTTTATGCCCATATGGAGATCCCTGATGTCATCAATATTATACCCATATCTGGGAATGCCCATATATGGACTTATTAGTTTCATCATGTGGTACCGTATATGACGTCAAACATCTATGATGTCAGGCGTCAGTCATCTCCATATTTGGGAAAATATGGACACATTTTGTCCACATTTTGTTCAACTTAAACGACCAACCAGGTCTGTGAATTCTTTTGGTCAAAGTTGATCCCATGCCTTCTTCTTCTTTCGTGTATCATCGTCCTTGATGATTGGTTGACGACATTTTATTTCACAAGATTTCTTGTTACTTAGGGGAGGCCACGGGGCTGGCTGTTGTCTTCTCCCCCTTGCTGACGTTGGCCTAGGCAGGGTTTGAACCACTCACCTTCCATGCCCATGTGCCAGCACTCGCCCAGCAGTCTGCTGTCACCCAGGCGGATGCGTGCACGCGCCGATGTGATACGGCCACGTGTGTCTCGCCCTTAGGCCGTCTTACTGATATTAATTGTAAATGTACAGGAAATAAATTCCGTAAACTATAGAGCATCGCAGCAGAAGTTTACTGGTGCCACTTAAAAATCGTCATTCATTTTCCCCAATTATGTTAAAGGACAACTTTGTTTTTTTTTACAACAAGGGTTCATATTTTAGATTGTAATTAAAGAATATAAAAGATGAGTGTTAAAATTATTTTATTTACTTCTTTCTATTGTTTTAGAGATTCTTATTTCATTGGCTGGGGGCATGCGTACAAGTGGCTAAATATGTCATTTTACACAGAATAAGCCCATTCCCAAGATACAACGCAACCTTTCATGGTTGGATGTGACTTATGGGGGCTAGAAGTCTTACTGTAAATAGCAATAAAGAAACTGCTGGCTTATTGTGTCTAAAAAGACATATTTGGCCACTTGTACGCATGCCCCCATGCGTACGCATGCCCCACATTTTAGCACGGTAAACGCGATAAAACAATAGAACGAAGCAAATGAAAACATTTTAACACTCACCTTTTCTTTTCCCTAATTACAATCTAAAATATGTACCCTTGTTGTAAAAAAACAAAGTTGTCCTTTAAGCCTAGCACCAAGCCATCCAGGATGGCAGTGAATCATGACCATAAAATCTTTGATCCTATGTGAAAATATATTTTAATATTAAATTATTTGATATACTACATTTAATAACACCCTTTGTTTAGCGATTTTCAAAATGATTCACTGCCATCCTGGATGGCTTGGTTCTAGGCTTAACGTAATTGTTATACATATTTTTGTAAAAGTCTATGGGGAAAATGAATGACGATTTTTAAGTGGCACCAGTAAACCACTTCCGCTGGGATGCTCTATTTTATCAGATTTGGAATAAATGGGCCCTAGTAGGGTACAGTAAATAGAGCAGTGGTTCCCAAATGTTTTACAGAGGCACACTGTTGGGCCATGGGATTTTGTGATAATCACACATTATTATTGCAATATATAGGCTACATTGCATCTGCTCAAAAGGTTATGAATGATCTTTCTTAAATACTTAAAAGTTTTTTATTTATCTGGGCCCTATTTGCAGATAATTCAGACACAAACCGAAGGATGGGTGTCACCTCTGGACATTCCAATAGCTTTTACTTACAAACTTTGTTTGTGGTCAAGTACTCTAAATGATCTAGATATAAATAAGGCCCAGGTTTCAACCTTAGTAAACTAATAGCTACTTAGTTTATTGGGGTCTGCTTTGTACTTAGTCCGCTCCTTTCTTTTACCTCTATCTATACACCAAATCTCTTCGCCAAAAGTAGCTGATCTATAAGCTCACAACAGTGTGTGTCGCATTGCAAGGTGTGAGCTTGCAGATCTGCTATTTTCAGCGAATGTTCCCTCCCCAGAATGCTACAGGGTTCAGATGGTTAATTTACTATCAGTATTCGTGTGCAATCATATTGCAATACAGTCAAATTCTATACCCTAAAAACCCTTTCAACACGTGGAACCCCGATCATTTCATAATATAGCCAAAATGATTTCATTAATTCATTGTAGAATTATCCTATATTGTCTTCAAGACAAATAAGAAGAACCCGCACATTGTCTTAATTTGCTCAAAAAAGACAAAGTTTAAGTTGCATCTCACCAATGCAACTAGTCGCAACTACTTGCAACAAAACAGTTTAAGGACACACCACACCAATGCAAGTCCTTGCAACTCATTTGAGAAAATGAAGATGGTGTGTTGGTTCTTCTTTTTTATCTTCAACATCTGCTTCATCAACTGAGCTGAAAATCTGGTGTGCAAAAGACTTTAAATTGCCATTTTGGTGTCACAAACGTAACAAATCCGACCACAAATGTAACTTCAGGATTTGATTGGCCAAATCCGTTCACAAGGGTGTTACAGACATCCGGATTTGATTAGCCAAGCTTCGTGCAACGAAGTGCTCTAATCTACAAGCTTACATTTTTTCACTGTATGACTTTTTATTTATTTGGCATTTAGTAAACAAAAGTAAATGTCTGT
This sequence comes from Nannobrachium achirus, assembly GCF_963921795.1. Classification (NCBI taxonomy): domain Eukaryota; kingdom Metazoa; phylum Chordata; class Actinopteri; order Myctophiformes; family Myctophidae; genus Nannobrachium; species Nannobrachium achirus. Next base: position 10,347,883 of record NC_137829.1, read on the forward strand.
GATAACTGATAACAAGTGTTTCAAGATTTTCACTTCCCCTTTTGTGTGTGTGTGTTGGGCACAAAGGGTTTGAAAATGTTGAAGAAAGTGTCCATGTTTTACTATAGGCTATTGCACTGAGAACTGCACTATGTTTTCCCCAAACTCAACATCCATCCTCTGAAGCCCAAACCACACCAATGATTCACACATGCAACTCCTTGCAACCAAATGGTTGCATGCAAAGCTACTTGCAACTGCTCACAAGTTGCAACCATTATCCTCAATGGCAGTTGCCCCAATGGCAGTTGCCAAAGAGTTGCATCGGTGTGGAGCGTCCTTAAAAGTGTTTTGTTGCAAGGAGTTGAGGGCTAGTTGCATTTAGTGGTTTGGGCTTTAGCGAGATATTGACACTGTTGTGGGAAAATAGAAATAGCATTTCTCTGTGTTGTGACACTCAATCAATGTGCGATGAGGGTTGTGACTTTCAAGGGGTAAAATATTAATGTGATTCTTCTTCAGGAGCAGTGAAGAGCTGTTAATTCCAAAGCTGCAAGCCGTCATTTACCTGCTGTGCTTAAGAGAATACATGGTACTTATTTAATTAGATCAGGCTTTCTCTGCTGATGTCGTGCTCGATTTGACACAGCACCACTTACCAGTGACAAATTTGTAACAAGGGTGTTCTGCTAATCTGGGAATGTTCAAAGAAATCAAACATAAGGGCCAAAACATAGCTGATTATAAATCCAGCTACTGCAGCCTTCACTCAGCTGATTAATCAGCTGGGTTAAAACTGACTATTTGCATTCCTTCCTTGCATTCTTGTTTAGATATGCCCCCCTGATTTGAGTTGTGAAATGACATGTCTGAAATTAAGGAATCATTGGAGCTGTGTGGAACACAAGCTACCCTATACGTGGCCGTGTGTGTAGGTATGTGGGTATGTGGGTATGTGGGTGGGTGGGTGGGTCTGTGGGTCTGTATGTAGCCTGTATGTAGTAACCCTGGGTGACCAGAGAGGTGCTGTTGAGTCTAGCCTGCCCTGAGCATCAACTGCAATACACACACACACACACACACACACACACACACACACACACACACACACACACACACACACACAGCTCCACTTCGAACAGAGGTTCGATTTTTTACATATTGGCTGGCTGGATACTTTCTTTACTGACGCTTGGTTGAGATGCTGACTGCGATATTCTGTAGTGAACTATTTGATCTCTCACAGGGAGACCGGGTGTGGGGGAGCCGTTTAAATGGCCATTTAGGACACGGCATGCAGAGAAGACGTAAATTGAAACGTGTTCTGTGGCTTTTGCATCAGAAGTTACTTAATATTTCATCATATGATATTTCCTTCCAAAGCCACCTGAGAAACGTCCTTAACTACAGAGATCCTCTATAATCATGTAGCCCCAGGTGGGGGCTTCAGAGAGAAATCTGTCCATTCATGAAAGGCCCGGGGCCAGCCAGACACAGTCTGACCAGCCAGGCCTTCGGGGACCCCCGCTGTTTGACTTGGCCCATGACTGGGCTTGGGCACAGGGCTACAGTTGTCCGTACCCACAGCCTGCAGAGCAGGAGGTATTTCCTGACAGAATTTCCCCTGTTGCTTTGCAACGTCTTATTTGAAAAGTGAAGTGAAGGAATGTTTGAAGGGAAAGGAGGAGAGAGAATACAGATATACAAACACTTTACATACCCACAGAGAAAACAACAAGACCCAGTGTCCACAAAAAACAAAGTGTTTTTTATTTATTTATTCTGTGCTCGTCCACACGGCGGTGAAGTATAGGTAAAGCTCAGAGGGTAAAGGGAAATGAAAGACTCTCCCGTCTTCCTCTTCTGCAGCACCACTTCCGCGTCTTCTTCATGTGCAGGAACGTCATGCTTTGTACAGGCCTCGATTTTATCAAAACATTCACAAAGCACCGAGTTTCATCTTTTCTCAATTTCCTTTCTTCTCCTTCAGTGACAGTCCAGATGTTTCTGTTCTGTCCTCTCCATCTCCTTGCATTTCATGTGGCGTAACATAAATATTCAACGTATAACCTTCTGCTGGAAACACACTAGTAATGCTAAGGAGATCTTTCATCTTAAGGCTGACACATATATAAGACACCCATACTTGGACAAATCTAAACCCCTGCACATACCTTAATGTGCATAAAAATACAAATATTAGTAGAGGAAAAAGTGAACGCCATTTTTCTGCCTCATCGTCTGTCCCTTAACTCCCATTTCTTGACACTTTGGCCCCCTGTGAAATTTGCCGATATAATTCATTCACAAATGATCTTCCCCCATTGACACATAATGGACTGGCCCACAACAATGTTTAACCAGCACATCTGTCCTTTGGGTATCATCATTTAGCCCACAGCAGGGGGTGGTAATTGACTGTTGTTCCAGTGCTGAAAACATGGCAGGTCCCCCGTCTTCTAGTTTCTTCCCCTCCTCCCCTAGCAAGCGTATCACATCAAGTGAGTCTGAGAAACTCTTGTAATAAAAAGCTTTTCCACGCCTGCTGATTCATCTCATTATTGACAAAACAACAACTACTCAAATTTACACTGAGACATGGCCAAACATCAGAGAAGTATATCTTTATGTTGAGTGATTATTAGAAATATTTGTCTCAGATTTCACTGTACTTCATGGCCTGATGCCATTAAGTACATCTCTCTCTTACTGTGTCTTTGTGTCTGCGGTTCTTTCTTTTTCCTGATATAAACATGCATGCTTGGGTAGGGAGGCTTTTTATGTGAAGGATTTCTCTGACTCAGGGATAGCTGAAGGTCAAACACACTCATGATCAGAACCAGAGGATCATGTGGAATCTGTGAAGGATGGGTAAGAAAACTTCTGAGTTGCATTCCCGCACGTGTTGACAGTTGGTGACCGTACACAGTCAATGCCTCCCGAGTCCCAACTCACTGCTTACAAGAGCAGTTCTGTATAACATTAAACGACATCAACGTGTATTGCAGTGACATAGGTCATGTGGAAATAGGATTTATTTGCTAGTCCTAATTGTGTGCAAGTGTGTGTGTGTGTGTGTGTGTGTGTGTGTGTGTGTGTGTGTGCGTGCGTGCGCGCGCGTGCGTGCGTGTGTGTGTGTGTGTGTGTGTGTGTGTGTGTGTGTGTGTGTGTGTGTGTGTGTGTGTGTGTGTGTGTGCGCGCGCGCGTATGTAGAAAATACTGCTGTACTATTCTGTCCATTCAGGTTCCAAAGTGTAGGCTTCCACGGCTGAGTACATCAGAATGATGACAACAATAACAGCCATGCCTTTGTCATCCATAAGTTTTGTTTCTCTCTGCCTGCCTTGCTCTCTTTCTCGTTCTATACCTCAGACCACTAAGAACAGAGGAAATCATCTGGTTCTTTGAGTTGAAAACTCCTGGAACACAGATGAAGGTTTTCCTTTGCAATTTTCGATGGGAGCATTTGCATATTTCAAACGTCTCCCAAAGAAAATAGCCTGGGGCAGGAATGGCCAAGCTGCTGTGCATATTGAAGACCGAACAGGGGGGAGTGCGGAGAGGAACAGAGTGAGGGAGTAGGCTCTGAGTAAAAGCTGTAAGGGATATCCAGATAAACAATGGGGTCAAAATAGGCTACCTGACAAATGTGTGCTAATTGTATCGAATTAATAGCATTATTTATCGCAGTAAAACATTGAGAATTAACCCTGTAGTCAAGTACATCCTGACTGGGGTGCGAGAGAGAGGGAGAGAGAGAGAATGTGCATTGTATGAAGGCCTCTTCACCCAGCTTCCTTCATGAATAACAAACAGAGGACCCTGCACTGTGACCAGCCAGCACAACACATGAAAAACATTACTGCAGTCTGTCTGCTTTTCTGTAGGCCTAAGTGCTAAAAACACAGAGAACACTGTGGTACATTTGCTAAATGTGTCAGCCTTTACTGTATTTTAAGGTTCACTAGCTTATTCAACAGGTTTCATAATGTTGACCAGTGCTATAACCAAGATTGTATAGGCTATAGCCTATTTAGAATTGATTATTTTAGAAAGAAATCAAGGATTCCACCCTGTGCATATTGAAGTATATGCTATTACTGTGATGTTTAGAACCATTATGTCCATTCATTCCATGGTTCTCCAAATTGTAACAGCCACTGGTTTTAAAGTAAAATGTTCTCACCAGTGGATTAAGGAAATTCCCCCCAAACTTATGCAGCTTTAAAATGTGTTGGGCAATTATGCAAATATACTATATTATAGTCATACAGTTTGAGAATATGAAATGTGGTGTTAATAATAACACTGTGTCAACACTGCAAATATTATTTGGATATATGGCCTAATGGGGTCCTGGATACTGTCGAATATACTCTCGTGCACCCTCCCGGTTTCCATGGTGATTTGAGAACTATACAATTGCACGAGGAGATTAGCCTATACCTACAGTACATATCTTACATTTAGATCCAATTTTATTTATTTTTCTTTCTCTGTTTAAAAATGCATCTTAACTTGTTAAATCGTTTGTCCTGACTCCTATGCAAGCTCATCTGGGCCCAAATTTGGCCAAATCTGCGGTTATGGTGGCCTGTGCCTAAATGTGCTGGATATTTTCCGAAATGTAGTTTTTATCTTTCTTCTCTCAAGCATTAGGCTACTTTTTGAACCAGACCCAAAACAAACCCGCTGGAAAAGAAAAACATGAATTGGCACCACATTTATTAGGCTGCTGCACCTGGATCCCTCTGCCACTATCACAAAACTGCATGTGTTCAAGGTGATTCCTGCACATATGAGGCTTTTAAAAGTGGGAAACTTGTGGGTAGAGAAATGTGAGTAAGTTAAATAGTCAACGTTTATTTACCAGGCCAACCATATTGCTGGTATGGAAACATTCTGTTAGAATAGACTCGTATTAAGGGTGGAATATCAAACTGCTTGCTGGCTTGCAGTTTGTACCCTGCTCGCTCACTAGAGCAGTGCGTCACGCCACTGTGGCCTTCCCTTCCCTTCCCTTCGTCCTAATGAAAAGGAGGGCGCATTAAGATGCAAGAAGCATATAAACCTCTGTGTATCCAAAGCTGCCTTGAGTAGGCTATCCTTGACAGTTGACATAGCCATGTTGCCCTATAGGCCAGGCTATTTTCCAAAATAATAATTTACCAGACATCACTGATTTCTGTGGTGTGATAATTTGATGTAGCTTAAAGCTCAAAAAGCAGCTAATAATAATATGAATTAATGTTGATGATGATAGCCTATAGGCCTAATAGGCTATACTAGAAAGTTGCAACTGTCACTGTAATGATTACAGTGGTTTTACTTTAAATATTTAAATTAGTGTAATCTAAATATTTAAAGTAAAACCACTAAACTTTAGTGGTTTTACTTTAAATATTTAGACTAAAGTGTAGACTAATCAATTAAATAGTCTACTTAGCATATGCAGTTTTCTGTTTCCTTAGCCATCTGTATAGGCCTAGGCTATTTTTTTTGCGTTATAGCCTAATAGTGGAACCATTTTATAACCAGTTGATTTATCTTTTGTTAAAACTATATCCATATTTTTGTGCATTTCCCCCCTAGAAGAACTGTGCGCACCCGAGGCTAAAACCGACTCCTCTGTGGGTGTCTGTCCAATCAGCGGGAGTTGTGCTAAAACTTGCTGTGGTAATTGGACGGAGATGCGTGATAGGAGAGGAGAGGCGTGTGCATGCTTGGCACAGGGTAAACACTCGCGTGTCTTCGCGCTGTGGCGGACGGACGCACCGGGTAGAATTGATGGAGTGAGCAGAAGATTAGAGAGGACCGGCTGGCTTTAACGTTGATAGTGTGTCTTCATTTTCATCCTCTTCAACGCGTCAATATACAGGGTACCAACAAGCCCAAGACCTTGGCGAGGACAAAAGAGAAGATTATTTTCAATTCACACGTGCAAGCCTGTGGATTAACCAGTCGCTGCAGAGTTCACGGGCCCACAAACTTTTGATGGCTTTTATTTCTTCGCTGTGGAAGTAAAGGAAATCTAGCTTATTTTATGAGACATTTATTTCTATGCATGCACATAAGTTAGTTTAGCTTTGTAACTACATTTCATGCAACTTTTATGGAGTATAGGCTATATATGATAGAACTTTAAGCTTTTTTTTATTAGCCTATAGCAGACAGTTTTAAATTACATTTGTAGCCCAGTGAACCCAATGGAATAGATAAAAAGAGTATTCAAATCAATCGAAAAGAGATCAATAGACATCAAGATATATGGTTTGGGGAATGGCAACAGCCACCTCGAGCCCATATTTAGCCAACAACAGGATTTTATCGACCGGCTCGATCATCCACTCTGATCGAGGAGGGGACATCATTGGCATGCAGCCTGGCAGCGCCGCTGTGACAACGGTGTCTGGCGGCTACAGGGGAGACCCCTCCATAAAGATGGTACAGAGTGACTTCATGCAGGGAGCCATGGCGACGAGCAACGGGGGGCACAACATGCTGAGCCATGCCCACCAGTGGGTGACATCGCTGCCTCACGCAGCCGCCGCGGCGGCCGCAGCCGCGGTGGCAGCCGCCGAGGCCAGCAACTCTCCGTGGTCCTCCTCCGGCTCTCAGCCGCAGGACGCAAAGAGAAACGCGGGCTCCGCCGCGCTGCACCACCGGTCCCCTCATCTGGGACCCCACCAGTCACACCCGGGGAGTTGGGGGAGCGAGGGACAGCAGCAGCAGCCCCTCATCTACTCCCAGCCGGGGGGCTTCACGCTCAACGGGATGCTCAGCTCCCAGGGCGGACAGAGCCTCATGCACCCGGCGCTGGTGCGCGGCGGGGAGTCCCCGGACCTCGACCAACACCTTCACCACCACCACCACAGCGACGCGCACCACCACCATCACCACCACGGCGTGGGCCACCACGACCCGCACTCCGACGAGGACACTCCGACGTCGGACGACCTGGAGCATTTCGCCAAACAGTTCAAGCAGCGGCGGATCAAGCTGGGTTTCACCCAGGCGGACGTGGGCTTGGCGCTGGGCACCCTGTACGGCAACGTCTTCTCGCAGACCACGATATGCAGGTTCGAAGCGCTCCAGCTGAGCTTCAAGAACATGTGCAAGCTCAAACCCCTGCTGAACAAATGGCTGGAGGAAGCCGATTCGACGACGGGGAGCCCGACCAGCATCGACAAGATTGCTGCTCAGGGCAGAAAGAGGAAAAAGCGCACCTCCATCGAGGTGAGCGTAAAGGGCGCGTTGGAGAGCCACTTTCTGAAGTGTCCCAAGCCGGCCGCGCAGGAGATCACCTCTCTGGCGGACACCCTCCAGCTGGAGAAGGAGGTGGTCCGCGTCTGGTTCTGCAACCGCAGGCAGAAGGAGAAGCGCATGACGCCGCCTGGACTTCCACACACCCCGGACGACGCGTACTCACAGGTTGGCAACATGAGTTCTGATTCACCGTCACCAATAGACTGTAAAAGAATGTACAGCGAGACGTGAAAACAGAATGGACAAAACTGCCATATATGAATGGACATTCAAAACTATGCCATAGGCTAACTTGAAATGTAAAAAAATAAATAAATGTGAACATGCATTTTGGACAACATTTCAAATTCACCTTTCCTAGGGTAAATTTGTTTAAAATAGTCTGGCTACTAAGGCTAGCCTATACAATGGTTAACCCATCCAATAACACTAGCCCTAGTTTGGTCTTAATTTAAAACATGTCAACCAGTGTGTATATTTCTTCCAGTATAGGCCAAAAGGCCTGTTATGCCTTTTCAGGTATTTTTCTGCACTATAAATCAGCCAACAACTTTTGGAGGACAGAATTTAACAAGTTGGAGTTGACAAATGGTAACTATTTAAAGTTTATCTTATACAAATTATGTTCACCAAAGGACATTTTATGGACTAATAAAAACAGAGGAAAAAAATTAAGAAAAGAAAATTGGGTGTGAAGATATAGAAATGTACTTACACCTCTGCAATGTTTCATAAAAGTTCCTAAGTAATGCTGCAGTGTTTACTTTCTCATATAACAGAAGTGGATTGAAAGTGATTTGCTTTATTCATCAAGTTCTTTTTTTGACAAGCAATAATTTATATTCCTTAAAAAAGTTGTGTTTTTTCACCTTTGTGTCATGTGCCAATGGAGTTTAAAATTTCTGATCATGTTAGTGATCAATTATTTATGTTAAGTTCATGTGTACAATGCACAATAGGCCCATGTTTTGTTCTTGGTAGTAAGTTTGAGTTTGAATGAGCACACATACCCATAAGTTTGTGTATTGGTAAGCCTACTTTGTATTTTGGTGTGATGATTCAGACTATTTATTTCCCCTGTGTTTATTTTCATGGATAGACAAACTACAGTATTTAATAAATTTGTCATAAGAAAATAATTGTGCTACGCTTTGTGAGAAAACACACACACACACACACACACACACACACACACACACACACACACACACACACGCGCACACACACACACCATTGTTTACACGCTCATTTTTGTGTGTTGACTGTTTTTGACTAAATGTTTTGCTGTCGAAACGAATTATTTCAATGTAGCCTACTTTGTTGCTCATGAATATTGCCAAAGAAACTAGTAGACCTAGTCCTCTTTTTACGCATTTTGTCAAAATATCCCAAGCTATTGAAAAGAAGAACATTATTATATGTCTATATGACACAAAAAGCAACAATGTGAGGTGACATTAATTGTACAGGCATCTGATGGAAGGACATTTTCAACTGAAATTTGTTGTTGAATCATATAGCCTACTGACCATGTCAAAACGGCAACCACCTAAACCCTCTAGTCTCAGTAAACTGAGTCTAGAGGGTAGACCTGAGTTGGCTCAGTACATGGACCGTTTTCATCTACATTAAAGTAGCCGATCTACAAGCTCACAATGCGTTGTATTGCGACATGTTGTGAGCTTGTGGATCTACTATTTTGTTCCCCCCTGAATATGGATGCTGGGATTGAAGTTGTTTTGTCATCTACACTGTCATCTACACTGCTCTAAAGCCAAAGTGCAGTAACTACGCTTTTGGACACATCCGACTTATTTGTGGATCCCAAAGGTCAAATTAGCTTTCATGATTTCGGAGGTTAAAGAATGACCTTCAGAACAGATATGCAATCAATTGAATTGAATTGAATTGTAATATCTCATATATGCCGATACCTCATTTGGCTGACCAGTTGTTTGTAGTTATTGAACTTTGTCTTTCTAGGGCAGAGTTCTTCCCCCCTGAATATGGATGCTGGGATTGAAGTATATAGTTAAAACATCATGCAGGTCTGACGTGGGAGGTACCTTGAAAACATTGGTAGGATTGTGATGATCAGTTCATCCTCTGGCAGGCCTGTACGGACCGCAGCTCTGTGGAACACGGCCAAAAGAGGTCGGCTACTCCAGCTGGCAGTTCACCTCCACAGCCGTTGCCAAGGTGACAGCGAGATGGAGTGGCAGGAGGGGTGAGTTGGGAGAGGATCTATTGCCACAGATGATGAGTTTGGCAGATTGGCAAGAAGAAACTGAGCACTCAGGCCCACAAAGACCACACAGTAAAATCTGGAGTATTACCTCTGGAAGTCTCACAATTTCCGCATACGGCAAGGGTCACTGTTGGGTTAAATTAACACTCCAGATTTTGCTGTGCACTTATTCTGTGCAAAAATCAGTTTGCGTGCGTGCGTGCGTGCGACTGCGTGCGTGCCTGTGCATGCATACACACACACTTACCTTATAAATCCCATATCCTGTTGATAAAGGAAAAGGGGACACATATACACAGTGTAAATAACAAACTGAGTGAAACTTGAAGGGAGGTGAAAGGTCAGTTGTTACAATAGCTGCCATGTGACGAGAGAGAACACAGAGGAAATTCGGCCATGCCTGTCAAGTTAATATATCACCTTCTGCAGTTACACTGCTAAATACAGTTCACGCATGAGCTCTATAGCAAGCAGATACATTCTTGAAACTCACAAATTGGCATAATGCCATGTGGAAATTGGCATTTCCAGAACTGCAGAGCCAGGTGGAGACTACTGAGTAACCTGTGGATTAGAGCAGTGGTTCTCAACCCAGGGGGGTCCCCAAATTATTTGGGCGGGTCCCCAGATGATTAATTTAAAACACTTTTTTCTCACTCAACAGTAAACAAACCAACATAGAGTTTAAGTGTGTAGAGGGTATATGCCCATTTCTAAAGTGACAATTTAAGGACTTTTTAATGCCTAATTAAACTAATGACTAATTAAACATTGGCAAAATTGTCAAATATTAGAAGCAGAAATTGTGAAAATAGCTGAT
>NC_137829.1:10363195-10393195 GCF_963921795.1 Nannobrachium achirus
GCTGCCATCTCCTGGATTATATTATTAATACATGTCACTTGGAGTCATCAAAATAAGAAAAAGGTAAATGCATTTGAATACACAAGACAGGAAAGAAGAATATAAATCCCCTATACTAATTAAATGTTTTACTGAACCATTATCATTTAATACCATCTAATTTAATTATTTCCTGCAAATTGGTTGGAAAACCAGCAACCTGACTTGGATGGCAGACAAAAAAAGGTGGTGAAAACCTGTGCCTATTCTATTTAAACTTATCAGAAAAGAATTATATTCATCATTGACGAAGTCGCACTCATTCATTGAATAAGTGAAATTCATCATCGAATTATACTCTGTCTGCTATCACAAAATATAAAACTTAATGCAGATCACAAAATATAAAACTTAATGCAGAATAAAGCAATGGCATTTATAGTCAAAGTGACCGTGAGCTGTGGTTTATTATAGTATGTGGAATCTAAATAAATAAAATCAACAAATCATGATATTCCTCTGGCCTGTACCTTTGTATTTGTGCCCAAAGCTGCAGGCTAAACCAAATTTGCTTGAATTTTGAAATGGGGTGGGGGGAAAGGTTGTTAATGTCAGGTTGTTACTCAAATTCCTTAATTAAGTAAAAGTAAAAGTATCAATAGGCCTACCACAATGTCTAAATTTACTTGAGTAAAAAATATACCAAAATTAGAAAGTAGACCTACTCTTATGCAGAATGTCCCAGCCGTTTCAAGTTTTCAAATGTATAAAAATATTTAGAAAATGGTAGCCTAGATATATAGGCCTACAAGCTCGCAATGCATTTCATCACATTGTAGCTTGTAGATCGGCTATTTTCAAATGGCCCAGGGCTGAAGTTGTTATTGTATAATAATTCAAATCTACAAAGTAGTCTAGTGACTAAAGTTTTCAAAAATTTGTAGTCAATTAAAAATAACCTAATATTTGCCTCTGAGATAGTGGAGTAGAAGTAAAAGTATTGGAAATTGGAATCACTCACTAAAGTAAAATTGCCTCAAGATGTTAGTTAGATAGCCTACTTAAGTTCAGTAGCAGTAGGCCTACATACTTGAGTAAAAGTTACCTTACTGAATGTCAGATTGTTCATTGCCTAAAGTTTGTTTAAATTAGGCTATTTTCCACCTGGATCAATTGAAAATCTAATTGTCCACCATCATGACTATTTTAATATTTAATAGCCTATTTTAAAAGCAGATGCACCTGATCAGGCTTTTACATGAATCTCTTTAAGCCTACTGCACTGTACCTTTAAATCAGGGAACAGCCTCTCTCTAGCTAGCGCGTCAGCGGGCGCCACACATGATGGCAATCGATAGGCAAGTGAAATAACGGTGAAACTATTGAGCCAAGGCGTGTGGAATCTGGATGGAGGCGGACGCATGTTGTCCACGCACGGCTATCACAGCTGGACTGCTGCACGTAGACATGACGTTAGAGGAGCTGCACCGCTGTCTGAATCATAATTTACCCGTCAAGGTAAACTACAAGTTGTTGTTTTATTTTAATAATCACCATTTTCAATATTTATTATTTAGCCCAGTGATGCTTATTTAAATGGCTGACTATTCGTATAATCTTTACACCTTCGCAATACCCAATAGGAATGTGATGATGTGAGCCTATTATAGAGAGAAAGAGGGAAGAGAGAGAATCAAGGCAAGAAGGCCAGGTAGGCTATAATATACCGTACTACTGTCTCTTAAACTGTTAAAGAAAATTAAATTACATTTATAATTAGAACATCATTTATCATCATTTTGAAGAAGCCTAATAGATTAGAGTGAACTGTTTTTGAAAGGAGAAAATAGTCCAGTTTGATGTTTTGTATGGGCTACATTAATACATAAAGTGAGATACTGGGCCTGAATTATATTGATATTTAGCCTATATATAACCAAAGTAGTAGGCTAATTGAAAATGTAATGAAATCAGTAGCTATAATTTAATACTACACTTAATTCTACATATAATCCTCCTTGCACTGTACACCCATAGCCTACTAATTTGCACACTGAAGCACACATGAGCTGAACATATTGTCACAGCCTGATACTGTGAAAACAAGCTCCATGGGGCATGAACGAAACAAAGCTCATTATTGATTTTACTTTTCAAATGCCTTATTTGATTTTGATTACCACAGACAAACAAACTCTGCTTCTTATTTCAGATTTATCATCCTCCCCATTTCTGTCACCTCTCAGTCAAAAACATGTCATTACTTAATTAATACTACTGATTGTTCAGGGGGTTGAAGAAATAAACGACCCTAGAACACTGACAGTCACATCATGTTGTTGTTGTCAACAACACCATGCGTGTGGTCCTCTCACTTGTCGGGAGTCGTCTTGTCCTGCTTATTATATGACGCGTTGGTTCAATGCAGGTTGTAATTGATCAAAAAATGGTTGCTATAGAAAGTGTTGTGTCACAGACATTTGCAGAGGGGATGAGAGTGGGGGGTTGCTTGTTGCCATGGAACGGCTGACCTTGTTGCCATGGCAACTACCAGTAACACTTACTACGCAATATGCAAGGTTTTGTATAAGAATCTACAATGGCATTCACACAGTATTTTCCCTATGTTTTTGTTGTTGCAGTATCGACATTAATACTGTTTATTGATTTAAAACATTTATGTATGTATGAAAATCACTGTAATAGATGTGTTCTATTATCCCACCTACAGTATAAGCAGGTTTCCTTCATTTTATGTACATGTGAACATACACATGACCCCTGTAGGTCAAACATTCAAACATTGCGGCAAGTACAGTATATTGATTCTTTTCCTATCGATTATTCTATTGTTTACTTTATCGATCAATCAACTGGGCGATCAATTCTCTTCTCTCCTCCAGGTCCAGTCTGCCATTCCAGGTTCAGGCCTGTACATCTGACACGCACACACGCGCACACACACACACACACACACACACACACACACACACACACACACACACACACACACACACACACACACACACACACACACACACACACACACACACACACACACACACACACACACACAGCATTCATTGCAAGAGGAGCAACAAAGGTGTCCTGTGAATGAATGCTTGTGAAGATGCTTCTGATGGCGGTTGTATCAAGCACCAAGACTGTACCCAAGCTTCACATTCTACTAAGCCAACAGAGGACAGACAGGTGTGTGTGTGTGTGTGTGTGTGCGCTTGTGTTTTAATAAGTATGCAGCACAATTGTGTGTATACGTGGCAGTCTGTTTGTGTCCAGTGTGTATTTTGAGAATGTATGCAGTATGTGCATGTGTCTGTGTGAACGTTCACAGCTCAGCTGCTCAAGTCTGTTAATCATCAACCTGATTCAAGTCCACAGCCAGTTAACAGCATGGCTGTCATAATCCATGGGACCATGTCATGTACTCTGCAGGACTCTAGAGCAGTGGTTCTCAAACCTTTTCATGTCAAGGACCCCCATTTGAAAACATTTTGTGCCAGGGACCCACATCCAAGATTTGTGTTAGAATGTTTGTGTGGTGTGTTCTTGTAGATCGTCTATTTTCAAAATAGATGATGTATTGATTTTGTACTGATTTTGATGCTATATTATCTCATTTTAGCTGGTACCCCTCAAGGACCCCTGTGGATCCCCACCGAACCCCACTTTGAGAACCACTGCTTTAGACTATGTGAATATGCTGGTCCTATGGCTTAGATCTGGCCCTTCTGAGTACCAAATCTATCCAGTCATTGTCTTTGGAAGCCACGTCATATCATCATATCATAATGCAAAACCACCCAAAAATCCTAAGAGGTCTTTGGTTGTTTTACACATTGCTCACAGTATGCATGTTCTTCCTTTTCCGTTTCAGATATTGCCATGGATGACCACCAGAGAGAGAAGAGACATTGAAATAGAAACCACAATAATAATCATCATGAACGTCTGCTCTTGTACAGACATTGCATGATAATTGTTGCCATGGCATTTTGTAATGAAAGCCTGCTGGAAGACTGTGACCTCATGGAGCCAGACAACATGGAGGAAGTGGCACAAAGTCTGCCATCAGAGCCTGGGACTCCTCTCATGCCTGTAACTCTGCGCATTACTCTGGCAGCTATAATGATCTTCATGATTACTATCGGCTTCCTGGGCAATGCCATAGTTTGTCTGATTGTTTACCAGAAGCCTGCCATGCGCTCCGCCATCAACCTCCTCCTGGCCACCTTGGCATTCTCAGACATTATGCTTTCTCTGCTCTGCATGCCCTTCACTGCCGTCACTGTCGCGACGGCTGACTGGCGCTTTGGAAGTGGGTTCTGCCGGGCATCGATCATGCTATATTGGCTATTTGTCCTGGAGGGCGTGTCTATCCTCCTCATAATAAGCGTGGATCGTTTCCTCATCATCGTACAACGGCAGGACAAGCTGACCCCTCATAGAGCCAAACTGCTGATTGTAGCTTCCTGGGCCCTGAGCCTGTGTGTGGCTCTCCCATCTGTAGTGGGGTGGAGGGCCGGGGCAGCAGGTATCGGGGGCGCCTGGGCCCCACAGTGTGTGCTGGGATACAGTGAATCTCTGGCTGACCGAGGCTACACAATACTGCTGGCCGTGGCCGTGTTCTTTGTGCCGTTTGGTGTCATGCTCTACTCCTACCTGTGCATACTCAACACGGTGCGTCGCAACGCGCTGCGTATCCACAACCACACCAGTGAGCATTCTTGCCTGCCTGCCCTCAACCAAGTCAGCAAACTGGGTCTGACCGGGCTGCAGCGCCCCCCTCAGGTCAATGTCGACATGAGCTTCAAGACAAGGGCCTTCACCACCATCCTGATCCTCTTCATCGGGTTCTCGGTATGCTGGTTGCCCCACACGGTGGTCAGCCTCTTGGCCGTGTTCAGCCGGCAGTTCTACTACAGCACAGCCTTCTATCCAGTCAGTGTAGGCGCGCTGTGGCTCAGCTACCTGAAGACGGTTTTCAACCCTGTCATCTACTGCTGGAGGATCAGGAAGTTCAGGGAGGCATGCCTGGAGTTCATGCCCAAGAGTTGCAGACTGTGTCCTAGGATGCCGGGTAGGAGCCGTCGAAGGGTGAGGCCCAGCAACATCTATGTGTGCAGTGAAACCCAATCAGCTGTGTGAAGAAGAGGCGATGCTAAATCTCTGGTATACAGGAATCAGCAATTGTTTTGTCTGCTATTAACTGCTGCAAAGGACGGTCAGGACCTTAAATATAAAGCTTCAACTGCTCTTGGTACCATGACACAATATGATCTTTACTGCCTCTCAGAGTTACTGCCGCTCAAATATAATGTCCAGTTGTTTTTGATCTTTCACGACTTGATCCTAGTCTGTTCTAGGACTACCGGTACTTCCACTTGGATCTTCAAATTATCATATACAATTAACTTCCTGACTTGAGAAGCACAAATAACAAATAATGTGTTCATTTGACAGAATTCTTCTGAGGGTGGTGCAGTTATTGTTATTCCAACAATGTAATGTGTATTTAAAAGTCTATAAGTACTGTTCATTTGATGGTTTGGTTTGGAAGCCTTGTCAGCATATTGTGAAAATATAGCAGAAAACTGTCAGGAGAGTGAGTGAGCGAGCGAGCGAGCGAGCGAGCGAGCAAGCGCATTATATATTTTATTACATTTGTCCTAATTAAAAGGTGCTGTAAGTGATTATTTTTTGGCTATTTTTTAATTATTATTATTAAAGGGTTAAAGGGATATTTCACTTTCAAAAAAACTTTTGGTCATTTGGTGGCAAACACAGATCAGCTGGCAATCAGCTTTTTCAGTGTCAATTATATAGGCTGTTTTCTCTATTGATTATGAATATGTACTACTGTATCTCATTCACCAAAGAACACAATACACTGTAGGTCATGTGCTTTATTTTGGGGCTATACGCATTGTTTAAACCTACAATGAGAATTGACAAAGACAAGTCTAACCCTTTACTTAAGTAAAAGTATCAATACTGCAATGTAGAAATACTTTGACTGAAGTAAAAGTAAAAGAAAGGAAAGAAAGGAATTCAAAATTCACTTGAGTGAGCCTACAACAGTTTTGGCATCAAAATGTATTTAAAGTAGGCTACTCAATATGCAGAATGTCCTGTTTTCAAAAACTAAAATATTTTGAAAATAGCAGATCTAAAAGCCCTAGATCGTCTATTTTCAAATGGCCGAAATGTATAGGCTATTAGGCTTGAAGTGTTTAATGTATGTTTTGAAATAATATTCAATCTACAAAGTAACTTTCAAATAAATAAAAGTAAAAGTACAATATTTGCCTGTGAGATGTAGTAGTGGAGTAGAAGTCAAAGTATTGGAAGAATAGCCTACTCGAGTAAAGTACAAAAGAAAATGTAAAAAAAGGTAAGTAGATTTACTTACATCACTCACTGGGCATCACTAACCTCGCATCACCAGACTTTCCACTTTGGGGGAAAGGCCAAGGGCATCAGCATTCAGCATCACTATGTGCCTCTGCCACCAGCATCCAAAAATGACCATTGTTTTATCACGCGGAGGATGCTGGGAGAGTAGGTTTCAAAGATGGCGACCTACACAGGACAAGAAGAGAAAGACAAATCTGCCTCGAATGCAGATCTATTACTACACCCTGAGCTCTTGTCTCAGGACTTTGTGAAACTAATGTTAAGCGAGGTAAGGACACTTGAAAGGAATAAAGGCAAAAGCCTCCCTGTCTTGAGTGATAACAACAACTACGCATAACGTTAGCCAACAGGCTAAAGTATGTGTAATCTCATTCATGAGATTCCCTGCTATGGGGGCTTGCCGCTTGATTGTACGTAACATTTCGTTTTTGTACGGTTGGGTATACACTGCCAACAAATTGTGCTGTTTTTGATCATGGTAGTTAATTTCAACTCATTTCTGGGACAGAAAAAGATCAGAACCAGAGATCATGAGAGCCACGACGGGCTCACGGAGCTCTATCTGCGGCATGTCATCCCGCTCCCGCAGAGGAACTTGCCCGACAACCGCTGGGGTAAGAAGATGGAGAAGTCCCGAGCAAGACAGGCATCTGCTGGAGAACGATCGAACAGGTAACAAATAAAATAAGCCCTATAGACCCGTTTGGAACCTCACTCACGAGTAGTGGAGTCTACAACAGGGCTAAATGAGCACATGCAAGGAATATAGGAAAGGTCGACCTAAAACAAAGTCGACCCAAACTCGTTTCCCAACGGGTCTGTGGCATTAAGCTAGATGCAGAATAGACCGAAATCTAATCTTTGCTTCTGGGGGTCCCTGGAACAAAATATTTTGCAATAGGGGTCCATCCGTGGAACAAAATATTTTGAGATGGGGGTCTGCGGTCACTGATGGGCACATTCTAATTATGTCTTCTAAATCCTAAAAGCTTTCCTGAAAAAACTGATGTTGCTTGATTGATTGATTGATTGATTGAAGGCTTTATTAGAAGTTTGCATAGGAAAAGGTACAGTTTCATGACGGTACAGTTCACTGGTACAAGGTCTACTAAAAGGAGATCCTGAAAAGACTAAGCTTATTTCAACAGGAAACCATTAAAGTATCTCATATAACATTGAATGACAGACGAATAGAACACAGTACTATGCAGTAGATATGTAAATAAAAGAAAATGAGAGAGAAAAAAAAAAGAGAAAACAGTAAGTCTAAACAAACAGTAAGTATATACAAAGAAGGGGCAGGGGAAATTAAGTCACCCAGAGGCGGCACAGCAGTTAAGGTTACAGGACAGTAAGAAAAAGAAAAAGGACTGTTGTGTACAGCCGAGCGACAAAAACAAACAAGAAATGCTATAATTGTTTCTCAAACTTTGTCATGTCAAGGACCCCCAGAATGATATGTATCTGGCCACAGACCCCCATCGCAAAATATTTTGTTCCAGGGACCCCCAGAAGCAAAGATTTGATTTTGGTCTATTCCGCATCAAGCTTAAGGCCACAGACCCGTTGGGAAACGAGTTTGGGTCGACTTTGTTTTAGGTCGACCTTTCCTGCTACCCATGCAGGCTCCCTGAGTCCCTGTGTAGCCTGGTACTCACCCAATAATGAATTGCTGCGACTTGGAGTCAGACATTTGTGCTCTGTTTCATATTAAAAATGTCTGGCAGAAAACGTGTATTTAGTAAAATATCTCCACTTTCCACAAGCTTTGCGCGGACAATATTCTATGTCCGCGATAGGGACAGAAATGACTGTTGGACTGAACATATTATGAACGTACTGGGCAGTGGGCACACTAGCCCTAGATTGTCTGTGATTACTGATATAGCTTACATCTTCAAAATACCCAGCCGCCATAGATCAGTCCTGCATTGCATTGGGAAAACATAGGCTGACTAAAACAGTGTTTAAAATTTTTTAAAAGCGTTTAAAATTTAAATGCTTGTTTCATTTTCTTGGCTGCTAAAAATGGAAACATCTGAGAGGTTGTGTTGACCTTTTTCATTTTGGATACAGATGCGTGGAAAAGTGTAAGAATCATGCGTCTTGGCCAATATTAGCCAGTGATTCACGATTTGAGTGGAACCTTATCTCAGGAGCTATCCACAGGTTTCCAACGCCCCATAGTGCATTGCGCAGACGTTGTACCGAGGTTCCGGCGCCGCAGCCGAGTGCGATTTACAAGCTCACAACGGGTTGCATCTGCGACGTGACGTGTGAGCTTGTATGTCTGCTGTTAAACCGGAAGTGTGGTCCAAATAATCTCCAGTAAACTCCCGCGGAAACAGGTGGATATAGCGGAGGGAGAGGTTCCAAATGGGGCTAGGGGCACACAAGTGAAGGTGACTATTAATTAACCTGCGCCAATCTCAACGCACCTGTGAATTGTGTTAAACTGATTTTGATGCTGTATTAAATAATTTAGCTAGGATCCCTGAGATAACCTCTCAGTGTGTATGTATTTTTTTTTTATTGTAGTAGCCTACACAATGTAAACAATTAGCAGGGCTGTAGTATGACTGTAGGCCTAGTGTGTCAATGGGCAGGTTCGGCCTGCCCTATGTTGTGATCAGAAAGGTAAAAAACTCATTCAAGGTCCAGTCCCAACCTTTAAAGCTGGTGGTCTTACGTCTGCTTGTTTACTCTTTGATTGTTTACTCTTTTATAGTTTTTTTTTTACTTTAAGTTTAGCTATCTGCTCTTACCTGTATAGGCTATGTCCTGTATTTCATGCTGCTATTAATATTGAATTTCCCTCTGGGAATAAAAAAAAAGTCTACTGTATATGTCAGAGGTGAAAAGTTAAATTGGTTCATTCAATCACTGAAACGCTGACCGCTTTTGTGGTAGGCTAGTATATTTATTTCAGGTATAATGTGCTTATTGTTCCACTGCTCATGGTACCATACAGCCGGTAATGACTTTTGTTGTCACTGTTGTTTGATTTTTCTATTCCAGTAATGATCACAACAGGAAGAGGCCTCCGATTGTGTTTCATGGCAGCTCCTCTCACTCTGGTCCACTAAAAGTAAAGAAATCAGAGGGAAGCGCAGCATCAACAGCGGTCAATGACAGGTTAAAACCACCTCCTTCCATGAACGTGGCTAACCCCGTCCGTAAGCTGTCTGCCACCACGTCTTCATCCTCCCATCTTTCTTTCAGCAGCACTGAGACAAATGACCTCAAACGAGAAGCAGACAGCTCGGTATGGAAGCTCATCCTCTTTGTTTCTTACATTTTTGGATACATTTTACCGTACTTTAAATAACCCCTTTGTATGTTTTCCTTTATACGCTTAGAAAGGTTTTTAATCCACACACACACACTTTCTCTTTTACTCCAGGGTGTGTTGAAGTCTCCAGAACTGAAGAAAAGAATACAGCATGTGACATGGCCTTGATCTCTAATCTTTTTGAGGAAGACCTGTCGAAGAAAAGACTAGGCCACATGGTGGTCACGAAACATCTCGTCCTCACACCCCCATCTCAGTATCCCTAACTTCTTGCATAAAGGGTGCAATTGGAAAGTGGAAACCACCTCAACCCTTACATGTAGGTCATCTTATTGTCCTGTCTTGCAGTTCTAAGCTGCAAACCTGGAACTGGCAGAGTGCGTGATGACTCGTGAAGGTCTCTGGTGTCATGATGACCTTCCATGTCATTCTCTGTATCCCTCCCTCAAGTGCCCTTACTGCCAGCTCCCCAAGGTCCCGCACACTGAGACGGTGAAGGGCAAAGGACAGACTTTCTGTACAGAAATGTTGTACACGTTGATTTGTCTTAGTTGGTTGTCTGGCACTAGGTTGGAGTGTCAGCGGGGGAGGAGACAATTTCTTTGCCCGGTGGTTTATTTATTATCGTCTAAAATATTGCACTTGGAAAGTTGTTGAAATTGCAAATCTGTCCATTAAACAGATGTTTTATCTTCCTCTCAACACATAGTGTATCTAACAGGCATAATGAAGGAGGAAATTAATAATGTGGAGACTTGGATTCTTGGAGACTTGGAGTTTTCTTTTGATATAGGAAAATAAAAGCGTATAAACAGCAATTTAGAGAATACATAATGTGTGTATGTATGCAAATTTTAATAGGATTTATGGACTTCATCCATTTCTCTCTCTCTCTCTCGACATATTTGGATAAAGTCAGTTCCACTGTGTGACTGGTCAGGGTTTTTGCATTTTAGCACTGTTCTGTACACACACCATTGATATAGTGTACATATAACACCATATGATATTGAAGGGTTTATGCAGTTATGTCAAAACATAATTGGGTGAATATATCTCTTAAGTGTATTTGCACACTAGATGGAGCTAGAGATGTTGAATCAGTTAAGTTGAGCATTTAAATGCTTTGACTACAGGCTAAATAAAGAAAGCTGTCCCATTGAAACACTTTATTTCGATCTTAGACAAGCAGATTGAGTAAATGTCTTTGAAAAAATTTGATTCAGACAAATTGCCCTTTCAACAAACATTAACGGGAACAAGACTTGCCAAGCCCTTGAATCCAGTGTCAAATATGTTGTTTTTTTCTTTTAATTAAATGTTATTTATTCAGAAACGGCGTGTGAGCCAACAATGGATTCATTCATTAATGTCTGTTCTTAGCAATTCATTGTTTTGCAAGTGTTAATAATAAAAGCAGTTTAAGGTTTTAATTAATAGTGCCTTCATTACTAGAAAATAGTCTAAAGTTAAACTACTAGGTTCTGTGCTGCACTTGAAGACTGAGTTTCAGTGTTTGTTGATGTTCTATTTAAAAGTATGACAAATATACAAAAATAGGCGATCTGCAAGCTCACAATCTGTTGCATTGTGACACGTGAGCTTGCAGATCAGCTGTCTTTTGCTATTCTTTTATATTCAATCTACAAAAATGTGCATGCCCAAAATAAGGACTTGGGGCTGAAAGTGATCGACAAGAAGAATTCTGAATCTTACATCACTTTATGCACAACTCTATATAGCATTCAAAACAATACATCATAGTGTATTTCATGGGTTATTACAGCATTCATGCACACACTTTAAAAAGGATCATTACAATATCAAGCCGGTGCATGCAGGAAGGAGTAACAGGTTGATAATGTACAGTAATATGTAAGAGTATTCATTTCAAAACGCTACAGTTTACATCCATCCAATATATTTTTTAAATATTTAAATTTCATCCACACAAATTATATTAAAATTATATATTTTTTTAAAAGAAAAAGAATTCTAGGTAGCTAATAGCTATTGTGCTTTACAACCATATGGCAGCAATTGTCAGTAGTCAGTTTTCCAATAGAGAATATCATATTTTGAGATGAAAAGCTTTGTGAATTGAATAACATGGTTAGTTCTAGTACTCATTTTGCACGTCATATGCTGTACATTGAAAGCCATGCCAGACGGTACACAGTAAAATCCTCAATGTTGTTTTATCCATTTGCAAACGAACACTCCGAATTTTTACTGTGTATAGATGATTTGTATTTGTTCCGTGGTCATAAGGACGTTCCAATCAGATAGGCTGTCATCATCCCTTGCATTAAATCAGATGTCCTTGCCACACTCAGGGCATAGGATGTCATCGCGCTCGGTGAGAAAGCCACGGCCCACCAGAGAGACGGAGCATTTCTTGCAGTTGAAGCAGTCGTTGTGCCACTGGCGCTCTTCAAAGGAGATGTACTTGCTACCTCCAAGTCCTAAAGGGCGAGAATCAGGCCACACGTCATGAAAGAAATCAAACAAATAAAAAGGACAGGACAGTCTAATACAGGGGTCTTCAACAGGGGGTCCGGGACCCCTAGGGGGTCCTCAGAGTTACTACAGGGGGTCCTCCAAATCTTTTTGTGATAGAAACTTTTTTTTTCTCCTTTTTAAATTTTTATATTAACCACTTGAACCCTCGTGTCCATATTCAGAGAACTTTAGCAAAAAATAGCAGATCTACAAGCTCACAACGCCTCGCAGTAGATCTGCTATTTTTGGCAAAAAGCTTTTGTGTAGAGAGGAAAAAAGAGCACACTAAGTACAGAGAGAAGTATCAGTTCAAGTGGCTACATATCTGATAACACAAATTGACATGATTCCAAAATACACTGATGATTGTGCTGTCAATGAAACAATGCTGACGATGAAACTATTTGGAATCTGGTGGTCCCTGCTTCATCTCTCTCTCAGCTAAGGGGTCCTTGGCCTGAAAACGTTGAAGACCCCTGGTCTTATATAAAAGATGAATTACAGACAGGCGGTGAGGTCCAGCACTTACCACTGATAGGGGTGGTGCAGGAAGCACATTTCTTGGCATACAGGTTGCAGAAGCAGTTGAGGCAATAGGCAAAGTCATCCCTGGAGGTAAAGCGCTGTCCAGACAGCTGCTGCTTGCAGCTAGTGCACAGGAAGCAATCCTTGTGCCACGGCTGGTCACGATAGGTCACCCCGCCAGTGGTGATGGGCTGATGACAGAGGGAGAGCAAAACCATTGTGTAAGCCAGTGGTTCTCAAACCCTTTCATGTCAAGGACCCCCAAATTGACACCTATTAGCCCTTGGACCCCCATTTGAAAAGATACCCCAGGGACCCCTGTGAGAGAAGATTTTTACGGCTCTAGCAATGATTCCCAACCATTTTAATTTCAAGGGACCCCCAGTTTGACATGCATTATAGGCTACGGGCCCCCATTTAATGGCATTTCTATCTCTGGGACCCCAATTCATATAGTAAAATCAATGTTAATTTAAATCAGAGAGTGTACAAATGGGTCCATTTGGTTCCATTTGTACACTCTGAGTTACAGAGCCATAATGGTCCATTTGGCTCCTAACTATCATTTAGCTGGGGACCCTCTGGAACTCTCTCAAGGACCCCTTGGGGTCCCCGGACCCCACTTTGAGAACCAATGGTGTCCATTATCCATTCTGTTTCTGCCTCATGCTCATGATGTATGATCTGAGCATCCACGTGTCCCACCTTCTTGCAGTGCACACACTGCATGGCAAACTGCTTCTCATAGCAGGGCACACAGAAGTTATGGTTATCCTTGGGGATGAAGCTCTTGGTGCCAATGGGCTGCTGGCAGCGCTGGCAGGTAAAGCAGGTCTCATGCCAGCTGTTCCCCTTATGTTCCATCTTCCTGGACCCTATAGGAGAATCAAAAAGACAACGATTGTATTAACATACTATTCACTAGGAGAGACCAAGTATCAGACAAAAAAATAGGTTTAAGGTTGTTTATTGAAAGACCGAGCGCATGGTCGTTTATGGGCGCATCGCATGCGTGGCATGAGATGTGCGGCATAAACGGCCAAGAATGCAGAGTGCTAATGGTCATCTAAGATTAGCACTACACGCAAGCGTGCAGTGTGCAGCTTAGATGGTCAAGGGCACGAACAACATTTAGGTTTTGGTGTATGGTCGTTTATGGACGCATCGCATGCGCGGAATGAGATGTGTGGCATAAACGGCCAAGAATGCAGAGTGCTAATGTACATCTAAGGTCAGCACTACACGCGAGCGTGCAGTGTGCGGCTTAGATGGCCAAGGGCACGAACAACATTTAGCTTTTGGTGTATGGTCGTTTATGGGCGCATCGCATGCGTGGCATGGGACATGCAGCATAAACGGCCAAGATGCTGAGTGCGAAATAGTCATCTAAGGACATCACAACACGCAAGCGTGCTGTGTGTGGCTTAGATGGCTATGACGCCCGATCAGCATGGGGGGAGACCGTAGACGGCACGGTCATCGGGGCATGAATGACGTAGGTGCCGCTTTGGTCATCGGGGCATGGATGACGTGGGGGTGCCAGCATGGTCATCTAAGGTCACGCACCTTTCAAGCATGGTGTGTGCAGCTTGGATGGCCAAGGGCGTGAAATTACACTCTGAGTGCGTGGTCATCTAAGGTCAGCACCACACGCAAGTGTGTAGTGTGCAGCTTAGATGGCCATGGGCACGAGAATGACATTTGGGGTGCTGGCATGATCATCGAAGGTCATCACACACGCAAGCGTGTAGTGTGCGGCTAAGATGGTCAGGAGCACGGACGGAGGATGGCAGGCATGAGGGGGGAGGTTCCGGGGGGTCGCAGACCCAGGTACTTTGGCTTAGGGGTCAAGAGCATGCGTCCGTGCTGAAGTATGTAGAGAGACCCCACCTGGAACCTGTAGAGAGGATAGGGGTAGAAAAGAAAAGAAGAGGGAGGGAGGATGGGTTACCGGAAGCTATGCACGCCACCATTTTTTCAAGTTGGGTTTTTATACCACCGTGAATGGTAGAGGAGGAGTTGTCGGCTTGATAGGAGATAGGTGAGTGGTTGGCACGGGGTGGCATAGGTGGAGTTGCCAGTGGCTGTTGATTGTCCTCTGCTTGGCCACACCTCCCGAACTTCAGTTGTTCCAACTCCATGAGTAATCTTAAAACAATATATCTAACAACTGCGGTGGTTGTAGTTGGTCTACCTGTTCTTCTATTGAGACATATATATCCTTCAGGACCCCAGTAAGACTAGAGGCTCTAACACAGACGGCTTGGGGGCTCGCCCTTCCTCCTAATGGGGATGCTCTATTATATATATATATATATATATATATATATATATTTTTTTTTTTTTTTTTTATGGCAAAAAATGGCAAAGCTTACCATGCGGGTTTGTGTGAGTGCACGCCCCCTTGTGGGTGTGTGAGAAAAAAACAATCCATTGTAAACAATGCTGGAGCAGGGTTGATTCATTATGGTGCAACTCTGGAACCATTTGTCCGATTGACACATTTTTTTCCCCCACTGAATCACACAGTCTGTGTTCTATCAAAGACTGTGTTCTATAATGTATATATATATATATATATATATATATATATATATATATATATATATATATATATATATATATATATATATATATATTATATATGTGTATATTTATATATATATATATATATATTATATATTATCTTTTTTATATATATATATTTATATATATATTTCTTGTATTTATTTTCATGAAAAGGTGGAGAAAAATAACAAAATCCTGGCACACCTTAGCCTGATACTTCAGTCCGCACATCACCACCCCCTGTTGGTGGGTGGTGTGAGATGTCTGGCGCTCGCAGTCAGGCAAGGCACACCTAGCCTGACTGCAAGCGTCAGACTCTATCACACACCACCACTACCAACAGGGGGTGGTGTTGTGCAGTCTGGTTTATTAACCAGGCACACCTACCTTGGAGCCATTTTTCCCTCTGGCATCCAACCTATCTACGGTAGTTTGTAGCTTGATTTTGTTTATATTCTTTGCGCCACAGAAGATGTCACAGTTGTACTCATTGACATAATATAACGTGTGATATTCAGAGACCTATTTTGAACTTATTTGAATTAGCCTACAAAGTCATATCATTTTGTAGTGTTAAAGTGAGAGCAATTTGCAAGTTTGTAATCATTGATGCAAATGAAAACAAAAAAGCTGAGTATTTCTGAATACCTTCCAGATTAATTTAGATATTTGGTTTAATTTGGCGCACATGGACTGATTCATGACATTTCATAAATAGTTTTTGGCCTTTTTCTTCCTACCTGGCATGATGGTCTTCTTGCAATCGTGGCACTTGGAGGAGTACTCGTTGGAGTAGCACTCAGTGCAGAGCAGCTGCTCATCCTTGGTGGAGAAGGGCTTGTCCACCAGTGAGCGCTTGCACTGGAAGCACTGGAAACATTCCTCATGCCAATGTCTGTCCTTGTAGGACAAGTCCTGCAAAGGGGAACCAGCAGGACAGTTATAGGATGAATTCTGCAGCCTACTTCAGTGGTTCTCAACCTGTGGGTCGGGACCCCCAGAAGGGTCCCCAAAATGTTGGGGGGGTCCGCAGATGTTTAGCTAAATGTTAACATTGTTTTCCTACTCAACAGTAAACAGACCAACATACAGTATAAATGTATCTGCACATTTCTAAAGTGACAATTTAAGGACTTTAAATACCTTTTTAGTACCTCAGGTCAAACATTGGTCAAATTGTTAAATACAAAACAACTAGAGGCAGAAATTGTGAAAATAGCAGATCTACATGCTCACAACACAACGCAAGGCGTTGTGAGCATGTAGATCGGCTATTTTCACAATGGAATAGATAGAGTCAAATTAAATGTAATGCCAACTCCTACAATTCCAAGTGCTTGTGCAGGGTGTGTGGGGGGGTCCCTGTTAAAATATGATTATTTTGGGGGCCGCGGCCTGAAAAGGTTGAGAACCACTGGCCTACTTCATGACCTGAGACAGAGTCAGGTTGGGTGTGTGTGTGTGTAAAGCCAAATACTACAGTATGAAAAATAACATATTTGAGAAGATCCGTTGTTTTTCAGTGAGCGACACTGTGTCATACATTAAACTTGCATTCACCAGGCTTTCCATAGTACCTGTGGAAAGTCTGATCTAGAGCCTAGAGCCCGCCTACTGTATCTGCTAATTTTCACACAAATTAAAGGTTTCCTACCCTGGTGTTGCAGCCAATGGGCTTCTTGCACTGCTCACAGGTGTTGGAGTACAGGCTCTCGTAACATTTCACACAGTAGGGGTTCTCCTCCCGGAGCACATACTTCTTCCCAAACAGGGATTCCTTGCAGTAGTGGCAGTCATAGCGCTCTGTCATCTTGGCTCTAGGACCCTCCTGATGAGATGGAGATGAGAGAGGGAGCGTCTTAGTGTCAAATCTAATTGAGTTGGCGAGTGCATGTGATTGGTGCCTTTGAAGAGCATCGAGGGTGCCTTCAACATAGCAGAAGTACTAGGAAGCTGTTGACAGGTAGACCGTCTGGCAATGTTCACACTTATAGTCGATGGGGTTTATTTTATGCCCGTGCTTACTGGAGAATTTTGTGTGGTTGCCAATGTTTACTCGGAGTCAGAGACATAAGACATAATATTAAGTTGGGCCAAATGCGTCTTTGAACTTATAACATCTCCAAGATTGGGCACAAGAGATTTCAGTTTTGTCGTTACCGATAGTAGTTTTTTTAATCTCTCTCTTGTGTCTCTCAGCCAAAGCAGTCCTTCATTCTACCCTGGTGTCAGACGTGGAGGGTGACAGTTGAGAACATTCTAAATAGCTTCTATCAGTCATGCTTAGAGAGACGGTCAATTTTTAGCCTTGTTTGCATGCCAGTGCTTTCTATGCCACTGTACGCTGACCCATCCATCACCTCACCTTCAGCTGTCAGCACCACATCACAGTACAGTATCAGAGCACAGTGTGTGTGTGTGTGTGTGTGTGTGTGTGTGTGTGTGTGTGTGTGTGTGTGTGTGTGTGTGTGTGTGTGTGTGTGTGTGTGTGTGCGACTGTGCGTGCGCGCATGCGTCTGTCTGACTGTCTGTAAGCAAGTTTAAATAGTACTCTGTAATAATGGCTACTCACGATCTGCAGCTGTTATCAACACTCCCCTCTGTTAAGCCCTCTGGTTATCCCCAACTGCGTCTGGACAGCCTCGCTCTGCCGACCAAGGAGTGTGTGTGTGTGTGCGCGTGCGTGCGTGCGTGCGTGCGTGTGTGTGTGTGTGTGTGTGTGATAGTAAGTGAGGGAGAGAGTTAGAAAGACAGTGCACTTCTCTAGCATTACCAAGCCCACTGCTCCCTGATACTGCCGTGCTTTTGTCTTTTCAACTATTTCCCCTTCTCTCTCACACCCACCCACGCACACACGCAGACACACACACAAACACATGGGTCTTGTCTGCCCATTTATTCCTCAGCCATGCTTTGACCATATAAGGACGCAGAGACTGGAAAACTTCAGTCTTCCCCGCTCCGATAAATTCCTTCTTTCTCACTGTTTCACACTTTTCCGCTCATTTTTCCCCCAGCAAGCTGTTTCCCTCTCTTCTTATTTGTGTTCTGCTTTTGACATGATGTACCTCCTTCCACAGCACGTTCATTGTCACCCCCTTTGTTCCTGTGATAGTTTACCATCTCTGACGGTTCAATATTTGCCCTATCAGACAAGAAGCTGTTCTCATCAGACGAGAAACGGTTCACTCAAGGTGAAAGGCTGTTCATATCAGTCGAGAGACTGTTGATATCAGGAAAAAATCTGTTCATGACATTGGCGACTTTTTGACCACCCACAATCGTTCAAATTGAAATGGCATCCATAGGGCCGGCATGACGCTTGACATTCGTAGACGATCCCAGATGCCGTAATAGCTTTTCACCCTCTCCACCCCTCCCCACATTCCCTCATTGTCTGATGCTCCCACCATGACTCACCTAGCTTATATAAGGGTTTATCTGAACCCTAAAAATAAAAACGGTTAATCTGAACTACCACGAATAAAATCTCCAGCTATTCAAAAATGTCAGGCAGCTGTTTCCGAGCTTCTGTGTTCCCTTTGATGCCGACCATCTGGGACGGGAGTCAGCTAACACCAAATGGAGTGCCAGCCAGATACAGTAGATAAGCCCTTGACCGGTGCCCAGCCAGGCCAGAGTATCACACATGACTCTTAAGACAACAAGTTTATCTGTGAAGGTAGAAACGTATTCAAAGTTGACTTTGAAATCGTGTCAAGGAAGCAGAAGGAGCATGCACTCGCTCTCCCTCCAAGGAAGATCTTTCTAGAATTTTCCATTGGCAGACTGAGATATAGCATCTCCTTTTTTTGGTGTGTGTGTGTGTGTGTGTGTGTGTGTGTGTGTGTGTGTGTGTGTGTGTGTGTGTGTGTGTGTTTGTTTGTTTGTTGTGTGTGTGTGTGTGTGTGTGTGTGTGTGTGTGTGTGTGTGTGTGTGTGTGTGTGTGTGTGTGTGTGTGTGTGTGTGTGTGTGTGCGTGCGTGCGTGCGTGCGTGCGTGCGTGCGTGTGTGTGTGTTTGTGTGTGTGTGTGGGAAATTCAAACCTGTGACCCTCTAGTCACAAGCTAATGGTCCTATCCATTAGGATGTCACGATCCTCTAGCTGAATTGAAGTCACATGTATGCGCAGGAATGCATGCGCACATACACCTGCAAGCACACACTCTCTCATGTAGCCACTTATGTGCACCTCAAGCACAGCAGCACGAATAGTGCTGGCAGTGTTGTACACAGTCAGTGAAATTAACTAACCACCCACTTTCCCAAAGAAAAATCTAATTTAGGTTCTACAAATTAAATGAACCCTCCATCTTCATCTGTATGCTCACTGTAGCCGCTCTAATTAGGGATGAACATCATCTCATATGCAGGAGCAAAAGTCAACAATTGACAATGGTATGTAAAAAACAAAGTCTTGCTTTTGACTTCCAGGGGAATATTGGGAGAGAAAAAAAATATCTAAAAACAGCTAGCTTGAGTATGCGTATAAAGTGTGCTGTATCTTCAGGTAAGCACTGCCAAGGCACTTCACTGAACATCTCAATGACCTGCAATATTGGTGCCACAGTCTTATGTAATCTCACTTCTCCATTTTGGGTCAAGTGTTTTGACAGCTTTCGGGAGGCTTTAGAAACACCTCCCAACACTGGCCTGTGTCCATACACTGCAGTCTATATCAGTCCCCCTGCAGTCTGACAGGTACATGGCCCACGACCCACGGGGACCCACTCTATCTCAACTCTGAAACAGTATCTGTAACCTTCCGATATATGAGACTGAGCTACAATGGTGGGAGTGGCACCCAGCGACATGCTACACTAATGACAGTTATATCTCTCTGGAAATTGGAATGCTTTTAGGGAGTCAACTAAATGTGGCACTTAACAGGTGGCCAAGATATTTATTTTTATCACAATAAATCCCTTTCCCTACATTTCACTATACAATAATTATTTTATATGCATGCATTTTATATGCATTGCGCCACTTTTTTAAAACATTTCTGGGACCCCAATGTACATTGTAAAATCCTTAATGTTAATTTAACTCACTGAGAACTCAGTTTGTACACTCCATAAGGGTTTATTTGGCTCCTGTCAATCATTTAGCTTGGGACCCCCTGGAACTCCCTAAAGGACCCCTGGAGGTCGCTGGACCCCACGTTGAGAACCAGAGGCGTACAACATCCTGAACCAAGTTTAAACAGATGTGTTGTGCTCCCAATCAACCAGCCTCTGGCTTCATTCTGGACTTTGGACTTCAAATTGTGGATAATGTTTCTAATGTTTCTTCTGAACATTCATCACCATACTATAGCACACATCCACTCATTGTTGGCCTGCACACAAACGTCTGTGAGCATGCAAAGATATAGTCTAATGTTATAATGACAATGATAACTGAAGTACAAATTAATAAAAAGTAGCCTCTGCTTCAACCAGTTTATTACAGTAAGTGATCTACACACTGCCTAAATCCATGTAAATTATAAACACCTGCCCTCACACTGTTAAATATTATTTGAGTTGCCTATTATTTACACGGTAAAGTTGCGAAAAGCAACAGAGCATTCCTTAACAGAATTGCAAATTTGAACATTATTGTGAACGACAAAACAAAAACAAAGTCGGCTACTGTCAAAGTCAGGCCTTTTAACTGAATTTGGCTATTGCAAATAGTTTTATTGCAAACTCCATCTATAGTTAGTTATATATACCGGTAGTTTTCTCAATGTCTCTGTCTCTGCTCCCGCTATATAGAAGAAAGCACGTGACATATATAGGGCTGACTGTCCCCCTGCTAAAATCCTATGTTGCCGACCCTCTATGTCTATGATCACGAAGATTGACACCTTAATGAGCTTGCATACGTTTAATGTGTACAAAGAGGGTAAAGGAATGTGGAAATAAAAACTAACGTACTGTAACAGACAATGTTGTTTTCAGACCAAGAACATACTAATTAAGCTTGTGTAAGTTGAATGTAGATAAAAGAGAGCAAAGATGTGTGGAAATGAAAAGAGATGCAACAGAAAATTATGTTTTTTAGACAGTAAATAGATGGATAGCTGTTTTTATTCAAGGAGATAGAGCCACTAGGCTGTCCGTGGGGAGTCTCAGAGACAGAGTGGAGGAGCAAAAGGTGAACAGTGCCCAGAAAAAGCCTCAGTGTTCATTTATCCATTTGTAACTCCATTGCAAAGTTGACAAATGTGACTCAATGGATCTGTAAGGGTCTCAGAACATTTGTAACTCAGAGAGGGTACAAATGGACCCTAACAGGTCCATTTGGTTCCATTTGTACAATCTCTGATGTTAAACGAACACTCAGGACTTTACTGTGGAGATGGTTCAGAGGTGGGGATGCGGTGGAAAGTGGAAGGAGAGAGTGCCTGGGGCAGATGCAGGGTGATGGGTGGGGGGGTGCTAGAGGTGGGTCGACAGCTGTGTCTCAGAGAAGGTGAGGGAGGGAGGGATGAACGAAGACCAGTGAAGGTACAATACAGAGGTGAAGGAACGGGTGAGTGGAAAGATGGATGGATGGAAAGTGGAGTGGTGAACAGAGTTGGGTTCTTACCTTCCTGTCTTAGGAGTGTGTGTCTGTGCGGAGTCTGGCCAGACTGAGAGAGGAGACTGAGCGCTGGGCTGTACTTACTCCTGATTGGATTACTCCACCCATTGGAGGCTAATTGGCATGGAGGGAGGGACAAGTGTGGGGGCAGAAGGCAGCATGCGGCCCTTTTTGAGAATGTCTATATATACACTGTAGTCTAGTGGCACTACACAGAGATAACCCTGAGTCAACCCTTCACTCACTCACTAACTTTCAGCCAGTCACATCAGCCAGGCCCATGTGGCCTTTTAAGGGCTTTCAGTCATTTTGTACAGTGGTTCTCAACCCTTTCAGGCTGCGACCCCCAAAATAATCATATTTTAACTGGGACCCCCTTCCCCCCCACCCTGACGAGCACTAAGAGTTGAGGAATTGCATCTTGTATAACACGGTTCTATTGAGCATGCTCATGAGCATGTAGATCTGCTATTTTCACAATTTCTGCCTCTAATATTTGACAATTTGACCAATGTCATTTTAGAGGTATTAAAAAGTCCTTAAATTGTCACTTAAGAAATGTGCAGATACCCTCTATAAACTTAAACGTCATGTTGGTTTGTTTACAGTTGAGTGAGAAAACAATGTTGCACATTAAGTTACCCGTAATTGCCGGACTATAAGCCGCGGCTTTTTTCCCATGTTTTGAACCCTGCGGCTTATACAATGGTGCAGCTTATATAAAGATTTTTACAGCTAACGGCCAGTTAGTTCGTTTTACAATGGTCTTTAACAAGGATTTATATATATATTTATACAGCTAACAGCCACCAGGGGCGCTTTAACGGGAAGCAGGAGGGACACCTGCGGCTTATAGTCAGGTGCGGCTTATATATGTAAGCATTTTTTTTCTCTCCTAAATTTAGCTGGTGCGGCTTATATTCAGGTGCGGCTTATAGTCCAGCAATTACGGTAATCATATGGGGACCCCCAAAATAATTTGGGGACCCCCCTGGGGGTCCCGACCCACAGGTTGAGAACCACTGCAGTAGTTCACTCACTCACTCACTCACTCACTCACAGATTGCTCATTTGCAGCGAGTGAGTTGTTAATGTGAAAACCAGGACCAAGCTGTTAAAAATACCTTCTTCTCTGTTTGTATACCTTCTCCCCACTGTAACATTATCCCATCATCACTCCATTTCCGTTTTTCCCGAGAAGCAGGCCAGTAATAACAAATATCAGCAGCATTCTTAGGAATCTAATTAAAGAGCACAAGCCTTCTCCAGGGTGGATTCTGGTTGTTTCTTTGCATTGGGGCTCTCATATATCATATCAGGATAATACTCTCTCTCGCGTGCACACACGCACACGACGCACACGCGTGCACACACACACACACACACACACACACACACACACACACACACACACACACACACACACACACACACACACACACACACACACACACAGAAATCAGAAAGGCAATAGAGAGAGAGAGGGTGAAGGGTACAGGGTACAGGCACACTATTGCATAAAGCCACAATCATCTGTAAGTCCTTTGATGTATATAAAGCTGTGATGGAAAGCATGCCAAGGGTCAAATGTCAAAGATCATCGTGCTGAGGGGTTTCTGTACTCATCTAGCTCATCTTTCTCTTCCTCTTTAACTTTCTCCTCCCATGAGGATAGCCATGCATGGTCCCATCTGCATGGTGTGGGGTATGGCATCCAGGCATGGTAATGAGAGAAGCCTGCTTGGTTTCTAAGAAAATTTTAGCACCAACCTCCCTCCCTCCCTCCCTCCCTCCATTTCTCTCTCTCTCTCTCTCTCTCTCTCTCTCTCTCTCTCGGTATGAAGCAGGTTATTCTGACCTGGTGGTCCCTGGATACTCTTCAGTAAGAGGGGATGAAATGCGTCATCAGCCCTTCACTAAGATTCAAGTGTTCTATTTGTAGACCTCTGCAAAGAGTGCGCTGCTTAAAGAATTGTTAATCAGTAGGTATTTATATGTCCGTGAGTGTGTGAACGTATTTGTGTATACGTGTGTGCGCACAGCGCCGCACATGCATGTGTGTCGTTGTGTGTGTGTGCATTTGTGTGCATGCATGAAAGGGTCCAATAGAGTTATCAGAGGGGAGGAATGGGTGGATTAGGGATACATCAATTTCCTGCCAAGGTTCTGCTGTTATATCTACAAGTCTGATGGTCATCTCAAGAGGCCTTTTAGCTCAGCAGCCACTGGCCGAGGGCTGGGACAGGCCTTTGTCCTCCTGCCAGGAAAAAAGACCAGCCAAATATTACTGCACATGGATACAACTGAGATCAGGTCATAAGTTCATAACTACGATCATAACCCATAATCACGTTATTTAGTGTGGTTTCTATAGGCAACCAGACTTTTCCATCTTTATTTCATCTAGACTAGAGTAACTATTTTTCTGTAAACGTAACCCCAAAACCCCCCAAAAAGACCATTGAGTTCAATGGACAAGCTACACATGACATCACAATATGTAATAAATGGTAAGACGGAATTCATCAGGAACATTACACTTTTTCTCCCCAGGGGGATTCCTCGTATCTTGCAATTGCAGTTTATCAGAATTGCACATTTCTAGTTTCATATAATATATTGATAGGTGTATAAGTATATATCAATCTCACATTGCACATATTTTATCTATTGCCTGTATTTTATTGCGACCATAGGTCGCATTTACTATGAAAACCTGCAGCTCACGTGCGTCACTCAGTCAGTCCCTCAGCCAGTCATGCCTCATGTCACGCTCCATATATGGCCAAGACAGAATTCATTTGCAACTGTGACTCGCGTCATGGTAACCACACTTGCAAATCAATTCTGTCCTAGTCCCTTTTATGCCCATATATGGAGATCCCTGATTTGATCAATATTAAGCCCATATCTGGGAATGCTCATATACGGACATATTGTGTCAGTCTCATGATAACCAGTGTGGTTGTCGTGACGCGAGTCACACCTGCAAATGAATTCAGTCCTTGTCCCTTTCATGCCCATATATGGAGGTCCCTGATGTCATTAATATTAAGCCCATATCTGGGAATGCTCATATATGGACATATTGTATCAGTCTCATGATAACCAGTGTGGTTGTCGCGACGCAAATCACACCTGCAAATGAATTCCGTCCTTGTCCCTTTTATGCCCATACATGGAGATCCCATATATGGAGATCCCTGTTTGTAAATACATCAAAGATGCGATTATAATCCATTAGAAATGGATTATAATCGCATCTTTGATGTAGGCCTATTTACAAAAAGAGATCCCTGATGTCAACAATATTAAGCCCATATCTGGGAATGCCCATATATGGATATATTGTGTCAGTATCATGATAACCAGTGTGGCTGTCACCACGCGAATCACACCTGCAAATGAATTCCGTCCTTGTCCCTTTTATGCCCATATACAGTATGGATATCCCTGATGTCAACAATATTAAGCAGCCCATATCTGGGAATGCCCATATATGGACATATTGTGTCAGTCTCTGTTGTATCAGCGTGACCTCGCCCTTTAGGGCGTCTTACTGGTTTCCTGAAGGCATATTCATGATTATGATAGGGTTATTATGTCACAGAACCTATTGCATACACGATACACCCTCCAATGTCAGTGACACTGAGAAACAGCAATCTGCACAACTCCAGAGTTTTGGCATTGTAATTTGGCTACATGCAAGAAGACCAGTTTGAGACAGGAAGCTACACTGAAAAGAAGGCAATGTCCTGTGGACTGGAAGGGGAAATTTAAGTCAGATGACTTAGCTTGTTCATCAGAAGCAGTTGTTGTAATCTCTCTTTAGGAGATGAAGTCAAGAGTTCTGAGGGATTTAATTTGATTTAGCTGCCTAGACTCCTGAAAACCGAAGTATTTGCACATGGTGATCAGGCCTCAGTACCAGATGTACAGTTTTAAGTACTCTAGTGGTTTTATTCACACAAGATCAGTCATCAGTCATATAATGTAATAATAAAATAATTAATTATAATGATAGTCTAATAAAATGGTGACGCCGGCCTAGTATGTCGAGTTACGAAGTTACGAACAAGCTAAAAAGCTTACTTGACTTACTTTCTTCTTAAAGCTTAGCTTAGCCAATAATAAACTCCCTTCCCATTTGTCACGCTAAAGGCGCATGGTCCACTTTTAGGTGGTTGTAAAACTACAACATGACGTCACTGAATCGCGGTGACACGCAAGTCACCACTCACCTCAGCACATCACTTAAGCCCGGCACAAATGTCACGCCACGCCCTGCACAAACGTCACGCAAAGCCCAGCGAAACTTCATGCCAAACCGCCGGCACTAATGTCTCGCGAAGCTATATGCCTATATCACTCATGGAGTCTGATAGACCTATCAGAAAAGCCTATAGAACCAATGCCTCCACCTAAACCTGTTCCTCCTCCCCAGGCCCGTTTTGGTTATCAAATACTGATGACGTAGGTTTTCCGACCTAGTGGGAATGTGCATGCACATTTTCACAGAAATGACATGATTGAGGCATTTTGTTCAATAGGGACCTGACATTTGACTTTGGAAGCCAATGTCCAGCCAATTAGGATGGATTGGAATTTGAAATATTGGACAGATCAGTCTTGATCAAATGACTATGAACTACTGTGTACAGCTACCAGAGCCTGAGGACTCTGATTGTCCTTATCGTCAGTTAGTCGGCCAGGTCACAAGGATAAGTGACCTTATTTGCCTCTAGAGCTCAAGGGCCAAGACCAAGACCTTATAAGAAGTCTGAACTGGTTTGATTACCACAATCAAAGGCTGTTTATTTGTATTTTAAGCTTGTATTAGCTGTGTGTCATCTATGAAATCTGTGAAATTAACCACAGTCTGTTTAAGTGCGGTTAGTTTCTCTGCTTATGGGAGATATTCATCTAATACCATTTTGAAAATCAAATTCAAATGGTCTGTTCATGAACGGTAGATATTTTTTGGCTAAAGCCAACCAATCAGAGGTATCTGTGCCTCCGTGTTTATGACACCATACTATTTTTTTCCGGCCTAAACGCGTTCTAAATCAGGGTGAACCAATCGGGTGCCTCTGTGCCTATGACATCATGCGCAAATCAACAGAATCAAAGTGTTTCATTGGTCTGACTAACTCATGTCATCATCATTAGTGACATCATTTTTTTGGAAACAAAAAGCGGGTCATAGGAGCGGTTTGCACCGCTCAAAAACATGTTTGACATAAGTTGGCCTCCTGGTGGCTAAAGGCAAATGTGAAAAATGCAGGGAAAGGTTTTTCTTTGGCCTCTAGGGAGTCTGCATACAAAGTTTTACACTGATCGATGGAGTTATAGGTAAAAACACAAATGGGCCTGTTATAGTGCCACCATGAGGCTGATTTGAAAATGTTGAAGTGGCATGTCTTCCTCAGCCTAGTGGGAATGTGCTTGCATGATTTGTACATTTTGTTCAAAACGGAGCACTCCTGCAAACTTTGGGAGCCAATCATAGCCAATCAGAATGAAAAATCCCTGTGCGTTTAATGACTGTAGAGATGCTGTACCGATGTGCGTGATTTTTGTACAAAAAACGGACGGAGAGGGTGCAAAACATAGTCTCTCTGCCATGCCTTTCGGCCTGGCAGAGACAATAATAGTGAACATAGTGATCATAATAAGCATAAAAACACACATACAATAACAAATAACCATGTTCTCCTTGTTGCTCGATCTGACCTGGCACAAAAAACAATCTCAAAAGACATAAATTAACAGTTAATCCCGTTTACAAGTATCTTGTCTTCAGCCAACAATGGGCTTTGGAAACTGTGCCTCGGACAGCCAATTGAAACTTTGAAGACTACTTTCGCCCTTAATTATTAGACACCAGTCCCTGACCTCAGCCCATGGCCTTCAGTGTTTGCCTCTGTTCCACTGGCCAATGCCTCCATCATCTCCCCCATGCCATGGCCCCCAGATCCAAGCCCCCCCACTCAGCTGCTAAGGCAGGAGGGATAAGAGTGCAGCTGTCTGGGTGCTGCCAAGCCATAGTGATGCTAAAGCCTGGTACTTACTGCTGCTGCAAATACAGCCTTGTGGAAAGGTCAGGTCAGACAGAATCCGTCATCATCGTGGACTGTTAATCATTAATTCCAAGGCAACCAATTGCAGTGGAACTTCACTGGGTCTCCCAAGATCCCATATGATCCTCTCCAAGAACCATCTGAACCGCCGCTCCAACGCAACACTGAAATTGATCCCACCCACCTTACTAACTTTAAGGAACCTGCAGTGTCATTCCGTGGGTCTCAGATGAGCAATTAAATCTAATGAAGACAGATGGAATCATTTTGGTCTCCCACTGTGGGAATAGACTCCTTGCAGCTTAACAAGTGTACAGTGAGAGACAGTGTTTATGACTTCCCTAGTGTTTCTTTTTTTTGCTGAATACTATGGAGACCCCTCCATTCTGCATTCAGAACTTACAGTGCAACTTTAGATGAGAGCTGCACTGGCCACCAGGAGTGTTTAGGGTCTGTTTAAAAAAATCACACCCGTGTGAACTGAGCGGTGGTCGTGGAGGCTGCGCAACAGCAAAACAAATATATATATATTGTGTGTGTGTGTGTGTGTGTGTGTGTGTGTGTGTGTGTGTGTGTGTGTGTGTGTGTGTGTGTGTGTGTGTGTGTGTGTGTGTGTGTGTGTGTGTGGCCTGGCCTGAACAACAGCGCCCCTCCCTTAACATGTGTGGTCACAAAAGGTACTACATACAGGCTACATACAGACAGACACGCATACAGACAGACAGACAGACAGACAGACCCACACACACGGCCACGTATAGGAGTGTTGTGACCACCCCTCAAAAAGTTGCAATAGCCAGAGAAAGGTTTTATTCCAAAATGGGAATGCCACCTACTCATACAAAAGATGTTCAGTGCGACCATTAATCACATTTATGTGTTTTTTCTATTGTTAAGAATTGTTTACCTCAAATGACCTCAAGTTTTCCCCACATAAATCATTCTGAACCATTGGTTGCTAAATGTGGACATAGCTCACCTAACCAAGTTAACAAAACCGAGGTTTCTGTGGCAATTCAATTTGGCTAACAAGCCCTTATTAAGTTGTTGATAGTGGCTAAAGAAAGGCAAAGTACAGTATTCACTCCCCTTTACTATTCAACCAATGTTATTGTGCTGCAAGCAGTGGTGGAAGAAGTACTGCCATTTTTTACTTAAGTAAAAGTATAAATACCCTATTGAAGAAATACTCTGTTACAAGTACAAGTTTGGATTCAAATGTATATATATTTTTTGAATCCTTTGAAAATAGCAGATCTACAGATTTAATAGCGGGTTCTGGGGACTGTGGGCATTGGGGGGGCGTGTTCTCTCCTCCGCATGATCAGCGCCCATACCCTAGGTGGGGTCGGAGAAAGGGCCATTCTGTGTGGAGTTTGCATGTTCTCCCTGTATCCCCTATAGGTTAGTTAGGCCTACCCTCACAAAAAACATAATAATGAATCCTGTAATTCTGGTCTCTATACTGCTTAGGCGATTGCTACTGGGTGAAAAATGGGTTGCAAAATTGTGGGATGAAAAAATAATAAATACAAATAGATCTACAAGATCTACTTGTAGATCGTTTTCAAATTGCCAAAGGATATATAGGTCTGAAGTGCTCTAGTAACTAACGTTTTCAAAGAATTGTAGTCAAGTAAAAAGTAAAATATTTGCCTCTGTGATGTAGTGGAGTAGAAGTAAAAGTATTGACATTTGGAAATACTCAAGTAAAGTAAAAATATTTAAAGATTGTACAATACTTGAGTACACACACGCATTATAGCATGTAATACGTATCCAAAACATCTGCCACATGCACAGGAACGTGTGTGTGACTGCGTAATTGAGACATAGCATATGTTTGGCATGTGTCCACGTGCGTGCTGCGATGCCTTGTGTGGTGCACATTGGTTCTAAAAAATAACAGATCTACAAGCTTGACGTGCTGTGTAAGGACTGCTATTTTTGAACAACAAAAAAACAACGTAGGCCTATAAAGTGTTTGAAACATTTTTAATACATTGTTTTTTTTTAAACACAAATCTTCTCTTCCGGGGCGTCC
>NC_137829.1:10398195-10475695 GCF_963921795.1 Nannobrachium achirus
ACGGCACCAACACTTCAAACTAGTTAAAAAACCCAATACAGCAGATCTACAAGCACCTCACAGATCTACAAGCACCTCGCACATGCCAGGGACAGAGTAGGTTGGCCTGCATAAGCCTTGCTGTCAACACACTATACTACACCACTCAGGCCACCAAGCCAGGTGTGGTCAATTAGTGCCTTCTTTTGATCAGTGGCTTCTGCTTGATGAGTGGCACCAGTCTGTCTTTGTTCCCTGGTCAGTCAAGTTCACTGGGAGAGAATGTTTCAGATCAGTGCAAGTGTATTTGTTTTCCATTTGGACTTACTGTGTTTTGTTGGTACAGTATGCGTGCGACTAACTAATATTTCTGATAATTCCAATTTGTTTGTTGTTTAATTAGCCGGATTGTGAATGCCCTGCATTTTTCTTTCATCTTTAGAACCACACGTGTGTAACAAAACAGAGTGGTGATCATTTGGTGTGGGTGAAGAGAAGAAAAACATTTCATTAAAGGAGTAGTTCACCCCCAAAGTGACTTTTTTTCTATTGAACTCAAGTCTCCATGGCGTGAGTAATACATTGAAAAAATAAGTCATTTTGGGGGTGAACTACTCCTTGAATGTCAGTTTTGTGGTGTTTTGACTGGACACCCTGAACATATTGCCAGATAGATAGACAGACAGACAGACAGACAGACAGACAGACAGACAGACAGACAGACAGACAGAGAATTGTAGGCCTTGCATTTATTTGACTTGGTTCCAACAGATGGCGAAAATAGCTAATCTTCAAGCTCACAATGCCTCACTGTTTGGACAAAGAGTTGAGGCGTTACATTTTGTAAAACACGGCCTTGTGAAAATAGCAGATCTACATGCTCACAACACCTCACAACGCAGGGCGGCGTGAGCATGTAGATCTGATATTTTCACAATTTCTGCCCCTAATATTTAATTTATCATTTTAAACGTATTAAAAAGTCCTTAAATTGTCTCTTTAGAAATGTGCAGATAGCCTCTGTATACTGTTGAGTGGAAAAACAATGTTTCACATTAAGCTAAACATTTGGGACCACCCAAGATCATTTGGAGACCCCTCTAGGGGTCCCATAGTTGAACCACTGACTTATAAGGGGAGTATGGAGACCCCTCTAGGGGTCCCATAGTTGAACCACTGACTTATAAGGGGAGTATATGAGGCTGGATCCGTCTGGAACACTGCACTAGGCTCTCGCCAGCTCTGTAGCTCTCCACACTTGAACAGTTGTGTCCTTAAATTCAATTATAATAATTAACCCCTGTATATACGGGCAATAGTTTTACATGACTTTGTGTACACAGCCAATAGTTTTACATGAACATGTCTAGGCTTTAGTACTGTACTGCCTCGTATAGCCCAACAGAGCCCAGCACAGAACAGCACAGCCCACCAGAGCCCAATACAGCCCCCCAGAGCCCAACAGAGTCCAGCAAACCTAAGTCCAGCCCAGCCGAGTAGGAGTATAGACCGGGGAAAGGGGGTAGTTAGATGACTCCACCAGGCCATTACTGTCCAGATCTGGCTTGAATAGGCCAGACTAGGGTAGACAGGACTGCACCAGACAACACCAGGCTGCTCCAGCCTGGTGGGACACTCAGAGACTTTGTAAACGCCTGTGTACATTTCCCATAGATTCTATGGGACTTGAACACTTGCTCCTGCCCTTCGTGTACACAATCTGTGCCGTGTCCCCTCAGAGGGACATTGTGGGCCCCCCGACCTCACTTTGAGAACCGGCCATGGACCACTTGATAAGCCCACAGTGTCCCTCTGAGGGTCCCCCGACCTCACTTTGAGAACCGACCATGGACCACTTGATAAGCCCACAGTGTCCCTCTGAGGGTTCATGTAAAACTACTGGTGACTTTGTACACGCCTGTGTACATTTCCCATAGATTCTATGGGACTTGAACACTTGCTCCTGCCCTTCGTGTACACGGTCTGTGCCGTGTCCCCTCAGAGGGACACTGTGGGCCCCCGACCTCACTTTGAGAACCGACCATGGACCACTTGATAAGCCCACAGTGTCCCTCTGAGGGTCCCCCGACCTCACTTTGAGGACCGACCATGGACCACTTGATAAGCCCACAGTGTCCCTCTGAGGGTCCCCGACCTCACTTTGAGAA
The DNA here is from genome assembly GCF_963921795.1 of Nannobrachium achirus. Classification (NCBI taxonomy): domain Eukaryota; kingdom Metazoa; phylum Chordata; class Actinopteri; order Myctophiformes; family Myctophidae; genus Nannobrachium; species Nannobrachium achirus. The sequence goes on from NC_137829.1 coordinate 10,400,343, forward strand.
CCGACCATGGACCACTTGATAAGCCCACAGTGTCCCTCTGAGGGTTCATGTAAAACTACTGGTGACTTTGTACACGCCTGTGTACATTTCCCATAGATTCTATGGGACTTGAACACTTGCTCCTGCCCTTCGTGTACACGGTCTGTGCCGTGTCCCCTCAGAGGGACACTGTGGGCCCCCCGACCTCACTTTGAGAACCGGCCATGGACCACTTGATAAGCCCACAGTGTCCCTCTGAGGGTTCATGTAAAACTTAAAACTAATGCCCGTGTACACAGTGGTTAATCGCATGTGCAAGGATCTACAGAGCTGGCTGGAGCAGCCTGGTGGAGTCTGGTGCAGTCCTGTCTACCCTGGTCTGGCCTATTCAAGCCAGATCTGGACAGTAATGGCCTGGTGGAGTCATCTAACTACCCCCTTTCCCCGGTCTATACTCCTACTCGGCAGGACTGGGCTGGACTTAGGTTTGCTGGACTCTGTTGGGCTCTGGGGGGCTGTATTGGGCTCTGGTGGGCTGTGCTGTTCTGTGCTGGGCTCTGTTGGGCTATACGAGGCAGTACAGTACTAAAGCCTAGACATGTTCATGTAAAACTATTGGCCGTGTACACAAAGTCATGTAAAACTATTGCCTGTGTACACAGTGGCTTTTTCCTTGACCTTTCGAGTTAGGAGTGTCGTAGAGACACGAGACCGGGTTTGTTGGATTCAGCGTCAAAAAGTAAGTCAGAATAAGTGTCTTTTATCCGAAAGAATGTGTAATCGTGTTGGTGGCGTGCAAATTTCGTGTCTTTTTCGCAATCATAAAGGGTTCAAAGTGTCGGAGAGACACGAAACCCATTCCATCGGATCAGGCATCCTTCAAATATGAAAAGTGTTTCCTGCGTAAAACAAACAGATTTTTTTAGATTTTTTTATTGATTTTAAGGACAAAAATCCGGGTTTCGGTGTCTTTTTCGCAATCGTAAAGGGTTCAAAGTGTCGGAGAGACACGAAACCCATTCCATCAGATCGGGCATGCTTCAAATATGAAACGTGTGTCCTGCCTGAAACAAAACATATTTTTTTGATTTTTTTATTCATTTTAAGGACAAAGGGCCTGTTTTGACGCCTAAAACGACCCTTTTCCTTGACCTTTCGAGTTAGGAGTGCCGTGTACACAGGATCTACAGAGCTGGCTGGAGCATGGAGCAGCCTGGTGGAGTCTGGTGCAGTCATCTAACTACCCCCCTTCCCTGGTCTATACTCCTATTGGGCAGGACTGGGCTGGACTTAGGTTTGCTGGAGTCTATTGGGCTCTGGTAGGCTGTATTGGGCTCTGGTGGGCCGTGTTGTGCTGTGATGGGCTCTGTTGGGCTACACGAGACAGTACAGTACTAAAGCCTGAACATGTTCATGTAAAACTATTGGCTGTGTACACAAAGTCATGTAAAACTATTGCCCGTATATACAGGGGTTAATTATTATAATTGAATTTAAGGACACAACTGTTCAAGTGTGGAGAGCTACAGAGCTGGCGAGAGCCTAGTGCAGTGTTCCAGACGGATCCAGCCTCATATACTCCCCTTATAAGTCAGTGGTTCAACTATGGAACCCCTAGAGGGGTCTCCATACTCCCCTTATAAGTCAGTGGTTCAACTATGGGACCCCTAGAGGGGTCTCCAAATGATCTTGGGTGGTCCCAAATGTTTAGCTTAATGTGAAACATTGTTTTTCCACTCAACAGTATACAGAGGCTATCTGCACATTTCTAAAGAGACAATTTAAGGACTTTTTAATACGTTTAAAATGATAAATTAAATATTAGGGGCAGAAATTGTGAAAATATCAGATCTACATGCTCACGCCGCCCTGCGTTGTGAGGTGTTGTGAGCATGTAGATCTGCTATTTTCACAAGGCCGTGTTTTACAAAATGTAACGCCTCAACTCTTTGTCCAAACAGTGAGGCATTGTGAGCTTGAAGATTAGCTATTTTCGCCATCTGTTGGAACCAAGTCAAATAAATGCAAGGCCTACAATTCTCTGTCTGTCTGTCTGTCTGTCTGTCTGTCTGTCTGTCTGTCTATCTGGCAATATCCTCAGGGTGTCCAGTCAAAACACCACAAAACTGACATTCAAGGAGTAGTTCACCCCCAAAATGACTTATTTTTTCAATGTATTACTCACGCCATGGAGACTTGAGTTCAATAGAAAAAAAAGTCACTTTGGGGGTGAACTACTCTTTTAATGAAATGTTTTTCTTCTCTTCACCCACACCAAATGATCACCACTCTGTTTTGTTACACACGTGTGGTTCTAAAGATGAAAGAAAAATGCAGGGCATTCACAATCCGGCTAATTAAACAACAAACAAATTGGAATTATCAGAAATATTAGTTAGTCGCACGCATACTGTACCAACAAAACACAATAAGTCCAAATGGAAAACAAATACACTTGCACTGATCTGAAACATTCTCTCCCAGTGAACTTGACTGACCAGGGAACAAAGACAGACTGGTGTCACTCATCAAGCAGAAGCCACTGATCAAAAGAAGGCACTAATTGACCACACCTGGCTTGGTGGCCTGAGTGGTGTAGTATAGTGTGTTGACAGCAAGGCTTATGCAGGCCAACCTACTCCTACAGCAACCTCATACAGCAACCTAGATCTGCTGTATTGGGTTTTTTAACTAGTTTGAAGTGTTGGTGCCATGCTGTGACAGCTTGAAGCAGGGATGGCTCCCCACAAACCCAATTGTGATGAAAAATATTTATGAAATAAATAAATGAAATATATATATATATATATATATATATATATATATATATATATGTGTGTGTGTGTGTGTGTGTGTGTGTGTGTGTGTGTGTGTGTGTGTGTGTGTGTGTGTGTGTGTGTGTGTGTGTGTGTGTGAAAGACAACTGACTTTTATGTAAACCATACTATATGGACAGTTTGTTCTGCATGTCACTATGCTGGAAAGTGTCCTAATCGGGAGATAAGCCCTGGGGGTCCCTGGAGGGGTGGAGGTTGTGGATTGGCAGGCAAGGAGTGTGTGTGCAAAGTTTGGCATTGAGTAATATGCTGGCTGTGTACACATGTTCACAGCGGCGTCAGTTCAGGAAAGGCTAAGGTATGGCAACATGACTGGTGTCTTGCAAGACACCAATCATGTTGCCATACCTTAGCAACAGGCACGATGAAAAGTACATTTAATTATTTCCCCCCTGTAGCCAAGGTATGGATAAGCCCACAGTGTCCCTCTGAGGGTCCCCCGACCTCACTTTGAGAACCACCACGGACCACTTGATAAGCCCACAGTGTCCCTCTGAGGGTTCATGTAAAACTACTGGTCGTGGACACCACCTAGGGCCTGTGTACATATGGCTCTCTGCTGCCCCCCATTAAGAAACTATAGACGGCACAGACCGTGTACACGAAGGGCAGGAGCAAGTGGTCAAGTCCCATAGAATCTATGGGAAATGTACGAAGTCGTGTACAAAGTCACCGGTTGGTCCACGAGCCATAGTTTTTTCCATTGTAGCTCCCTACAGTGTACACGACTTTGATTATTATTATTTTAATCTGTTGAATGTGAATTACTTGTGGGCTCTTGCAGGCATGTGCACACAGACATCAAAGGGGGCTTGAGCCCCTGCCTTTTATCCATCTGTAAAAAGTGTCCTCTCCAGACCATGAATGCAGTTTTTACTAAGGTAAAGAAATTCAAATGAAGGCAGCATTCAAGGGAAATGTCTTGTCCAAACTCTCCTGAACTTGAATTCAGTATCTTATGTTGAAAGAATTGCCCTCTCTGTGTAGAAATCCATGCCGTTGTGCCACATCTCCAGTATTGACTTGATTATGCTTAGTTCAGTACACACCAAAAATAGCCGGCTTGGAGGTCGGCTATTTTCTATATTTCCACCAAAAGGCCTTTTTAGAGATTTTAGCCCCTTCCTCTCTAACATTCTCTGCACGTCCCTGGGCTCTTGGAGCTGTGATGGTCGCACACACAAATATTGCAAAGTGCTAAGGCTAGGCTATAACATTGTAATATTGTTTTGTTTGTCCTGGTGATGACAACATGCCACATACTTTACGATGTGTTCAGTGTCCAACGATTTGTCTCCATATAGCCTGTCTTCTCTGGTTCCACCATGATTATGTAATAACAATCCTTTTCATACTTGCACGCACAACCCCAAAACATTGTCATCACGTCAGGCATGTGATGTCTCTCTGACGTCTCTGTGATAGCGAGAATGACAGATTGATATAGAGCTATAGAAAATGACATGCCGCATGTGCTACTCTTTCATGGCAGTAGGCAGAGATCTAACTGCATATATTGCTCTTATTTTAAGACATGCCTCTAGGCGAAAATGTGTGCTGTACTGATCACACTTTTCTAGTTGTGGTCAAACAGAAATATGTTTCTCTCCACCTTAACAGCTTTATTGTGTTAGCAGTGTGCCTATCATGTGAGATCAGAATGGTATTGGACTGTTTGTTTACCATGACTTAAAAATAAATGAAATGATTTAGAGATGGTATGGGTGATAGCTTAGTTACTACTATCACACAGACTATGAGTTATTAGTTAGTTATTTTACGTAAACCTCCAGGGACACTGAGACAGTGAGACTTGTGCCAACCCTGACTACCTTTAAATCCAGGCTAAAAATGTTTGTTCTCCATCGCCTTTTTCTAAAAACAAACACATAATCTGTGATAAGCTGTGACCAGTTCTCAGTTTGCGCTTCGAATGTTTTAGACAGACAGGCCGGCCAACAAACCAACCAACCGACTGACAGAGTGCACTGCTAACTCCATGGTTGCATTTCAGTTAATGAACAATTGTTTATTCTGATGCAATATGGTGAATAAAAGTTTGTGCATTGTTTCTGATGGAGTGTATCATGTTGAAGGTAGAATGTGCAAGTGCCTGACAGGGGAACTGAGTCCCTCTAGTGTGTGTCATGATGATATTCCTGATAATGAGAGACTGTATAAAATCATAATTCTTTGCCTTTATCTTTGCTATGCCTCTTTTTTTTAGAATTATGCCTTTAAATGCTCTTTAATGCTTTGTTAAACACTTTGATTTGCCTTTGTGTGAGGCTAGATGTGCAACAAATAGGCTAAACCTGCCTTATCTAATAACTTACCAATACATCATAATCACACATAAATGATTCACACACTTCCATGGGATAGTGCACATTGCAAACATAGTGAGAGAACCCTCAAAGTCAAAAGTGCGCTAATGCCCTCAACAGTATTCCCCGTTGGGATATACTATACATCATCAGTTATGGTCTGGTGGGCTCCAGGGCGGGCACCTTTGTGCCAAAATAACCGTCCAGTTTGGTCAGGGTTGTAAGTATAGCTCTGCTCTGTGGCAGGGCACTCAGCAGTAACGCAGTGGGGTGCTTCTGTGTTGGATGGTGGTGAGAATGGAAGGAGGAGTGTGGGTCTAAAATGGAAGACATCCTGCTTATAGGAGTGGTGGTCAGAGTGTTGACATCCTCGGCTACAGTTAATAAGCCATATGCCCTCCTGGGAACTTAAAGGAGGAGGTGTTACCCATCTACACACTCCATGCAGTGTAAACAGTCTATTGGCACAAAATGTTTTGTGTCAGCTGGTTATAATCATACCACTCACTTGTAGCCTATTTATGTTGCGCAATAGTAATATGGCAGGGATGCCTAAACAGCGATAAGACAGATTGGGCCTATAGCGATTCAAATCTATTGATAGCATATAGGACATTTCACTTGCAGATTCAGCTGCATTCAATTACCTCCCCCCCCCCCCCCTGTTTCAAACAGGCTGCCGTGAAATTGAACAAATAAGCATCAGCCTACTTACGTGTCTACGTAGCCTACAAAGCAGTTGGCTGGAAATCGGTTCAGCAGGCCCAGTTCCCTGTCCTGACATCATCTCTAGTGTCCTTGACCTTGAGCAAGACTCCAAATGAAACCCTTACATGCTCCCAACGAGCAGGTTTGCATGGATGCTCCTGTAGTCATTTTGTGGGGTGGGGTGGGGTGGGTTGGGGTGTCTGGTCAGAGCAGAGCAGAGCAGAGTGCTATCTCACCATGTTTGTGCATGGCAACAGTGCAACATTTTGGGGTCACGTTGGCCCTGGTGGTGACAACATGGCCCTGTGGTATCTCAAGGTTCAAGTTTATTTCGCCATTCGCATTAAAATTTACATTAAAATTCAGTGGAATTCTTGTTCACAAGCCACACTCAAAAGTAAAACAAACAGCTTATCGGCTCAGTGCTCAATTGTAAAAAGGAATAAAAATTATGCAATAAGAAATAAGATAAAGTGCATTAGTGCTTTAAGAATCTAACTGCTTCTGAAAAGAAGCTGTTTACCAGCCTACTAGTGCTTTGATTTCCTGTCAGGACAGCGCTCCCCACAGTAGCGTCTGTCTGAAGGTAGCAAGGTAATGAGACCGTTGCCAGGGTGGCTGAGGTCCCTGATTATTTTCAGGGCCCTGTCACGGCACCTTTTACTATAGATGTCCCTTATAGAAGGTAGATCAATACCTCTCTTTCACATGGGATGATGATACAGGTAATTCCTAATTTATACTCGTCATTAAAATGATGTACAAGCTCACCTTTTTATGAGAAGTATAGTTGTATATAGCACTTTGCGCTCTAAGTCAGGAGTACTCTGCCCCCTTGTGACAGTCTATGTACTGTACTGTCCTTCTTTAGAGATGTGCTTCTCTGTCATGGAAGAGGTTCTCACATTTTTATCTGGTGTAAACCAGATCATTAAAGAGATCATTTTCTGGCGAGACATTCAGGAGACCTAGGCGACCTAGGCGACCTATTTGCCGATTGGCTGTCCAATGTCACATGGTAACCGAGCTAGTTTCATGATTGGAAGCGGCCCTCCAAACGATGGGATGGGGGGTACTGCATTAGGGCCAATAGCAGGGGACTTTCCCGCTCATCCAGGCTATGGAATCCTAGACTGGTGTAATGAAATATTTTGTCCAGCAGGGAGCACCATTCCTTCACACTTCACAGGTCAGGCCCTAGAACTCTATGGTCAGGCCCTGTGGTCACACATTTCTGGACACCAATATCTGTGTAACATCCATGCATTTATACAACTGCGAGTCTGCCGCTGCGTGCTTGATTTGGCTGTACACGCTGACTTGTTCATCAGGAAACATGCTCCCTCGTCGATTGGATTTTACAAAACAGACCCGCGTCGTCACATTGAATCCTGTTTAAGAAGAGCTTAAAACACAACTTTCTAATGTTACATTGATGACGTGAGGAACGCTAAAGTCGTCTTGGTTACATAGTAGGCTATGCGAAAATAACAAAGCTCAGAGTCGCAAATTCAATGATCGCTGCATCAGCACACACAAAACACGGGCGTGAGAGAAGTAAATGAATGAAATGGACATCACGTTTAGCCGATTCAACGATTCCAAAAGTCATACGATTGGAAGTTATTGCTACATGCGGCTACATGCGTCTCATGCTGGTTTTGTTAGGCAATAGCCAGGGTCCAGGGAGTGCACAGAATTTTAGAGAGGCATGGGCTGACATTTCTAAAAGGGCCTTTTCATACGGATAAAAGTTAAGGGCTCAAGCCCCTTTTGCTGTATGTGCGCACGTGCCTGGCGACCAGCGCGTCACATTACAGACTTATCATTTCAATCCGTTTCTTTGCAAAAACACATTTCTTTTAGAAAACATTTGTATTCTTGTTTCTCCCAGTGTTATGCTTTTTAATGTGTAAATATAGCACTTTATTATGGGGAAAAACGTGTGTAGGCCTATTTTCCTTTTTTAAATCGCTAAAATAGCGCATTTTTAAACACATTTCCTTAACGGTTAACGGTTAATTAACTGATAAGGCCTGACGGTTATCGGTTAAGAAAAAATCTCCATTTGGCCATCCCTAGACATATAGCCTACAGTAAGTTAGAATATTATGAAATATACATGAGAAAGAACACCAACACTAACTTCAACACACCAATACACCAGATTTTAAATTGACTGTGTGTCGATTCTTGTTTACTTAAGCAAACATATCAATACCCTAATTTGTAGAAATAGTGTGTTAAAGTGTTAGTTCACCTATTTTTGACATAAAGCTGTGTGAAATACTTGCCATTAAAACAGTGGTTAAAAATGTATTAATTGATTACCATAGTCCCGTGGTCAGAGTTCTGGTCAGTTTCTAATGAATATTAAGTAGTTCCAATGGGGTGGGGGCCATTTGGCATGGCCCAATCATTGAAAATAGATTAATCCACAAAACTAGCGTCATTTGTATTGTTGGCCTATTTCTACCATATAGAGCGAGGTTTCGTTCTGATCAGTTGACTGCAAAGCACCTTATTTTGGGGAAATACGTTGCAGCGGCGTTGTGATACTGGACACAAAAAATAGTACCATGTGACAGAGGGGTCAAAGTTGAACGAAAGTTGGTCTATTTGGTAGAAATAGGTCAACAATACAAACAACGCTAGTTTTGTGGATTCATCTATTTTTAATGATTGGGCCATGAGCCCCTGCCAAATCACCGGAACTACTTTATATTCATCTAAAACTGACCAGAACTCTGACCACGGGACTCTGGTAATGAATTAATACATTTGTAAACACTATTTTAATGGCAAGTATTTCACACAGCTTTATGTCAAGAATAGGTGAACTAACACTTTAAGAACAAGTTCGGTATTCAAAATGTATTTGAGTAAAAGGACAAAAGAATTGGTATCAAAATGTAAGTAGAAAGTACTACTTATGGAGAATGTACCATATCGTTTTTCAAATGTAGGCTAAATAAATGTCTAGGAATCTTTTGAAAATAGCAGATCTACAAAGCTCACAATGCATCTCATCGCAACACATGAGCTTGTACATCTGCTATTTTCAAATTGCCCGAAATGTATAGGGCTGAAGTGGTTAATGTATGTTTTGTAATAATAATCAAAATCTACAAAGTAACTAGTAGGCCTAACTTAAGTTTTCAATTGTAGTGAGTGTAGTAAAAGTAGGCCTACAATATTTGCCTCAGAGATTTAGAGGAGTAGAAGTAAAAGTACTGAAAATTGGATACAGCCTATTCCAGTAAAGTAGAAATACCTCAACATTGTACTTACCGTAAGTACAGTACTTGAGTACACGCACTTACTTTAGACCACATGGTTTTCGGTGAGATTTGGATTATTAGGCCAGGGGTTCACAAGGATCCCCAATTGATAGTGATATGTATTGATGTATTGATATGTATTTGGCGGGAGACCCCATCTGAAAAGATTTTGTGTCAGGGACCCCATACAAGATTTGTGTAGCTAAAATGTTTAAAATGAAATAAAGATGTAATAGCAGATCTACAAGCTCACAATCAGGGTTAAAGTTAAACTGATGTTGACACCATCTAATTTGACTCGGAACCCCTGGAACCGCAAAGCGGGACCCCCAGGAACCCACTTTGAGAACCACTGTATTTATGTTTCTGTAGCCTATTTTTAGTATGAATGGAGAACTGAATGTTCATCTTTTTACTTCAAATAGGCCTACATATTTAACGTATTATTATTGTTATTCTTGCTATAGTGTATCTTCTTCTTTGCCCAAAACCAAAATATATCAGCAGGTATAGAAATAAGAAATAATGCCATTCATTACTTTCTTTTCGGTGTAGGAATAAAGTAAGACATATGGGGGCGCCTTGGGACAAGGAACAGGAAAATCAACATATTTGTACTTCAACTGTTCTAGCAGGCTAAAAAGCACAATGTGGCATCTTCATCACTGACTTGGAAGAGTTAACTAGCCTAGGCATGTTATCAAGACTAATGAAAAGACCAATATGTACGTGTGTACTGTGTATCTTTATTTTATTTTAAAGGCACAATTTCCATCTACTCACTCTGTGTGTCATTGGTGGGCTTCACACAAACCTTCCTGCCAATTACAATGTTGATGGGTCAAGCTGATAGAAACTACAGCCTTTATCTTCCGGGAAAGTTAGCATGCTGAAATAGAATCCATTGTATATAAAAAATAAAAACAACTGAAATCTTGTTAAAAATGACCAAACCTGCTTAGTGCTTACCGATCATGTCACTTGCTATGCAGGTTTTGGAACTGTCCCCAGTCCCCAGTCCTCCTCTCACTCAGAGACAGAGAGATACAATTAGATGAAACTGGATGGAAACATTTGGTCCTGTAAGATTTAGCTGTGTAATTAAGCTCCATGGCCCCTTTGGCCAGTCTCTGTCTGACTGATATAATAAAAAAATGCATTTTACAAATTCCTGTAGGTTTCACTGGATGTATAGGAACTAAGAACACTGGTGATGCAATTACAAACACTAAATATCAGGGCTGCCAACATTGGACTGTCAGAATTCAGGAGATTTATTTTTTGGGGGTGCGCGGAACTCCACAACGGGGGTCTGGGGGTCCTCCCCCCAAAACGACTTAACAGATATATATTTTCCTGTGTTCTGTTGATTTTTTTTCTTTTTTTTTGCATGTTTGAAACTTTTATCATGCTTGCTTTACTTGGGTACAATTTCAGCCTTAAAATGCCAATGTAGGCCTAGCCTATAGGTGCAGATTTGATGACTGAAGCAAAGTAAGACATCTGGTGCCAATGACTTCTTATCTTAAGTGTCATTAAGTGAATATCTGTATTGATTGATTGATTGAAGGCTTTATTAGAAGTTTGCATAGGAAAATGTACAGATTCATGACGGTACAGTTCACTGGTACAAGGTCTACTAAAAGGAGATCCATGAAAAGACTAAGCTTATTTCAACAGGAAACCATTAAAGTATCTCATATAACATTGAATGACAGACAAATAGAACACAGTACTATGCAGTAGATATGTAAAGAAAAAAAGAAAACAGTAGGTCTATACAATCAGTGAGTACAGTATATACAATATATACAAGGAAGGGGCAGGTAACAGTAAGTCTAAACAATCAGTATGTACAGTATATACAAGGAAGGGGCAGGGAGGGTAGGGTTGGGCTAGGTTTTTACCAGTTGTGAACGGCTGCTGCCTGTAAGTGTTTTTTTAGGGCAATTTTAAAGGATGCTAGTGATCCACACTCCTTTATGGCCTTCGGTAAGGCATTCCACATTTTTGTGGTGTAGCAGAAGAACGAGTTCGACCCTTTCTTTGAGTTGACTCTGGGTTGAACGTGATCTGTGGCACTGCCTCTGGTGTTGTAATTATGGACATCCTTAACGTTTTTAAAGTATTTTGACAGGTACTTGGGTATCATAGTGGTGTAGTGTATCTTGTACACCAGGCCCATTGCAAGTTGCTGTACTCTGTCATCTACTCTGAGCCACCCCACTCTTAACTGGTGAGTAGCGGTGAGGTGAGTCTGATTGGGAAGGTTAAGCAGGACCCTAATTAGTTTATTTTGGGCTGTTTGGAGTTTAGTTTTTAGGGCTTGTGGGGCGTCACGATACCATACGTGGACTCCATAGTCAAAGAGGGGCTGGATTATTGCACCAGCTATGGTCTTCAGTGTGTTGAAGTTGACCATTGGGGCGATCCTCTGTAGGAAACGAGTTCGTTGGTTGATTTTTTGTATTACTTTTGAAGTCATCTTTTCGCTGGAAAGATTAGCTTCAAGGATACATCCTAAGTAGGAGATTTCGTTTTTTCGTGTTATGACCTTGTCACCCACTTTGATATATGATCTTGCATGCATTGCCCACACACCCCAAGTGGGGGTCTGGGGGTATATGAGCCTTGGAGCAGTGGTGGAAAGTAGTACTAGTAGCCTACAATACTGAGGTATTTGTACTTTACTTGAGTATTTCCAATACTTTTACTTCTACTAGACTACATCTCGGATCCAAATATTGTCTACACAGGGCCGTGCTTAGCGATTTGGAGGCCCCAGGCAAACCCCAGTTTGAGGCCCCTGGGTCAGGAGCCATATGCGGGTCGCGGACCAATTTCTAGGGGTCGCGAATAAATACTCCCTTATGTTTTGTTTCCTATATTTTAGCTTTTAATTATTTGAAAATATATATATATATATTTTTTTTAATAACACAAGTTTAATAGCCTATAAACTCTAGCACTTTTTCAAAAGAATTCCAGAGAAAATAATAACAGGAGGAGGGAGAAAACAGGGGTTGGGTGTTTTACTCAGGGACACTGCAACACATTGCTAACCTGGCCTGGAATCGTACCTGTGACAACCAGGGATCTGGTTCCCTTGGCAGGCTCACTAACCACTCAGCTATGGATGGCCACAATGTTTGACATATAGAACATAAAGAATGAGCTTCAACTTCTCTCACCAGAAGCAACTTACACAGGACAGGTAAAGTAATAAGAATAAGAATACTGAGTTAAACATTACATTACATGACCATGTTAACAGCCTTTTGTTAAGGGCCCTTTTACTATTTATATATGAGGGTATTGAGAGCTTGAGTTTGAGAGCTGGTGGGGCACCAAATGAATTTGGGGGCCCTCAAAACGTTAAATATAAATATATACAGTATAAATCTTGTTTATATTTTTAAGGAGACTAAAGTAACTTGTGACATTAAAGCTCTTTTCAGATAATCAGAGCCCATTGTTGCAGCGACAGGCCAACTTCTTTCAGGTGGTAATTAGCTGCATGTCTGTGGCAGAAATGTCATCTAAGGATGGTTGCTTCATGTTAAATAACACACTTCAGCTCAAGTTTCATACACTATTAAACCTATGAATTGAATCAGTGTTATTACTTATAGTGTTTTAAAAAAAAACGTAATTTTAATAAGAATAAGAATAACTTTTAAGTGCATGTTTTGCAGTGGTTTTCAAAGACAAAGTTTGTCTCACAGGACAGTCAGTGGGTTAAGGCTATACATATCCATTCGAAGTTAAACACATACATTACATGACTATGTTAAGGGCCTTTTTACTGTTTATTTATATTTGACGATAACTCATGGAGCCCCCTGGGTGTTTCTGTTTGAGGCGACCGAGTATTTCCCGGTGAATCTGTGCGCAACGGTGGGGGCTTGGGAGTGTGGGGGACACGAATCACTGACTATTGCTGATGATGGAGAGGTTATATAGCTTAGCTTTTATGTATTATGTTATGTAATGTAATCTTGCCGATTTAGTAAGAGACTCGTCGCCAATTGCAAGATATTTAAAAGTTATTTGGGGCCATGATGATATCCTTTCTTCCCACAACAAGGATTTATATTGTCTGTGTTATTGTTTACAACCACAATTATTCACGTGTGGCAAGATCGCGGTTCACTAGTTTTAGTAGGCTATAGACTCGAGGTGGGTGAAGCCTTTTCAGAAGTTAATTTAATGTTTTCCATTTAATGATTTCCTTTATCCTCATCTAATCTTGCGCTAATGCACGCAACTGTTTTTGCCATGTTTTAAGGCCGTGTATGCTTTTCAGAAGTTAATTTAATGTTTTCCATTAAAGGATTTCCTTTATCGTCATCTTCCGCTAATGCACGCAACTGTTTTCGCCAGGTTTTAAGGTCTTATTTTAGTTGTTTCTCATAAGCTCGCAACCCTCCTTGCCCATCGGCCCCCACCTTTGCGCACAGATTCACCGGGAAATACTCGGTCGCCTGTTTGAGAGATTGAGAGGCCCCAAATGGATATATTTGGGCCCCTCAAAATGTTAAATATAAATAAACAGTATACAAACTATGCGTGCCATCTTTAAGAAGCCCCAGTAAACCCTGTGAAAGTATTTCAAGTTAAACATCACATTTCATGTTAAGGCCCTTTTTACCCTTCTTTTATATTGATCTCATCCCGGGCCCCACTTCAAACTATCTGGGGCCCCCAAAATGAAATGGAATTGATACACATATATTATATGTATATATAAATATGGGGGCCCTCAAAACTTTTTTTAAATATAAATATATACACACACTTTAGAAATAATGTATCCATTCCCTGCATCGATCCTTCTTAAAGTTAAAGTAATGTACGTGACATCACAGAACAGACACAAAAGAACCGCTTGGGTAATCAGGACCATTGTTCTCTGGTCACACCTTTGAGAGCCACACTCTTTTCAGATTCTAATGAGCTAATGTTAACCCTCACCCTCACTTCAACTGTTCTCTGTCTCACAGTTGAGAGCTCAACTGGGGCCCCCTGATGGCCATGTTGGTTAAAAAATAAAATAATAATAATAATCTCATGAGGCCCCCAGGCTGTGAGGGGGCCCCAGGCGGCTGCCTAGTTTGCCTGTATGGTAAGCACGGCCCTGTGTCTACAGGCTACTTCTACTCCACAACATGAAAACATTTAGCTATATAGCCTAGGTTTTGATTATTATGTGATGCGATGTGAAGCATTGTGAGCTTGTAGATCTGCTATTTTAAAAACATTTGTTAAACATTTGAAAAATTCAAATGACATTCTGCATAACGAGTAGGCCTACCTTTACTTTGGGTACTTAAAGGAGCTATAGTCAACTTTTTCATTGTAGGTGTACATCCTAGTCTACAGACTAGGATGTAAACAAAGTACGGGCCCTGTAAATGTAAACAAAGGGCCAAAATCACACATATATGAAGCTTATTTTTTTATAAAATATTTTCGAAACATTATTTTTATTTTAGCATCCGTTTTTCAAGAAAAAGTTGACTATAGCTCCTTTAAGTAGCCTATACATTTTGATGCCAATTCTGTTGTACTTTTACTCAAGTACATTTACCTTTAGTATTTTTTACTTGCAACAGAGCATTTCTACATTGCAGTATTGATACTTTTACGTAAATAACAAATAATGTGAGTGCTTTTTTCCCCACCACTGCTGAGCGTCCCTTTACCCCGGCGGGTCCTACACTCTCCGTTGCTGACGTCACTCGTCGGGCGAGTGGATGGATCGAGGAGGAGGAGGTGGAGGCAGCCAGTCACCCTGCGACGGAAAAACAAGCAAGGATAGAGCGAGTAGTACGTATTAGTTTAGCTCTTTCAAACAAAGGGAAGTGTATGTATGAGAACCCGAAGAATTCGTGGGGTTTTGGTGTTTATTTGTTGTTGTTTCTGTTGTCCAGGTTCACTTCAAATTGATTTACAAAAGGGGTTTCGTTCCGCGCGCTGAGCCCATGTATCCACAGTGGAGTGAACACTAAGGTAAGCAAGCGTAAATAAACCCGCAATTTAACTACAAGTTTCTATTTACATAGCCCTGTGTTACACAAGGTTGTTGCTGCTATATAGCCGTATTGTTTTTTGAACATAAAATACAGACAATAACTCAAAGTTTTGATCAAAATGGTAGCTTATTCTCTCGCGTCTCACTTCAAGGTTCTTTTGCGATGGGTCTTCTTTGTCCAGTCTGATTGTGGCCCAACGTGTTGAGGCGACCACTTTGATTAAATGGCCCGTGGTTCACTTTGTTTGAGATATTTAGGCATTGTTTTGATGTGGCTGCCCCCTCTCTTGCATTTACCCGGTTTGAGTGGCACCTCTTGTAAGCTTTTCTAGGTCTTGCAGGTTTGTCTGTCTGTGTAGCTGCGTTTAGGCAGCAGGTCTAGTCTCACTATATCTCCCCCATAACTTATCTGCAGTCTACTACAAGTGTGCCATGTGTTGCCCATCTCAAATGGCAAGCAATATAGGTAGACCTGTCTAAAGGGACAGTTAAACAGACTTATATCATATCATAGGTGGGACACTCTCACTGTCTAGTTTGTCAAGGTTTCTACTGGCTGTGTAGGCTAATTGTATTGGTAGGTTTGCTATTGGTATAGCTTATTATGTTGCTTGTTATGTTTTGTATGAATTATTGAGGAAAAAATGGACCCCAACTTAAAACGAGCCCAAAAGCTTTCTTGTGGTCTTTATCCTTTTAGTTGACCTTGTATCAGTGAACTGTTCTGTCCTGTACCTTTTCCTATGCAAACTTCCTATAAAGTATTCAATCAATCAATCATCATGTCATGATTTAGGGTTCTCCTCCCTTCAGAGGTAAACACCAACATCATTTATTTTAATTATGAAAGTATGGTAAATGTTTTAGAGGGAGGGAAGTTGTATCTCATATCGGTGTTACTGATCCATCAGTATTCAGTAACACTATGTAGGAGAGATTTCAGATTGCCAGTATTGTTGCTCAGGTAGGCTATAGTTTCACGACACACCTATTTTACCTCCACGCCCTCTACTAAGATCGCCATGGTAACACTTGTTTTATAGGCCAAGGTTCGCTTGGCAATGATAAGTATGTGGAAGGCATGTCTGGGAAAAGGGCATTCTTTTGACATTACTTTGTTGATAAACTTCATTCAGATGAAGCCGGTTGAATTTCATTCAGCTTCAGGGCAGGTTAAGCCTTTTATTGGATGAGAAAGATAAAAAAAGGATCACCACTCAGCACATGTACTTGAAAGTCCCAAGACTTTAAAGAGGTAAATCAATAGGCCATTTATTAGCTGCTGACTAGTGCAGATGAGTACACTACAGACAGGAGAGTTACCAGTAAATAGATATTCTGCACACATCCAGGACGTTTACATGTCCCTGAATTCAATAGTCTGTTTACTGCATGCTGACATAGTGTAGACTATAGCACAATAGTTCTCTAACCTTTTCATGTCAGTAATCTGTATTTTTATATATATTTTTTGCCAGGGTCCCCCATACACGATTTGTTTTGTTAAACACACATTTTAAAGGAGTAGTTCACCCCCAAAATGACTTTTTTTTATTGATTACTCATGCTATGGAGACTTGAGTTCAATAATATTTGTTTTGTATTTTTCTCATTCTTAAGACAAAAATGTTATTATAGTGAATTTACCCCCCATTGATTCCGGATGGGGACTCAAATGCATTCGGGTCCCCATCCGGAATCAATGGGGGTACATTTATTGTAATGACATTATTGTCTTAGGAATGCGACTAAAACCAAAAAATATTATTGAACTCAAGTCTCCATGGCATGAGTAATAAATAGGAAAAAAAAGTCATTTTGGGGATGAACTACTTCTTTAAAATTATTTCCTAGATTTTTTGATAATGGCAAATGTACAAGCTTTTAGATTGTCTATTTTCGAAAAGTCAATCTATACATGGTAATTGCGACCAAAGGTTGCAGTTTACTATGAGAAACAGCACATCATGTCCGTGTACGCTTTTTTACGGTCTATGGGTTTGTGACATCATGCTGACTCTCACG
This sequence comes from Nannobrachium achirus, assembly GCF_963921795.1. Lineage (NCBI taxonomy): Eukaryota > Metazoa > Chordata > Actinopteri > Myctophiformes > Myctophidae > Nannobrachium > Nannobrachium achirus. The sequence continues at coordinate 10,417,534 of NC_137829.1, forward strand.
CTCTGACATCACTGTGATGTCAGGGGACCCAAATCCCTTTTATGCCCATATATGGAGATCCCTGTGATGCCAGGGGAACCAAATCCGTTTTATGCCCATATATGGAGATATGGAGATCCCTTTTATGCCCATAAATGGAGATCCCTGATGTCATTAATATTAAGCCCATGTCTATGAATATCTCTGGCTACCAGGGCTCTCCTAAATGCCCTTAGGCTTAAGGACCATTGGGAACTTTGAGAACCACTGCTGTAGAGATCTTCATCAATAGGGCCCTTTTCTTACAGTTTACAGTTTAAGCATTTAGCAGACGCTCTTAATCCAGAGCGATTTACAATAAGCAAGGTAATACATCAGTACATCAAAGAAATAGTAGGCTAATCTAAGAATAACATAGGCTAGGTAGACCAAGCCCCAATTCAGTAAAACTTCAGATAAAAAATCACACTTGTGTGAACTGAGCGGTTGTGTGTGTGTGTGTGTGTGTGTGTGTGTGTGTGTGTGTGTGTGTGTGTGTGTGTGTGTGTGTGTGTGTGTGTGTGTGTGTGTGTGTGTGTGTGTGTGTGTGTGTGTGCAACAGCGCCCCTCCCTATGTGTGGTCAGAAAAGGTTACTGCAGGCTACAGACAGACAGACAGACAGACACGGAGACAGACAGACAGACAGACCCACACACACGGCCACGTATATGAGCGTTGTGACCACCGCTCAAAAATGCTATCTAAATTGCTATGGGGTTTAGGTGCTATGGGCTAAGGTGGAGTCTGAATAGGTGAGTCTTCAGACCACAGCGGAAGCTGGGGAGTGAGTCTCCAGTTCTAAGTGCAACAGGGAGTTTATTCCACAGTTTGGGGGGCCAGGAGGGCGAAGAGTCTAGGATGAGTGGATTGTTGTCCTGGGGTTTTTAGCGAGGGTTTTGTCAGCTTCCTATTAATAGATTGAGCGTAAAGGAGCAACAGAAGTACAGAGAATTTCTGCGTTGCGAGAAAAAGTTGGAAAATGTATTGGTTCACTAGCATAGGTTTAACAAAGGAGGCTCATTTCGAAATCAGACCTTTCATATGGAATTACAAGAATAATAACATGAATAATATCTTGATTTTGTCTGCCAGTGTCTCATGCTCCTTACATCTGTTAGGTAGGATGTTTGCATTCATTGAGGTGCATGCAGGAGCTAAATAAATTACATTGTAATGCATGTACAAGGCTTAATCTCACTTATGTATGTTGTTTGCTAATTGAAACCCAAGGCTGCATTCACACATTTTCATCAGGATGGTGACATTTTGTATTTGTAATTTGTTTTTGTTTTTGTTTTTTGGGCATGTGATTTATTTGTGAAGCTGAAAAACAATTGTGGCCTTAAACTTCTTCCCATGAGAGCACTTCCCTGGGGAGGGGGGTTTTGCGGGCTTTGTAAGTTGACTGTCTCGCTCTGTGACTGTGGCTTGTCCCTCCCTGTGGAAATAAACAAGTGCAGATGGACAGTTGGGAGAAATGGAGAGATTTTTATGAAGGGTGGGAGGGAGACAAAGGCCATCTTATTGTCATTGTTCTTATGTGTGTCTAATCATCTTAAATCTGGGGCAGGGCAGCCATTAAATAGGCAGTAGATACAGTAATGAGGGTGAAGCTCTGTACTGTGACCCCATAACCGAGTCCTAGAAGAAAGAGGATTTATGCTACTAATGAGAATATGGGGTCAGTGGGTGACAATTCCCAAAATATTGTGTGTCATATGCATGCCTCCTGTGTTTTATTTGAGAAAATCACCTGACGCCCAGTCGCCCAGTGTTCTTATGTGTTGAAATCTTTAGGAAAATCATTCCGTTTGAAAACTGTTAAATTCAGTGAGTCTGTCTGTGGGTCTCTTGTGTGCCTTCCATGCAAACACTCTCTCTCTACTTTCTATGGTTTTAGTCTCAAAGTCCTTTCATTTTGTCATCACAGACTCGATCAGTGGTCTATCTCAATGCTGCCTTTTGCTGACTATTGGTTTCGCTATGCTTGTGTCATTTTACTCGGCACCAAACTTGATCCAACTCTGGCTGAGATTGAGATGAAGAGAGTGATTGGGGAGGGGTAGTGGAAGCGTGTCAGTGAGAGAAAAAGCTGGCATATTAAGTATACTGGTAATCTCTGTCATGCACTCACCCTATGAGCCATGGACTATTCACCCGAACCTTAAAGACAGCCAGGAAAAGGTCAAGATTTGGAGTTCAGTGGCTACTTAAGTACCGGTAATCATAACCAGTTATGAAAAGTATGACGTTATGATGGCTGTAAAAATATATACAGTATATATCTGCCATCATAACGTCATACCTTTTGACAAACCTATGTATGTAACAAACCGTATGAATTGTTACAAATGTTGGCTTAAGGCCCGGACGGCTAAATTAAATGGATTAGTCTGATTACTTTGTGTGAAAATAATGAATCTACAAGCTTGTAGAGCTTATGTTTGCCATTTCTGAAAATTGTTGTTGCCTACAATGAGAAGAAACAAGCTCACAACATGGCACATCGTGAAGCGTTGTAGATCAGCTTTTTTTTATTTTGGCACAACACTGTTGTGCCAACAAAGTATAAAAGGACGTCTAAGAGGCTAATGGATTTGTTGATTTAAAAAAAGTGCTTCTTGATCATTAGATTAATCAAAAAAGGAATTGATAGAATAATCACTAAGAAGATAATCGATAGTTGCAGCCCTAATTCAGTTGATTAGTTTGATTAACAATTGCACCCATACTTTTTGTTGTCACTTACTGTATCAAAGTTGTCAACAATCCATTTATCTTTGAATGGAAGAGGAAGTCACTGCAGTTCCCGGTTACTTTTCATATTAGTGGAGACATTGGCAGGCCCTTCATGGTCTAATTGATTCAATTAAGTGGACATTTCCCACTGTGGCTCTGCTGATGTACACACACACACACACACACTCGCTCACTCACTCACTCTCTCTCTCTCTCTCTCTCTCTCTCTCTCTCTCTCTCTCTCTCTCTCTCTCTCTCTCTCTCTCTCTCTCTCTCTCTTTCTCTTGGAGAGTACAGTTATCTCACACTGAACATGGGAGCTTTACTTATCTATACACCACAGAATGAGCCATATTCCAAGTCCCCTCTCAGAGGACCATGACCCGTGTTACATACGTCCCTCTGAGCTTCAGCCTCATTAGCACAGACTGTTTCCATGCCATGCACTCTTCTAAGGGCACCATTTCTCTAGTCAACATTATGATGAATGTAGAAAATGTATGGTGCCCTTTGCACAGTTGTGCTACTTCTCCAGTTTCTTATGAATCTGTTATTAGAGTCTGGGTTTGACTCTAATAGCAGAAGAGTTGATTTTATTATCTCTGCAGTGCCGGGATTTGGGTGGTTTGTGTGTATATTATAATTATCATAGTTATATTATAATTACATTTTAAAACGTATTTGTTATAACTTATAATGTGATTATAAGTCAGTATTGGCCATTAGGTGCTTTAAGTAAATAACCGCAATCCTATATGTGTAGGCAGAAATGTGTTATACTTAAAGCACCCATCCACCCATTGAGAATTGTAAGTAATCATTCAATGTATTATAATCACACTATAATACATTCTAGCAGTGATTAACAGCGACAAATCAAAATACATTATGTATTTAAAAAGAATATCAGCTTTATTGCGACCGTCAGATCGCAAGTTACTATGAAAAGCTCCACTGGCTGTCTGTCTGTCTGTCTGTCCGTCACGCCACACTTTTTGCCCCTACTCTTATCTCTGCCACCGCTGGCCCTATCCATGCCAAACTTTGCACACACACACTCCTTGGATGGCAAATCACAACCTTCGCCCTCTTCTAGCGCCACCATGAGGCCGATTTTTGCAAAACACATTTCTGGACACTACTCCTACAGATTTTGCCCTAAAATCACGCAAAGCGGTACGCAGTATCTCTAAAGTCATGTCATCAACATGGATCTGTCCCATTTCCCATATTCCCTCCTGATTGGCTACGATTGCCTTCTAAAGTTTGTGTATGTGACGTGACGTGACGTGACGGTCGCTTATCTCCCGATTAGGGAGTCTTACTGGTATATACAGACATCAGTTTAATTCGTGAAAAAAGTTTCTTTGCATAACACTCCACTAACGAAAACAAAAACAGTGTGGACAAATCTGCTGAAATGGCTTTTCGTGAACACATTGTGATGTATTTCCTAGTGAAACAGGGGGGCTTGTCTCACCCAAGTGATGTCGGGCAGTGGGGGGGCATACCATTCACTGACTGAATCAGTCAGCGCAACACCATCCCATCCCCTCGGGCTGTGGGATCTAAATGCAACAATAGACACTCACAGGCGACTACAAATTCTCACACACAATCGAGACAGCGGCGCCACTCAGTAAGGTGAAAGGTGTACTGCAGCCGTCAATGAAATCCATATGAGAGGCATGGTAAAACACCGTAGTTTCACTGGTTGACTACTGAGGCTGTAGCGATAATTTTTTAGGTGTTCTAATTATGACGATGGATATGCTCTGAAAGTGTGAAAAACATTTTTAATTTCAGCTGGTCTTCAATAAATGTAAAGCAATAACGGCAAGCCACAATAACAAGCTTCTTGGGGCTTTGGTGGCATCTGTTTTCATCTGAAAAGTATGTTAGTGAGATGGAATAAATAGAAATGTAGCTTTCCAAATACATTTGAGGTTAACAAGTTTCCCAAAATGAATGGGAAAGAAATATCAATAAGTAACAGGGTCCGGATGTGGCCTGTGGGCAGCCAGTTGCTCATCATAGATTTATATAATTATAATTACATCCTTGCAAAAGAGTCACAGTAGAATGAGCAAATCAGTGGGACTCGAGATCATGGCGTCCAGGTTTCTCAAGATTGTTTGCAGAGGATTCTGCATAATCCAGGGAAGAGCCAATGCATACTCTGAAAGGGAAAGCGAAATAGTGCCACAGAGGAATCTCATGTCTCACAATAGAACGCGCGTTTGCTGAGACATGCGTTGAGGGCAGTTTAGGGAGATGGAATTCAACACCAGTGAAAACCTGCCACATGCTCTGTTGCCCCAACCCTGCATGTGAGCAAAACAAAGGTCAGGCTGTCACAATTATACTGAGCTACAAAATACACACTCAAATATCTTTGAGCTTAATTTATACTTTGTTGCATGACTGCGTCATTCACCAAAGCTATTTTTCGTTTTCTTTTTTCAAATACTTGTTGTTTTCTGTGAGCTATATGGACGTTCCATGAAGTTTGTATAAAAGAGTCTGGCCAAGACATCCAGCACAGCAGAGTGCACAGGGCAATGAACACATTCACAGCCTCATTCATATTATAAAATTCATGTTTGGTTTCAGATCTGTTCCTGTGAGATTTGCTGCAGTCCGGTTTCAGATCAGTTTCATGCTTTTAGCACGACTGGTTCCATGTTGCCAAAGAGGAGCTGTGGTACATTATACATTGGCGGCCATAGCAAATCCTATGTTATTTACCTTATTTTCGATGGCACGTGGCCGTTCCTGCTCGCGGCCGCTCAAAGACTTGTCTTTCACGCGGAGAAGAAAAAATACAGCCGTGATGATCTGTGTGTAAAGGTGTCTACACACCAAACAGCCTCCTTCTGACTGTACACAGACTGCAAAGAACTGCAAAAAACTAAGCACTTATTTTTTATTTTATTTTTTTCAGACGACGCCGACTGTAGTTACTGTATGGCAGTGGTGCCAGGTCTGCTCCTTATAAGCAACGTTGATCCTGTTTTCCTATAATGTTGCTAGATGTGGGTTGCTTTTGTTTGGGCTTGTTTCTGAAGTGTAGTTGCTTATTTGGCCTTGCTTTCAACATTATTTTATAAAATAACTAATGTAATAGAGTTCAGAGGTGAAACTGGTCGCGCTTTTGGGCTTATTTTCATAGACCTGGTCGCGTATTTCACTCACAGAATCTGGCAACCCTAACCCGGCCGGAGGCAGCTCTGTTCTCCGTGCAGAGGAGGAAAAAAAAAGAAAACAACAACACGGGCACTTGATGGACTATTACTAGCCTACTACTGGCTTTGCTTTGGATCCGATTGGAATAGGAATTGAGAGTTGAGATTGAGAATATGGTATTTAGTAAAAATATGCGACGGGAAAATGTCTCTGGCTTGTTTTGGCTTGGTTTTGAAGCAGTAGTAAACTATTCTACAACTCCCTCAATCTTACCGACGGCGAGGGGCGACTGAACAAAACTGAGCAAGTCCAGTTTTCCAGTTTTCGGTCGATAAGGTTCCCGACCCGCTGCCGAAAACCTGACGATGAGCTCCCGTTCGGCAACAGACGCTTTCCGCCGCCTTCCGCCGCCGAATCGTCGCCGAATCTGTGCGGTTAAAAGTGGCCTTAAGATATGGTCCATAGAAAACAGGCCATTTTGACGAAGTGGAAAGAAGTGGAGATGTTTCTGCAGCGCTTTTGTATACAAAGCAATGGGAGCCGGAAGTGCGCACAATACTATTTCCGCTAGGGATTATGCTCACTAGCGGCCGCAGGGGGGGGGGGGTCCTTGAATCTTCCAAATTCTATGTTCTGTAAACCTGGTTTAATTTCTGAGCAGTGAATAACAAATATAAACTGAGACAGAGAGAGCTATTGTGGCCCTTGAGCTTTCTGACTATCATTCTTTAAATCCCTCTTCTACAGACATGGAAGGCCATGTGTGTATGCTGTATGTATATGTTTTTGTTTTTTTTAAGTTTCTTCTTAGAATACCATTATTATAACATTCTGAAGTGTGCTGCTTCATGGTGAATTCATTCCCAGTTGCTGGATGGGGCCTACAGTAGTGATAGCCTGATAGGCTTTCTTTACACACGCACGCACGCGCACGCAGGTGCGCACACAGTGCTGTATAAAAAGCATGCTTTATTTATGAGATGTACAGCTCAAAGTGCCACAGGGCGATCCATGCATAGTATTCCACACATGCACACACACAGGTTTAGTGACATATTGCTGGCAACCTATTTACGCTATCTGCGGCAGAGGCAGAGCTGTTTTGAGTGTGACCTCTGTCTGCCTCAAGAGTGGTGTGGAGGGCTGCTGGCAGATGTTTGCTGAATGTGGTGCTTCAGTGCTTTATGTGGCCACAGCACTATGGAAGAAATGATATCATCAGCATGCTTCATGTCTCAGGAACAGAAACGTCGTCCTCCCAGGCAGAAGCCACACAAAATGACTTGTGGCATTGAATGGTCTAGCAACCAGTCATGCATTCAGAATTCAGAAACACATAAAACACAGGGGAGTGTAAAGCTGGATTTATACTTAGTTGCATGCGTGCTGGTGTGTCGTTCACCGAAAATAGCTGATCTACAAGCCAACAACACTCCGCAGCACTGCGATAGTTCAGAGATAAATGACAACAGTTAATGATGTTTCTTGTGTCCCTCCTGATCCTTTGGCCAGGTGTTATATTCCTTGAATGAACTGTAAACACTAATTCCTAATTCTTTACTGTGTCCCACACTGAAGATAGCAGATTTACATTAAGCGACACTGGCACACAACTAATATTAAAGACCTGTGGAGAGAAAAGCCATGACACAGACCATGACGTGATTCAGAGACTTTTTTAAATGATGGACCGTCAGACTCGGGACCGAGCAAAGAACCGATGTTTGTTGATTAAGGGAAAAACTGTGAAGTGAAGGAGAAGTTGCCCGGAGTTCACACAGCTAATGCTGTTTATTTTTTCCAACAAAGTAGCTACTAGCTACTGATTAATTAAAGTAATTCAAGTTTTTTAAAAAGGAGATTCCTTGAGTGCTGGCAACTTTCTCACTTCACTGATTAAAGTCAGACATTTAATTTACAAGCTTGTTTTCAAATCAGCGGTTCAAATGGCAACAATTATAGGTCTATCCCAATCGTAGGCTTTCCGTAGTGTGCATACTTTCTTTTCCTGTGTCACACTGTGTGAAAACTTTGTAGGGTTTCTGCTGTCCTGCAAATGGACTATTTTGAGGTGGTCACCCTACCACCAGGTCAGGGTGCCTAACCAGAGCCTGAAGATTTTGAAATTCAATCGGAATGGAATCTGTCAGGAGCGAAAATTGCACAGCACAGACCTGAATGAAACGAAACCAATACCAAAACACACATGCAATTCAATGCAAGTGACGCACGTACACACATACGTTAGGACTGTTGTATGTTATGTATCACTGTTGCTCCACTCCCTCATGCACTCTGACAGGCAAAGCTGAGCTATTGAACTTGAACCTAACTTGTAACCTCCTCTCCTCATCCATATAGACTTACTTTATTAATCCTATTCGTGCTGGATAGCACATAAGGTCAATGCATTGCTGTCTCTCTACTGCCCAATGCTGTACTTGGCCTCAGGTCTTTCATCTTCTTCTCCACAGATCTTCTCTTTGGGCCAGCCTCTTTTTCTCTTCCCTGGTGGTGTCCATCTCATGGCTACCGTTTCTGAACTGATATCCAGCTCTATACTCTATATAGTCCCCCCAGGAATCCGCGGAGAACAATCCTGATTCTGCAGAATTCTGTGGAGAACAATTCTTGATTCCGCGGACATTAATAAAAAAAACAACCTAAAATGACCAGTTATGAAATAGCTACAATTAATTGTAATTAGTGGTTAAAATAATCAAATATACGAATAATCGTTTTTGAGAATAAAAATACATTTTGTTTTTAATATTTAATTTCTGTTGCAAAGACTATATTGTCATCCAAACCATGCCCATAGTAATTACATTTTAGAGGATATCTAGTAATGGGTGTAATATTAATTGTCTTCTGCATTAGCATTGTCATTGCCAGGACCATAGTCATAGAGGAACTATATGTCAGGACACAGTTTCATGTAGGAATGTGGGACCATCCAGCGTCCGTCAATCAAACTATTCCCCCAGGGCCCTGTGAAGCAAAGTCCTATGAGGTGGCCTCACCATGTAGGCTACAAATAGTTTTATAATAGGAGTAATAACTGATATAATGTCAGGTTTTACTGTTATTCCGCGGACGGCAGAAAAATCCAAATGGCAGAGAAATCCGCGATTCGCGGATTGCTGGGGGGACTATCTATATTCTTGACATCATGGTATATTATCATTTGGCCTATTTTTGAGCGGTGGTCACACCGTCTCCATAGCGTGGCCGTGTGTGTTTCCGTGTGTGTGTGTATGTGGGTGGGTGCGTCCGTAGCCTGAGGTATTTAGCCTGCAATACCTTTTCTGACCACACATGTTAAGGGAGGGGCGCTGTTGTTCAGGCCAGGCACACTCACATTCACACACACATGCACGCATGCACGCACGCACGCGCGCACACACACACACACACACACGCAGCCTCCACCGCTCAGTTCACACGAGTGTTATTTTTTAACAGTCTAGTGAGGGTGGAGCCGTGGTGTACCGAGCCAGGACTATGCAATGAAATGACGTCATTAGTATGACATTTCTGAACACAATATAGTATGGCTTAATTAATATTACATACTGTAAATACAGTGCAAAAGCGAAGACAAAGAAAATAACGGTAGTACTGTACATTAGTGAGGGAGGAATTAGTTGAACAAACTGTGTATGGCTCCTACATCTAAACATTCTATAGGCAAGGCAAATTTAATAAACACATTTCTTTAAATGTCAGTTACTCAGTAATATGTAAAAAATACATATAACTGCGCTCAATCTATGCTTACTTTTACATTTTATGAGCTTAAAAGATCTAATTGGCATGCTCTCTTTATGTTTGCATTTTAATGGCAATAATGTCATCACACAGCAAAGAGCCATCTCCACAGGGCTTGGCACAACCTCCCACGGTAGGGCTGAGAAAGACGATACGAGCATTAGTACAAACTACACACCCACAAGTCTCTTGGTGTAGGTGGTCCTGGTCCTGATATTGTTAAATATGGGTGCCAACCATGAACACACAGATAAATTGTCCCTTTAATATGTAGCAGAATTATGTTAAAAATGTTCTCTGATATCTCTCCACTAGCCTGGACTTGCAGCTGTCTGGTGTGATACCAAAGTCTGGACACACATTCTTATGCACAATTCATAAAAACACTCAATATCAGAAAACATGTCCACTTCCTCCATCGTCCAAGTTAGTACAAACCAAGCAGCATTAGAGATGACAAAAATGTTTGGATTTACACCATAAACCTCCCCAAATTGTATGTACGGCTCACAGCTATTGAACGAGGTACTGGCAGAAGTTGCCAATTTTGTGAATTGTATTAGTTTTGTTAAGAAAATATGCAGTTTCCTCTCGTTTTCATTGCTGCTGCTGGCTTTGTACATTGAAAATGGAAGAAGCTGACCCGTTTTCAGCTGGTGAGTGAGTTTATATTGGTGTTGCTGGTTGAGGTTGTTTTTAGAAATTGTGCAGGGGAATTTGTATTGGGTGCATCCAGACTTTAGTATCACACCAGAATAGATACTAAAGTCTATCTGGGCTAGCTCTCCATTCTCAGAAGAAATGTATACACAGACAGACACACAAGACAAGTAGTAAACCAGTTGTCTTCAACAGGGGGTCCTCAGAGTTACTAGAGGCGGGCCACCAAATGTTTAACACTATCAATGTGTGAACAAACAAAAACCTTTTTATTTGCACAAGACTGGTGATAGGATTGTCAAACAAATCTATGACGCTATTAAAGCTGCAGCAAGGAGTCACTTAAAAGAAAAACCCTTGGAATATTTAAAAGCTAGTCTCAAATCTCTCAACGCCAACAGTCAACAGACATTGATAAGACGATCAGTTAAATATGGTTAGCTAGCTTTGAAAGCCTCTCAAGTTGCATGGAAGAAAAAACATGCTTTGGTTTCTGTTGTTTCTGTCATCAGTGCATGTTGAAAATCTCCCAAATACTGCGTGTGCATTTTAAGTTGGACATCGGGGATTGACCATGTTAGATCGCCATGGTTAGTAGGCTACTCAAGAGTTCAGAGTGAGAGACTTCATGTACTCCATCTTCGAGCATAATGGTCAACACAAACTCCATATATGGTCATGGTTGACGTGGAGATCCTTTGGCAATATGGTTTGTTTGGGTCTGATGTAATGCTGTCACAGTCAGCATGAGGTGTAGCTGCAGTATGGTTATTTCTGAGTCATAGATGGTGAACTCTATTTATGGTTATGTCTGAGTCATAGTGATGGGGGGCCGCAGTCCGCCCACCCCAGTTGGCAATTTTAAAATGTTTGTCTATTTCTCAGCTAAGGGTCGTTGGTCCCTGAAAAAGTTGATCACTGTCAATGTAGTGTAAGATGTCTGATATCTAATATTAACTAAACTAAATGTAGGTAGATGTATAATGGTTGCATTTTTTACCATGGGGCCACTTAATGTAAAGTACAGTGGGACTTTACAGTATATTAATTTGATTGGTCTGGGATGTAAGACAATATACAGTACTTGCCTGATCAAGGGTTTGGTGGGATGGGGCATCAAGGATCCCAACAGGTCTATTAGTGGTGTATCACACCATTCCTTTATTGCTCCTCTCTCTCTTTCTCTCTCCATAAGAAGTTTGTCTCTGGGGAGCCACCAGGTTGCACTTGATCAAAGAGAATAATTCAGAGCTGGGGGGGGGGGGGTGGACTGGAGAGGAGAGAAACGGGTTACAAAGAGAAGGTAGCTCTAGCTGGGAAAGAGTCAACAGTGGGTTGTGTAAACTCTGTGAAGGAACATGGGGTGAGAGACTCCTCAGGCAGAGTTTCCAGAGAGCTGTTCCAGTACTTTCTGTCCTGCACCACATATATTCACATGATTATCATTATCTTTGGTCCGGCAGGTACTGTACCTGCTGCCTCATCAGGTGTTAGTTGTTCCGATGAGGGCTTACACCCTCTGTATAACTGCTGCATGGCTAACCGTCTGCTAGGGCTGTGACTCAGAATTGGCCAAAACCTTCGTTTTAATATTCCTTTAAAAATAAAACATGTGGGTTACAGGAGCCCAGAGTCTCACAAGGAGCCCAGAGTCTCACAAGAACAAGGCAAATATTTTTTATTCAAACTTTTTTTCTTTTTTTGAGCATTCTTCTAATATTTGAATATGGAATATTCGTTGACAGCCTTGCCGTCTACACATAGGCTTCTGTCTCTCTCTCTCTCTCTCTCTCTCTCTCTCTCTCTCTCTCTCTCTCTCTCTCTCTCTCTCTCTCTCTCACTCTCACACTCACACTCACACACCCCCACACACACACACACACACACACACACACACACACACACACACACACACACACACACTCACTTTTTGTGGAGTTTCACAGATGTTAACCTGCATCATTACATGGATGGATAGGGCTCATGGATTGTGATGGTGAAGCCGTTAGAGTACTGTAATCCCCCAGTCCACAGCTCACCTCTCACTTCTGGCATTTCGTAACTCTGAGATCCAAGTCATGTCACTGCTACTGATGTACTGAATTCAACAGGACAGGAAAAGACCTTTCACTGGCTTATGGAGGGAAGTGTTGGGAGGGTTGCAGGAATAGGAAGGCAGCTTGAAAACACACACACACACACACACACACACACACACACACACACACACACACACACACACACACACACACACACACACACACACACACACACACACACACACACACACACACACACACACACATATTACCACTGCTGTGGCTTGTGCGTCCCCAGATGGGAGTTGGAAACAGCAAAGCATTTCATGAGCAGAAGTAGAACAGAGTAAACTCACTTACAAATGTACCCTTGTGTGTTTAGAACCGTTGGTTGCAGGGAACCTAAATTGTGTTGCATGAATTCGCAGAAGCTGTTCTTATTAGAGTCGAATTTGGTTTACAGTATGGTGTTGGTCCAAGGCTGTCCTTGACGTAATACTTTATCAGTGGAATATACATATGAGGTACTGATGTATAATTGTCGACTAGCCTAATCAATTAGTTCTTTTCTTATCAAGGTCTATTCTGCATTTTGAGCCACAAACCACCATTGGATGAGATTTAGCCTCTCAGACCCAAGAATATTTTGTTGTCGTTTGATAAGATTTTGTACACAATTCCATGCTGGATTGATGTGGTTCATAGGAGAGACAACAGGCAAACGTTGATCAAAATAACACTTGTAGACTCTAATTGTGTAGACTTCTTGTAAATAAGTGATGCAGATGTCCAACAATATTTTTACTCTTGAGATCGTAAAATGTAACGTTAACTACAATGTCGTTAAAAAAATAAAATAAATAAATAAAATAAACATTTTACACTCTCAAGAGTTAAAAATCTCACATACATGCACACATACATCATGCAGAGATCAGCCATTTCAGGTTTGTGAGGGTGAGATCCTGAACTGATTATTCTGATGTTGATTTAACAATGGCTGCTGGCTGTTGAAAGATACAGACTGGTTAAGTCTTGGTTGGTCGACTAACTACACCCATCAGGCAGAATGATTAGACAAACAGTGTGCAGTGCCTCTCATTATGCTCCATTGCAGGCCTAACCTGCAGTAGACAGGAAGTATAATTCTCTAACGAGGGGAATCTGCAGGTAACATGAGAATAGAGGCATTGGATTTCAATTTAATATATGTGTATGTATGGTTACTGTAGGTTAGTGTGCTGCCTGAAGCTGAACCTCCTGACTGCTTACACTAGCAGATCTGGAGTAGAGTCTCTGTACTCCTTAACCTTCACTGCATAACTCCTGCAGTCATTAACTCTTGAAGGGAGTAGCATACTTCATATCCTAAAAGGATCTAATTGCTTTACATCTAGTGCCAGTGCTTGCTGTTGGGCGCCTTGGTTGGTTCGCTGAAGGACTGCAGTGTAAGAAATGCAGCAATCTGTGGCTTGTTTTGCTTATGCCATTTGATTGATCTGATTCCACCTGCTTTCCATATCCAACGCGGCAGTATTCCAAGAAGAGACAATAATAATACAGCAGAGTGTAGTTACAGTAGCATTTCTTGCCTTTGTCCTCAAAGTGCTCAATATGGTTCTGAGCAGCTTAGATCTAGATGTCTACAGTGAGTTTATTTTACCTTATTGAATTCACCACTGCTTCAGGTGAGGTTATTTACTCAGAGACGGAGGTGGGGAATGAATCACGGCTTTTGTGTTCTTCACTAGATAGTTTTCCTCTGTTTGAACAGCACACGATATTTGCAAAGCCTGAAAATGAAATGTAGCACAGTACAGCAGCGCTCAGTTCTGTAGCCAGTGGCCTCAGAGTCATTTGACCTGGAAATAACCCCAATTTCTGATTGCTAGAAAGCCCTGGCAAACAAACACGCACAGATATACTGTCATACAAGCACGCCCGACTCCTCCAGAGGTAAACAGGACCTCACATCAAAGCCGTTGTTCCCTTTACTACTACAGGCTGTAGCCGTTTGTTTTGCTTATCACAGAGCCAGGAGATGCGTACTAGGCTATTATCGCCTAAGGAAATAGAACACACTGTTTTTATGAACACGTGATGCACAATGGATAGACATGTTTAAACTACAAAGCTATGGTAATAGCATTTATTACACTGCAGTACAGCAGCACAGAGCATAGCCCTCTTAAAAGAGGAAATGTTAGGAGTCAAAGTAGGTAGGAACTCAAGCACAAGTGAACCGTAAAATACTCAGTTCATTTAACTGAGAGTATACACATGGAACCAAATGGTCCTGAATTGAACAGCAGAAAGAGAAGAAACTAGAAAAGATGCAATTGGAAATTGCAAGTGTGGTTGCCTATTTATTGTCTGAGTAGCCAAATTGTCATGTGCAGCTTGACCAATCTCAAGCTAGCACCTCTCCGCCTTTGACTCAATGGACTTACTCACAAATAAAGTTTATCTAGAATAAATAAAGTTTCCCACTTTGACTCAATGGACTTACTCACAAATAAAGTTTATCTAGAATAAATAAAGTTTCCCACTTTGACTCAATGGACTTACTCACAAATAAAGTTTATCTAGAATAAATAAAGTTTCCCACTTTGACTCAATGGACTTACTCACAAATAAAGTTTATCTAGAATAAAGTTTCCCCAGGACTACACAGTGTGTTGTCCACACTAATAATAGGATGAGAGTGGAACCTTTGCATTCTAGAAAACAAGTGTGGAGTGCATAAATAAAGGCGGTTTATAGGGTGTACCCTGTCATTGAAATCAGCACCACTAGCCTGGTTCCAGCCCATAGACCCCACCCAGAGTGGACTGTTTCTCTGGTCTGGAGCTGAGTAAATGAATCGGCAGTTTACCGATCTGAAATTGCGGCTTCTGATGCTTCTCCAATGAGCACAGGGGGTTGGGGTGCAGCAGTTGAAATGATTACATTTCAGGAAGTTTATACACCAGGCAGGCAGGCACACACACGCGCACGCTGATTTCACCAAGCTGTTAATGTTGATTACATGTTTTCTGGTCGCAGTTCTCTGTGGAAGCAGTCACTGGCACAGAAACACACAAACACACACACACACGCTGCGACCGTGCGTCGCGATCATGGTGCGTCGTGATCACTCGCCGCGAGTGCACGCTCGCACAAAAGTCCCTCCGTAAATCGCTCACACGGGGCACATTGTCAGACTCAAGCTGAGTCTGAAATCAGGCTAGGACCACCCACCACATGTAGTGTAATCATGGAGATTCACTTAAAAATGTCCAAGGATGAAACATCAGAAACTGAAAGAGACACGTGAGAAGTTGCTTTGAAAGAAAAATCGGTGCATACAAGGAATTCCTCATTTCTGGCTGATGTAATCCAAACTGGATGCACCTCTGTTCTTTTTGTTTCCCATGTACAATAAATAGATTTACGGCAAGTGCTTGAACCGCAGACATTCAAATTGGATAAACGGTTTTAATTCAGCTCATATACAAAATAGTTGGATATATCACGAAGGATCACAAATGTGTGTGCTGAACACTATTCCTCCTATCCGTGGTCTCGTCAGGGTTTAGTTGAAGTGCTCTGACCAAGGCTCTGCACAGTAGAATCAGATTTTTCTTTAAAGTAGCGCCGCCCTATCCCTCCTCGACTGCGTAGTCATGTGGCGAGGGACGATAGCAGGCCTGGATCTAATTCTGTGGTCTGTGGAGCGCGCCGGTAGCTGAACTCATCTCCTCTGTCTATTTTTGAGCCGGCAGTGGAAAAGGAACAGCTTGAGGTCTTTCCCCAAGACCTCCTCGAGAGGTTCGAGTATCGGGGAGCCTATTGATGTTTTTATCCTGGTCCCTTTGATGATATTCTTGCACGCATGGTACCCATTTTCTACCCCGACACAGAAGAAACGCAACCACCGACCTCATCATAGAGACAGAGATGAGCTGGAACGCTGGCATACACCACACCCTCTCTGCATGCGAGAGATTCAGTTATATGAAAAACATCCGCATTTTATGATGCAACATGTCAACAATTAGATCTGTCACTCACTCACCACATTTGTTTTGCTCTGACTGTTAGTGATGTGTTTGTTTGAGACGTGTTCACAATCACAGCAGAAGTTCAGGAAGTTGCACACGTTAACATCGACCGCATTTGCAATGCCTCGGCTCAAATGCATCTTGTTCTCTATTAGGCTTGCTCACTCAGTCTCTGACCTGTTTTAGAGAGCATTTGTAACAGCCAGAGCATTTAGAGAGGTCTATTAGGCCTCTCCTGATCACAGAGGCCCATTCACTCTCAACCAAATGGGATGCACTAGCATGCCAGGGTGCATTTCCTTATGTTTCAGCCTCTTGAGGTTGCTCAAAAAGCTCAGTGCTCATAGAGAGTAAAATGGTCCCTCTTCCTTAAACGGCTGGAATGAAGGGGGTTGAGGGGGGGTGGAAACATTCTCCTATTGGTTGATCTACTGGCTGGGGTTGACCTGAATGCCCAAAACAGAAAGCTCTGCCAGACATTTTTACATTCTCTTTTTTTTTCTCCATAATCCTCTTTTACCATCTCTTCTCTTTGTGCTGAAAGGGCCTCTGAGCCCCCTTCCCACCTCAGTGAAGGGAGCTGTGAAGTGCTGGCGTAGTCCCACTCAGCAGTCTGTGGGATCCTCATTCTTCTTTTAACACTCAGAATGGAGGGTCACTGGGAGCACAGGCTCTCACACTATTCTCTTTTAAACCGTTTTCTCCCGCGCGCGCGTGTGTGTGGGGGTGTGTGTGTGTGGGTGTGTGTGTGTGTGGGGGGGGGGCTCGCACACACACAAATCCTTTCCTAAAACACAATCTTCTGCCGTCTTTCTTTTACCTCCTTGTTTTTCTGTGGCCAGATCAATAAAACAGGTGGAGCTAATTGATTTAAAGACCATTTGATTCTAATACATACCCTTTTATGAACCCATTTTAGAGCCCTTAGCTTAATGACTCGCGCTGGAGTAAGCTGAGCCTCGCAGACTGCTAGCGGTTGTTTATGCAAGGCTCTCTCCGACGGATTTCTGTAGAGACTGACAGTGATGGCGTGTTGGCAGACCATCGGCGCGTGTATAAGAATGATGGCTTACGTGGCACTCTGGCATGTGTCAATGCACACAGGAGGAGGATTGATCCTGTTCTCGGTGGCATTCCCATCACTCTCCCTAATGAGCATGGTTGTCAGGGCGACAGGAGTTGGGGGGGAGCGAAGGACTCTGGCAATGATGGGAGCATAACATACGACTCATCTGTTAAATCACTGATTAACACAGAGACAGGGGCAGATGGTACTGTAGGTGGATGATGGCATTTTATGGGGAAATATATTAGAGTGAAATGATAAATATAAAAAGAAATTGGCATTTTGTTCGTTGTAATCTAGCCCTGTTGGCCCGAGGCAGATAGAGGCCACATGCTCACCATACCACCTGTCACACGGACGGTTTCACGTCACTGTCCCTCGACATGTCCCCGTAAATCTTCTCCTCCAATTCTACTTCATGTATACTTTCCAAAGTCCAGCCACTGACTCGGGATGTGTTTTGGATATGCACTGAATTGATTCATCTGGATTCTTTCTTGGGTCGTTATTGCTGGTGCTGTCAAATGGAAAGTCTTGGCTATATGCTGCACAAATGAAGTTATTGTTAACCCCACCCGCCTCTTCCGGTGGCATGTTGCACAATTCCCTTCTCGGCTGCCTCACCTCCTCTGCTGTCCCTGTCCCAGCCTGTGAGGGAATCCAGTTTGACAGCTTTAGAGTGACTACAAGCAGGGGCGCATTCAGAAACGCAGCATTCCTTTGTTTCTTTTTTTCTTCTGAGCTGTGCGTAGTTTGTAGATATGGAAAGAAGACATTTGTGATATGTTCTCCTGTCGTGTGACACCCATCGGATTTTGTTTTGTCAATGTAGCTCTCTGTAGTCAACTGCAATTTCTCCTCTGTCATGTGCAGTGCTGTCTCTGTGTCTCTGGCCTAATTGAAGTGGAATTTAATATCTGGTCTACCCAAAATAGAAAAAACGCCCAATGCCTCAAAGTGCTCCCATTTGCATTTCATGAAATATTATCTGCATAGAAGATATGAGTCTTCGTAGCGGTAATGGAATCTTTTATGTGGTGTAATTTGTGAGGCTACACTTCTCACGAGTCATAATTCTCTTTTGTGGCCATCTACTCTTTGCCCTCTCGTTAAAGAACAAAGTGCAGATGACAATATGAGAAAGGAAATGTGCAATCTCTGGCATCCCTGTTTTATACAGCAACCCGGTGTGTGTCTGTTCCATTCTACTCTGAAACGTCTTTGTAGTGTACACACACTCACTTAAAGTACTATTTTCCTACCCTCTGGCCAGTTAAAGGACCACTTCACCTCTGGGACAACCAGATCGTATTTTATTGTTGTTTGGGACACGATCAGCACAATCCTGAGTTATTTTTTGTGTTCAATCTGTGTTTTTAGCTATTTTAGTGTTTCAGCATGCTACAAAGCATCATATGATGCTTTGTAGCATGATATTGCATCATCTATTGCTATGATGCAAAATGCATCATATGACCAGTTGTAGCATGCTGAAATAATAAAATATCTAAAAACACAGATTGAACACAGAAAATAACTCAGGATTGTGTTGATCGTGTCCCAAACAACAATAAAATAAGATCTGGTTGTCCCAGAGGTGAGGTGGTCCTTTAAGGGTCTTTCACTCAGTGGCAGTGGTGTAAAGTAACTAAGTACATTTACTCAAGTACAGTACTTAAGAAGTACAGATTTGAGGTATTTGCACTTTACTTGAGTATTTCCAATTTCCAGTGCTTTTACTTCTACTCCACTACATCTCAGAGGCAAATATTGCACTTTTACTCCATTAGATTTATTTGAACACGTTAGCTATTAGTTAATTTTCAGATATAAATTATGATATTATAAAACATGCACAAACCACTTTAGCCTTATTTTATACCCATGCTATTTGAAAGTAGCCGATCTACAAGCTCACGCGGTCACGTGTTGTGAGCTTGTAGATCTGCTATTTTCAAATATTTTGTCATTTACTTCTAGTACTTTTAAGTACATTTTGATGTCAATACTTTCGTACTTTTACTCAAGTACATTTTGAATTCTGGACTTTTACTTGTACTGTAAGGGTGCCCATTAAAATACCTAGAGTGGAATCTGCCAATGCATTTCAATGAGAATGGAGCGTTTTTTTTGCCAGTAGAGGATTTCTGCAAAAAACGCTCCATTCTCATTGAAATGCATTGGCGGATTCCACTCTAGGTATTTTGGTGTGAGGGCACCCTAACAGAGTATTTCTATATTGCAGTATTGATACCTTTACTTAAGTAAAACATTTCAGTACTTTTTCCTCCACTGCTCAGTGGGTGTTTACTGTTTAGTAAACACCCCTGAAACACAATGAATAGTTAATTGTCACATTACTATGCAGATGATACATTATTCATAAATGATTAAACATGGTGTAATGACTTTCATACATCTGTAAAAGGTATGTGATTGATGCACTTGAACCCTGGTTTCAGGTTCAAAGGATACATTAAACTGTCCACTTTAGCAAATGCTCTTTCGTTGTTGGATGGGGGCAGGGTATTTATGGTGTAGCACACTGAGGTGTTGAAGGGATTGCTTTGGGACAGGCCTGACATACTGTACCTTTTGGCATAGCTGCCTTAAACAATAGGACTTACATTGATTACTTTTGCCTGTCATATAATATTGTTTTTATTGTGTGCTATTAAATTGTCCGTCTAATATGTACTGTGATTTGTAAAGGAATTTCCCCTCAGAGACAAAGTCTAAAGTAAAAATGTTCCAGAATTGACCGCATCCCACATTAGTAGGGGTTTGTATTGCTTCAGATCGGATGTGCAATCGACTCATTTTATTGTTAGTAATTAGACAGAAGATTTATTGTGTCCTGTGAAAACAATGACTTTCTTCAGTCTGTGTCATTCTGTGTCCCCATTCCAACTGCCTCTGAATCATCATCATCAGATAATCTCATTCATGTTAACCAAACCTTCTTTCTTCATTTAGTTTGACTTATTGTTTTCCAGTCCGCTGTTGGTGAGCTTTGCAGTGTTCTAAACATAGACTGGATTGCTCAGATGTTTTTCATACCATCAGTTCTATCAAAACGTTTGACAGGACAGATGAAGCTTTCCTGATACTTTAATGTGTCATACACACACACACACACAGAGGAAAAACATATTCTCCTGAACTGCTTAGCTCTGGCGGAGATAAAGAGCTGTGTAGCAATGACGTCTCTGGTAAAGACAAGCTTCAGGATGTTCTCCATTAAGCTTTCTACATGCCATTAGGCATCAGCCTCTCTGATAGGCCAACCCAACCCATTGGCTTCGGGGATTGGCCAAAATTTGTGTGACATTTGTGCCACTTTACCAATGTAGCACTATTGGACTCCGGTTCATTTATAGCCGCAAGATTAATCAATAAGCCTTTATATCTAAAGGATCACCAAATGCAGCCAATAATGCTGCTGTCGAAGTGGGGCACAGGGTGTACTCCTTGGGAGGGTACGCCATTATGCATTTGATTGTTGGCTGCGAGTGCTTCAATATATAGACTTTTAAGATTTGTTCCTCTATCAAACCCCAAAGAGTACTATGTAGAGAGGTTTAGTGAGACTAAATCCATTACATACTGTTTATAAAACAATAGGTGGACGATCTCCAAGGGCGTAACCATGTTATAGACATTGGGGTGTGTGGAATCTCTCGGTAGATTTAGATCAAGTTGATAGAGCGCTCGCCTTAATCACAAGGTGACTTCTGTTTGAATTCCAAAATAACGTGTATGGAAGCATTGTGTAGAATTAAGACATAACTGGATAAATAGATTTTCTTGTGTGGACATTTTTGGATTTGGGTTTGCACAGCCTGAGAAATAGGAGTGTGTGTGTTGCATATTGTCATATCAAGCTAACTATCTGTGTTTAGGTATGTAGTTGCATGCCACATTTTCCCCTTTCAGCCTTACTGACTCCTCTGCCTCATTGGCTTCTCTCATGACTACCGGTAGTCTCGGAGCATGTGGTCAGTGCTCTTAACTGGTTCTTTTATTTATGGTTATGGTATTTAAAACTTTGGTACATGGTAATAATGGTTGACTAGTATATTATCAACTTTAATCAATGTATGTTGATTGTGGTAGTTTTACTGTAAACGGTAAATAATTGAAAACTGGACCTAAACATTGTTTGAATGGCAAATCAAATCACAATATTGGTGTGAAAAATTGCAATTTGATATATTTCCAAAATGGTTCAGTCAAAGTCAAAGAACAAGTTTAGTTTTCTATTCAGGACCTCCTCTGTGGTCAGTAGGAACATACTGAGGACCCTAGCAGGAGCACTCATCGAACATATAATTTTCCGAATGTCTGTCTGTCTGTCTGTACGAGTGTTTCTCCTCAGTGGCGCATCACCATTAGCATATGAACACACCTGACATAACTGCGAAGCCCGTTTGTCACTTTCACAAATCGTATGCTGTATATTAGCATTTTTATCGTGTATCTAATTCTGCATCTGGCATGAGGCATATCCATTCTGCATCTAGCATGAGGCAACATTTTTAACCAAAATCTTTGCTTCTGGGGGTCCCCGGAAGAAACAAAAATGAGATTGAGATGGGGGTCTGTGTGTGTGTGTGCGTGTGCGTGCGGGGGGGTTGCACAGCTTTGCCAAAATGTGTGTGTGTGTGTGTGTGTGTCTGTGTGTGTGCGGGCGGGCAGGGGGAGGGTTACACACCTTTGGTGTCTGTCTGGGTATTTCTTACATTGATGCTCCTACATTTTATACATGCAAGCACCAGTTAAAGTTACTTTCCATCCCTCATATAATGTGTGCACAGTGCACACCCCATAACCCACACACTGTACATCATTTCGGAGCTCATATCTTCGAACGGGTAAGGGCTAGTCCAATGTAATTTTGACTATGCATGCACCTGTGGTACTTAAGCACCTCAAAGCCAAAGGCATTAAAAACAAAACTGCAGACCTCTCAAAACAAACTTGTCAGGTTACTACTAGGCTAGACACCAGAAGGAGCCCCACTGATCTCACTGAACCCAGTTTCGGCACAAAAATAGGGTCAAATTCGTTCTACTGCCGTGCCACCAGAATGTGGAATGCCCTACCAACAGTCATAAAAAAGTGTGACTCCTTACCCTCCTTCAAAACGTCTCTAAAAGAAAATCTACAGATGACTGCAAATTGTAACTGGCCCCTGTAAAAAGTAACAAGTCTAAGCTTATCACCGGAAATGACTGTTTACTGTACATAGCTTTCTTTCTTTTTTGTATTACTATTCGTATATATGATGTTTTTGCATATTACTTGTTGCGACCGTAGGTCGCATTTACTACCAAAACCTCCACCGGCTGTCCGTGGGTGAGTGAGTGAGTCAGTCACACTTTTGCCCTGCTCATATCTCCACAACCGTTGCCCCCATCCATGCCAAATTTTGCGCACACACTCCTTGACTGCCAAACTACAACCTCCAAGGACCCCCGGAGCCCCAGGGACCCCCAGGTCCCTGGGGGACCCCCAGATGTAAAAAATGACCAAATGTGCTCACACGTCACACTTTTTCCCTGCTTATATCTCCGCACCCGTTGACCCGATCCATGCCAGATTTTACACACACACTCCTTGCCTGCCAAACTACAACCTCCAAGGACCCCCGGAGCCCCACCCCCAGATGTAAAAAATGACCAAATGTGCAAAAATGACCAAATGACCACCCCAACGGGGCTGCTCACGGGGAATTCCAGGGGACCACCGACTCCTGGTGCTCCAGAACGGATGCAAAAGTGGTGGCGCCCCCTGTGGAGGACCCCCTGCCACTGCAGCGCACATAAAATGCCGTAACTCGGGCTAGGAGCGTCCGGGAGAGCCGGGGCCGGTACCTATTCGTCCGCCAAGGCAACGCGGAGACCCCACCCCTCATTTCTCACATGGCCCTATTCTAGCGCCACCTTCAGGCCGATTTTTAAAACACATTTTTGGACACTGCTCCTACAGTTTTTGCCCTAAAATCACGAATATCACTACACAGCATGTCTACACTCATGTCATCAACATGGATCAGGAAGATTTTGGAAAAACACATTTTTGCCCTATTTGTGGAGATAAGCCACCTACGGTCGCTTATCTCCCGATTAGGGAGTCTTACTGGTATATTATTGTCTGTCTTTAAATGTCTCGATTAATTGAATACACAGGACTTAATGCAAACGAGCCCTGAGGGCTTATTTGGGTCTGTGCCACCGTGCCTTTTTTTTGCAAACTTAATAAAGTATTCAATCAATCAATCAATCAATCAATGAATTCTTCCTGGTATTCCTTAGGGAGACTCCATGAAAGATGACAGAGGAGGTGATCGTTGTAGCCAAGTGGGACTACACTGCCCAGCAGGACCAGGAACTGGACATCCGCAAAAACGAGCGCCTCTTCCTGCTGGACGACTCCAAGACGTGGTGGCGAGTCCGCAACGCCTACAACCAGACAGGCTACGTCCCCTCCAACTATGTGGAGCGCAAGAACAGCCTGAAGAAAGGCTCACTGGTGAAGAACATCAAAGACACACTGGGTAAGAAAGATGTTTGCATCGGGTTTGCCCAAGGGACAGAGGTGGTTTGTTTCTACATCTTGTCAGGATCATTACTTCCCTCGTTTTCCATTCCTGTTCATTTCTTCCAACTTTGCTACTACCTACCAGTCCCTTCTAGAGGAGATAGATGTGGTCATAAAAAAATGCACAGTGTACTGTATTCGCGCACACCCTCAGAGATGCAAGAGTCTTGCATGGGCCAAAAATGATCTCCAAAGGAGAGGGGAAAGTGTGTGTGTATATATATATATATATATATATATATATATATATATATATATATATATATATATATTAGGGCTGTCAGTCGATTAAAACGTTTAATCCCATTAATCGCATGATTGTCCATAGTTAATCGCACGATTAATCGCAATTAATCGCATATTTTGTATTTGTTCTAAATCTACCTTAAACAGATATTAATACTCATATAAACATGGGAGTAGACAAATAGCCTACTTGCTTTATGCAAATACAGCATATTTATTATTATTTGGAATAATAACAAATACTGTCCATAATAGGCCTAACAAACATAAAACAACTTGAGAAAATATCTGCTTCCATTAGGACAGATTAATAGTGAAAGGACCACTGCTCATCGAGGTGCTGCATGCCTGAAGGTCTATGACCAAAAGCTTGCACTTTATTTAACTGAAAATAAAGAACATGATTTTGCACACTTTTGAGTGTGCGGAGGCTCCCTTAAATCTTTCATTAGGACAGATTTAAAATAAACTTGGCATTCAATCACTAAACCCCAGCATCCCTATTCTAAGGGGATATTCACCAAAAGTAGCAGATTTACAAGCTCATTACAAGATGCTACAAGAGCTTGTAGATCGGCTATTTTTGGTGAAGAGCGTTGGTGTATAAATATAACTCAAGTACAGTGCAACTCAGGGGTGTTTTACAAAGCAAGCATGAGGCATTAGAGGGTCTAAATTGCTTTAACTGATGTAATATTGATACATTCTAAAGTATTCTGAGGCACCCTGGACTGGTGTTATTGGGCACCCTAGTTCACTCTGAGAAACCCAGCTGTTATGATGTAGAGAGTACTAGAGACACTGATGGCTCGTTGGAGATGTGTGGCACACAAGCTAAGTCAGCCAAGCCTGCCGGATTTCTGCCAGAGTTGGGCCATAACAGCCGGATTTGGGCCATAACAGCCGGATTTGGGCCATAACAGCCGGATTTGGGCCATAACTGCCGGATTTGGGCCAAACCTGTTTGCTATGTGGGTTCTCTGGCCGTTGTTGCATGCATTTGGTGGTCACTGTTAGCGTGTTGGTGCGGGGGTCTGGCAGGCACTGTATAAAGGACGTAGGCTACTATGTGCTCGTGTACAAGTTGGAGCGCTCCTGTTCTTGGGAGCGTGTGTGTCTGGGGCTCACGCTGTCTACAGATGTGCCGGTTCAACGCTTCGGTATTTGATGCGCGCGACGCCGTCAGCGGTGATATTGTGGTTGTCTGCTGCAGAAATCTCCGCCGTTTTTTCTGTCTCATACATAGAGTTATGGGGTCTCATACTATGACTAGCCCTGCTGCTAGCCGCATCACACACTGACTGACTGTTGTCAGCTCATTCGCTTCCTCACTCTCTATACTACGGAGCGCACCGAGGCTCAAACATCAGCTGCGTTAATCGCACGTTTAAAAAATTATCTGCATTAAAAGGATTGCGAGTTAACTAGTTAATAAACAAACTTTTGGCCTATTTGTGGAGATAAGCGTGCTTATCTCCCGATTAGGGAGTCTTACTGGTATATATATATATATATATATATATATATATATATATATATATATATATATATATTATATATTACATTTGTTTAGCGATTTTCAAAACGCTCTTTTCATAGAAACAAAGGATTCATGTTCATGATTCACTGCAATCCTGGATGGCTTGGTTCTAGGCTTAACATAATTGTTATACATTTTTAGCTGGTCAGCAGGACCAGCTCTTTAAACAGATTACATTGTCCTGAGACATTCAGGGGACCTAGGGGACCTAGGGGACCTATTTGCCGATTGGCTGTCCATGTCACATGGTCACCGAGCTCATGATCCATTGGCCAGGCCCTCCAGATCTGTACTGCTGTAATGACATATTTTGTCCAGCAGGGAGCACCATTCCTTCACACTGAGGCGGTGCCTGTGGCCAGCCTGCTTGTGATAAATGAAACAGAAGAAAAGAGAGGTCTATACTTGAGTAAAAGTACAAAAGTATTGGCATCAAAGTACAAAATGTTTGTATGATTGCTTGTAGATCGGCTATCATTCTTTGATTTTCACAAGTCATTGTTGACATCATCATCCATTTAAGCTTTATAATTAGCTTCATACTAACATTAACATTATTTTTCTTCTTTCAATTCTAAACGTAGAGATTAGGTTATGAAAGGAAGGTGATTAGGTGATGAAAACTAGCAAAACTATAGCAGCCATTCACTTTAATCAACGCGATGCATCCAATGTAATTGTGATGAGGATGTCAAACAAACGTTAATCACGTCGTATTTAATTATACTTCATCTGTTACAGATGATTGTCCAAATAAACCGTACGTTATTTAAACTGTGAGCCATTTATAGACAATATGCAGTGTTGCCCTGGGCATCGTTGTAGGCTGTAGTAGGTGATGTGTCACACCATCTGCATACCATCTGCATTAACATATGAACTGAACGAGTATGCAAGTTGTCAATGATTTAACTCTATGACCATGATATGGGCTTTGGTGTGAAGTCATGAAAATATCGTACCCTACACAATTTACAAAAGCAACACAAAGTACATTCATTGATGAGCTGCTTCTTCCTGTCATCTGATCAGTGTCCACACAGTAGATTAATTCGAGTTGCATTTTAATATCAAATGAAACAGAGCAAAAACGATGTGCTGAATGAACCAATGCGAGTCTTTGAGAATTACAGTTAGTATCTTCACAAATAATGAGCACATTTCTAGAGACACGGTAACACATTCATTGTACTAAATGACAAGAAAGCATATATTTAGAACGATATGTAGCAGTGAAATACCACAAGATTTTGGAAAATGCCTACAATCAATACACTTATTTGAACACCTTGGTTACATTAAGTTCTGCATAATGCGTACTTTCTGCTTTTGGTACATTTCAATACAAATACTTTTTATACTTGTACTCAAGTAAATTTTGAATACAAGTCTTCCACTTGTATGATACTTAAGTAAAGAATGCGAGTACTTTTCCCACTACTGCCTAATAAGCATGCTAGTTTTAGTAAAATCAGACATCACAGATAGATTTATAGAGTAATAGGCTATATGGCAACTGTAAACTTAGCAGGAGTCCTCCAGGCTATGGGGGAAAGTAGCTGTTGGAAAAAGTACTCAAATGTTTTACACTTGTTTTTTTAAAAGTATCTTAAAAGTATCAATACTGCACTGTAGATGTACTCAGTTATAAGTAAAAGTCACACACACACACACACACACACACACACACACACACACACACACACACACACACACACACACACATACACGGGGGGGGGGGGGGAGTGACAAAATTCATAGATCTAGAACAAAGACTTCATAGATATAGAACACAGAATATGTACAGTACAGTACAGTGAGGTACAGTATACAGTACAGTAAAGTACAGTAAGGTAATACGCAGTTATTACTGTTGTTTGAGCACGCCCGAGTTTTTTCAAAACTTTTTTTTTCCAAAAAACATTTTTTTCCAAAACTTTTTTTTTTTTCAAAAAACATTTTTTTTTTTTTTCAAAAAACATTTTTTTTTCCATCTGACCAGCTTATATATTGACTGTGTCAATTCTTGTTTTGTAAAAGTCTATGGGGAAAATGAATTGGAGATTTTAAGTGGCACCAGTAAACCACTTCCGCTGCAATGCACTATAGGCCTATGCTATGGCAGGGGATCCTTGAGGGTCTTCCAGGGGGTCCCCAGCTAAATTACTTAATATAGTATCAAAATCAGCTTAACCACTTTAACCCTTATAACCAATCTAGCTTGTAAATCTCCCTTCCTCCGTTTGTCTGTCTGTCTGTCTGTCGTCACATCACGTCACGGCCCCACTCTTATCTCCGCCACCGTTGCCCCTATCTATGCCAAACTTTGCACACACACTCCTTGGCTGGCAAACCACAACCACAAGCCCTGATTTCTCGCATGGCCCTCTTCTAGCGCCACCATGAGGCCTATTTTTGCAAAACACATTTTTGGACACTGCTCCTACAGATTTTGCCCTAAAATCATGCAAAGCGGTACACAGTATCTCTAAAGTCATGTCATCAACATGGATCTGTCCCATTTCCCATATTCCCACCTGATGATTGCCTTCTAAAGTTTGTGTATGCGACCTGACGGTCGCTTATCTCCCGATTAGGGAGTCTTACTTTACTGTCATGGATACAGACTCAATTTAGTCCCGCTAAACGAACCCCTGGAATCCACTTTGAGAACCACTGGACTAGAATGTACATTTCTTCATGTAAAATAAAATATGTGAATGAATAATAATAAATACAATATTTGAGTTAGAGATATGTTACAATTTAGCTTGACAAAAAATGTCTTTCCTTTTTTATCAAATGTAAAAGTACTGTTATTTACTACAGTCAAAGCTGTAATAAAATATTATTTCTGAAGAAAGAATACATTTTTATTGTCTTTATTGTTGGTTAGAAAATGCCTAAAACAACTTCAAGCTAAATTGTAACGGTAATTCCCAAAAAGTGCCATTATCCGATTAACCGATTAATCGTTTCAATAATCGTCCGATTAAGCGATTATGGAAATAGTCGTTAGTTGCAGCCTTAAGTGACAATAGTGTCATGTGCTGATTCTGCTGAAATCAGCTGAGGGTGAAATGGAATAAACTTCACTTAAACTATGTACTAATAGAGAAGTGCTTACCGTGTACTGCAGGGTTGTCCTTGTCTTGACTTGACTTTTCCTCACAGCCATTTACAATATGCTTTTGCGCCTATACTGCCAGGAATATTATTAATTTTTCAGAGTCACAGTAGATCTCCCTCATATGCATGACATTTTGGTAGGCTGTAGTCTATATAGTGTACACTAGATGTCGTCAACGATTAAGGTCTCTGGCGATTGCTAGAAGGCCTCAAATTAGCAACCAGTCCATCCACTTAGCATTAGCGTTAGCATGGAACGGCGCGGGACCCGTGCACGCCATACGCGCGCCTGATGGTCTAAAAAATTTAGCGACTATGTGCCTTAGATGCCAATAGACGCACAGACACTTCAAACCGGATCAAAATCCGACGTTTTGATCGTGAGATAGAGCGGAGTTGCTGTAATGGCTTCCAATGTAAAAAAATATGCTTGTGTACATGGGAGACACGCTCGATTTCCGGTTTCCGGCGATGACTTCATTTCCATCGCAATATCATTGCTGAAGCTTATATGAACCTAGAATGGTCATTTATAGCTCTAAAAATGTCAAAAAAATACCCAAAATACCCAAAATTTTTGGCGATTTGGCTGTGAATCAGTTAACGGATGATTAGAAATGTGCAAGACCGTCTGCTTCCTAGTACAACAAATGAGAGCGGGCGAGAAAGCTGAGGGGAATAGTCATCGATTATTTTATTATCTCCACCAGGCCGAAAGGCATAGCCGAGACTGTTTTCTGCCATTCTTTAATTCTCATTTTACGACCGGATCCCATGGGAAAAGTGCTTGGATCCGGCAATTTTTGAATTCAGCATACTAAAATACCCTTAGGTGCAAATTCTCACGCTTTCTGCCGGAAGTGAACAACTTTTTCACATATTTCTCCCAGTTGTTAGTCTTCTGGTTGGTCCCTGACTGACCAACCAGGAGGCTCTATCTGCCTTGTCCCGCCCTGGTTCCGCCTTTTTTTTGTTGAATTTGTTAAAACATAATTTTTGGAGAAATAAAAACATTTAAAAACAAGCTGAGTCACTATACTGCCACTGAGCAGCTCCATTTTACTGAAACCAAGTATGAAATGAGAATTTCACACACAGAATAACAATAAGAAGCAACTTAATTACAATGGTAGTGGATGGAGTGTCCCACTGAGTGTCCCACCAAGACACAGCAACCAATGGGTGTGAAGAGGGGTGGGACAACGGGCGGGACTTGACAAAGGGTGAATTCCCTGGGTGCCAGAGCAGAACCTCTGCATTGGCCTGTTAGAGCGCCACCAATCTGGCTAGCCATCGTCAAAGAAAAGGGAACGCCCACTTGGGTTGTCCCTCTTCCTTTGAGTAGCCAGCTACAGACTCTTTCTCGAGAGAATAGAGCGCCACCAAATCGCTACACAGTATCTCTATAGTCATGTGATCAAGACGGGTCTGTCCCGGAATTTCATATTCCATCCTAATTGGCTAATATTGGCTTCCAAAGTTTGCAGGATTGGTCCGCTTTGAACAAAATGCTTCATATCATGAACGCAGGGTACTATTTTGGTGAAATGTTGCACACACATTCCCACTAGACCGAGGAACAAATGCCATCCTTTACACATTGGCCTGTTATAGCTCCACCAACAGGTCAAATTTTACAACACATTTTTGGAACAAAATGCCTCAAATCATGAATGCAGCGTAAGATTACAGCGAAAGGCAGAATAAGACATGCCACCCTTTTCACATTGGACTATTATAGCGCCACCAGGAGGCCACAATAACATACCTGACTTGGCGGAGACCTGTGCTCGGAAGAGCACTACTTCTAGTTTATTTGTTGTTCCACTTGTAATTGTATCTCTTTTTGTCAGCAAAAGGAGAACGAGAGAATGCAAGAGAAGAGACAACAGGTCATTTTTAAATGGTGGTCATATTTTGATTGAAGAAGGAAGTAGAGACCAGAGAAAAGAGGACAATGAGAAGGGGAGAGAAAAAGAGAGAGATGAGGGACGACGGACAACATTTCCTCTCATCTCTGTGGATACCTCCCCTCTGGGAAAACTCTTACCAGACAATGTGGGCCAACAACATGGCATCGCCTGCTACAGTCTTCCTCGCTAGAGCAGCATGTCTGTTTTGACAGGACATGCATGTCTCTCTCACATCGCCACCCAACCCTGATACCCGTCTTTTCCGCACTCTTTTTCGGTCTTTGCCCTCTCTGGTTGTGACTGTATGCTCTGGTAGAGATTGACGGTCAGTAGAAGAGAGGCCTAATGGCAGCGCTGGAATGATGGATTATCCATCGGTCCCCAACCATATCACATATTGACTAGCACATTATGGCCTAGTTCTGTTTCAATCTTTAGCATTCCATTTTTGGTTGTTAAAAGCCTGATTAAATTCAGTGGGTGAGAAAATTTAGCTGATGAGGCGATGACTAATAGGTGAGGTCTAAAGGCCCTGACCCACAAAAAGCATCATTGACGTGAGCACCAGGGAGTGACGCTTGTCACATGAGTCTTCTGAGTCTGCCTTAGTTTTCACATTGTCAATTTAATTTTAAAATGGACTTGTGTTCCTAGAATGTTCAAACATGTAAAAACAAATATACATACACTGCAATACAAAATTGAAATGAAAAGAGATTACCTTGATGCGTTGCTCCATTTTGGATGATCTGTGCTGTGCGTCAAAGCTCCAAAATAGAACCAAACTCTGAAAGATGCATCAGCATGTTTTGACACACACATTTCATTTGACAATTCCAGTCTGGCAATGTGTGTTTTTAGGGGTGCAACAGTTAAAACAAGATTGATATTAACACATTGACCGCCATTTTAACATACCTCCGTACTCCCACCTGCCATTCGTCTCCATAGACTTCCATGTAATTGGGTGTGCACGGATCATGCACACCCATGATGCCTAGATAATGCACCACGTGTGTCCACATTGCTCACAGCTTTCAAACAAAAAAATCCGAATGGAAATCCGTTCAGGCATTCATGAGATAACAGCCACTATGTTTAACAAAGATGGCTGCCAAAATGGCTGCCATGCTTGAAAGATGGGGTTGCTATGGGGGTTAAACATGCAATTTCGCGATTGCTATCATGCCTACTCCATTTTTTGGGGGTCACAAAAAAAAATTGAAAAAAAATGTTTTTTGAAAAAAAAAAAATATATATATATATTTTTTTTAAATTCTCGGGACTATCGGGCCTGGCGGGGAAAGACATTGGAATAATCTCGGGACTATCGGGCCTGGCAGGGAATGAGTTAATAAAAAGATCAGCTATAGCTCACACTGTTGTATAAAGTATAAAATAGGGCTTAAGTGGTTAATCAGACTTCTCGATTTAAAAGAGAAATAAAATAATCTATTCAAATACTTGATAATATAAACATTTTCCAAAATCAACAAAATGATTGCTAAGAAAATCATCAATAATTGCAGCCCATGCAAGCCCAGGTGTATCTGATGACACTTTCAGTGTCAGGGCCTTAAAGTCATCTTCGGTGTCCTGCTGCAAGGTCATCTAATGGCAGTAATTGGATTTTAAAAAGAACAGAAGAATCTGATGGCTAAAGGCCAAAGTCTCTAGTTTGGAATCGTACAGCTTTCAAATTGTCAGTCATTTCTGTATGTCCAATGGTTTTTAATTGTGTCTCCCCAGTCAAGAGTTAAATTGTAAATGGATGCACGCTGTTCCCTGTGTGTCCTGATTTAGTCTCGCAAGGACTAAAAAGCATTAGAAGACAAACGAGCAAAAATATTCAACAAACGGCCTACCTACAAAGTGCCTTTTTGACTCCTTTCACTTTGTACTGACTTAGTGTATCTACACATAAGTTATGAGGGTTCTGTCAGAGAATATGAAGCAGGAAGAAAAATAGGATTCCTTATTTTTCGTACTGTCTGGCACATTTTTCGTACTGTCTGGCACATTGTAAGATACATATTTTAACAAAACACAAGGATCTCTGGATTCTCTTTTAGGATGCTTTACTGATCTATAAACGGATTGTATCAACAGTTTGTGAACAATCTATCTAAAAAGCAAGGAATCTCTGCATGCGTGTGTAGTCTGCATACGTGTGTGAGATAATTTGATAATTAAGTAAACTGGCTCCTGACTAGCTGCAAAATCCATCTATCTTTTAGTGTGTAATATTTCTGCTTTGCCTGCTCAGTGTTTTCATTAAACTACGAACTAAACTACTTTTCTTTATTATTAATATAGGTTGAATACATTGCTACTAGTGCTACTTAAATTTCTTCTCAATAAAAGAGAAATATTCCATGACGCAATAGCATTGCCATGTGTTTCCTTTGGTCTGTACAGACCTGTAATGATCTCAAATAATTTAGATAGGATTTAAATTCTGAATCGCACACAGGTTTAAAATTCGGACTTGCTATGTCCACATGATGAAGAGGTGGGCGAAGGTTGGGGAGTGAACGTGTGGGAGGGAAGAATATAGTCTATTGCAATGCCATCCAGCAGGTAATTTCCACTTCAGTGCCTTGAACTTTGAAGTGGAAATGAGTGAGGCAGAAAGGTGTGAGTGTGTCCACACGTGTGCATGCTTTTGTTGAGCTGATGTAATCTTAAGGGAGTGCATGTCTATTGTCTAGTCT
Organism: Nannobrachium achirus; assembly: GCF_963921795.1. Classification (NCBI taxonomy): domain Eukaryota; kingdom Metazoa; phylum Chordata; class Actinopteri; order Myctophiformes; family Myctophidae; genus Nannobrachium; species Nannobrachium achirus. The sequence continues at coordinate 10,451,202 of NC_137829.1, forward strand.
GGAATCATACGAATCCGCCAGTGCAAAAACAAATTTAGGTCTAGCCCCGCTCAATTGTGAATCCATTTCCTCACCCAGAAGAGTTGGGATTCTTTATGATGCCTGCACAAGTATAAATACGTGAGCTGTGCGGATCACCAGGTGTTGCTATATGTTGTATCAGCCTTCACATTCTTCAATCAAACATGACCTGCTCTGCATTCCTGTCCTCTTATCTCTCTCTTCTCAACTCCCCCGTTATCCTCATCTTTTTCATGTTTTCTTTTTTTTTACCATCTTCATTGTGACTAGTACTACTTGAAATGGCTACGTGTGAGTGTGTGTGTGTGTGTGTGTGTGTGTGTGTGTGTGTGTGTGTGTGTGTGTGTGTGTGTGTGTGTGTGTGTGTGTGTGTGTGTGTGTGTGTGTGTGTGTGTGTGTGTGTGTGTGTGTGTGTGTGTGTGTGTGTGTGTGTGTGTGTGTGTGTTCGTGTGCGTGCAGCCGTGCATGCGATACAGCAGCTCACGCTGTCTCCAGTACGTTCACTTAGCGCAGTCGTTCTTAGTCTGCTTTGCACGTTCTTCCATTTGACAGGTGAAAAGCTAGTATCTCTGTGATGTTGCAGTTGGCCCTAGTAGTAGCACTCCCATGTGGCCTCCAAGCTCTCAGTGTGTTTTAAACAGATGCCTTTGTTGTCCCAGAGTGTGGTGTGTATTTTTTTACGGATGCCTTTGTTGTGACGTTGGAGCGGGGAAGAGTCAGACAGGTAGGGAACGAAGCACCTTTGATCCTATGGCTGCCTGTCATTATCAGCCCAGGCTGCCTGCTCCACTTTATCCCACCCCTGTCTAACAAAGTCCCAACACCTATTTTCAGCCTTTTGATTAGCAGGGATTTGTGTATAGAGCATGGAGATTATACAGATAGAACAAGGAGGGTATAATGAGCACTGGGTTCTCAAAATGATGGCCATGTGGTGCTCTCTCTGTGGCTATTTCTGGTAGGAATGTCTCTTCTGCGTCCTCCGTCGGGGAATCTTCTCTCCTCTGTCCCTAAGCTGCAGCTCCTCAATTGGATTCCTGCCCCGAATAACCAGCATTTGCTTTCCTTGTAGAACTCAAGCGACTCAGACCTTTCTGTGCTTGTTCATCAGCCATCTGCTGACTCATTCACCAGAACCTCTCTCTAACTGTAATATCCCTATAAATCCTGGAAATCCTACTGATACAGTGTTGATGCTGATGAAAGTGTTTACATGTCTTTAATACAGGGTTCCCACACATTTTTACCAATGAATTTCCAAAACGTTTCCAAAACTTTTCCAGAATATTTAATTTCCAGGACTATATAACAATCATTCAGCGCAATAATGAGTCTCTTACTCCTATGTGCAATGGCCAAAGACAGGCAGTGTAGCAAATAAAGCGGGCATGCCGCGAACAGACAGTGGCATGCACGCGGATCGTGCACGATGGACACGCACGTGCCCACGTCAAAAGGTACGAAAATTATAGCAGGGATCCCTCAAAGTCGATTTATGGAGGCAGTAAATGAGTCAATAACCAAAAACAATGCATAGACATTTTGTCCAGGACCTTCTAGGACCCTTGATCAATTCCAAAACTTTTCCAGTACTGAAAAAGAATATTTTTCTAATTTCAAACTATTTCCAGGAATTTCATGAACGTGGGAAGTGGGAACCCTGTTAACACATATGGTGCCAACCCCGAGTTTCCCGAGTTTGTATTGGTACCACCCCTGTGCCAACCCCGAGTTTCCCGAGTTTGGGCCGTTTTTGAAGATTTTTTTTTTTTCAAAAAATCTTTCTTTCAAAAATGTTTTTTGGACCTCCAGAAATGTATTAGGCATGATCGCGATCGCGAAATTGCATGTTTAACCCCCATACCAACCCATTCTTTCAAACATGGCAGCCATGTTTGTTTACATCTGAAGAAAACATAATGGCTGATAAATCATGAATGCCTGAACGGATTTCCAAGCGGATTTTTTTGTTTGAAAGCTGTGAACAGCATCTACACACGTGGTGCATGATTAGGCATGGGCGTGCACGATCCGTGCACTATAAATTACATGGAAGTCTATGGAGACCATGGCATCGCGGACCATTGAAGAGAAAAAATCATTGCAACATAAGTGTTAATAGCATGCACAGTCTCGTAAATATTTGTAATATTGGAAACTCACAATGTTGTAGAACATTATAGTCTGTCTGCTCTCACTAAATGGATGCTTTCCATTTATATTTTTGTCCGTGCTCTCCACAAATCTCAGGCTTGGGAAAGACCAAGAGGAAGACGAGTGCCCGCGATGCTTCCCCGACACCAAGCTCGGACACGGAGTATCCATCTAATGGCAGCGGGGGAGGAGGAGGAGGAGGAGGCGGCGGAGGAGGAGGAGGCGGCGCAGAGAGAGTCTACGATCTCAGTATTCCTGCCGTGGTCAAGTTCGCCTATGCCGCAGAGAGGGAGGACGAGCTGACCCTGCTGAAGGGCTCCACAGTGGTGGTGATGGAGAAGTGCAGCGACGGCTGGTGGCGGGGCAGCCAGACGGGACGCGTGGGCTGGTTCCCCTCCAACTACGTGCAGGAGGAGCCGGGCGGGCCGGACGACAGGAGAGAGGACGAGCACCTGGGTGGGCCCCGCCTCGGGGACCTGCAGGGGACGGCTCTGGCCAACGGGCGCCGCGGCAGCGGGCCACTGCACCTTGTTCAGACTCTCTACCCCTTCAGCTCTGTGACGGAGGAGGAGCTGAACTTTGAGAAGGGAGAGGTGATGGAGGTGGTGGAGAAGCCAGAGAACGACCCTGAGTGGTGGCGATGTAAGAACTCGCATGGCCTGGTGGGCCTGGTGCCTAAGAACTACGTGGTGGTGCTGAACGAGGGGCATGGCCTGGCGCCCTCGTCTGTGCCCGGGTCCCCCCAGAGCCGCTCTCTGGGTCCGGTGCGCTCGGGGAAGTTCGCCGGGAGGGACTGGTATTACGGCAACATCACCCGTCAGCAGGCCGAGAGCATTCTCAACGAGAGGGGAGAGGAAGGAGACTTCCTCATACGGGACAGCGAGTCATCGGTGAGTGAACAGATTTAAAGGAGTAGTTCATCCCCAAAATGACAGTTATTCATTTGATTAGTCAAGCCATTGAGACTTAAGTTCAATAATATTTTTTTGTACTTGTTGCATTCCTAAGACAAAAGATTTGATTATAGAAAATGTACCCCCATTGATTCTGGATGGGGAACCAAATGCATGGCCCTGTATGGGGACACAAATGCGATGGGGACACAAGCTCAGAGTCAGAATCAATGGGGGTAAAATGTACTTGGCCCTAAATTTACCCCCATTGATTCTGACCCAAATGCATTTGCATTCAGGGCCTTGCATTTGGGTCCCCATCCAGAATCAACGGGGGTAAATTTACTATAAAATCACATTTTTGTGAATGCAACAAATACAAAAAAATATTATTGAACTCAAGTCTCCATGTTGTGACTAATCAATAGAAAAAAATATCTTTTGGGGGTGAACTACTCCTTTAAGGGTTACTATTAATTAAGAAAATGAATGTGTTTGTATTGTTCTTTTTTTAAACGGTGTACAAAAATGTTTTACAGAACAAGGTAAAAGAGTAGCAAGATGACCATAAAGATTTGAAAATTAAAGATATTAAAAGTGCAGCCCATGAGGACACAGGCTGAATATTATTTAATATATTGAATGGACTGCTGGAGAGACATCCTTTGTTTACAGACCATCACTTACTGTAGTAAGTGAATACTGCCATCTGCTGGTACGCAGCAGCATGTACAACCATAAAACTTCAACTTTGACTTGTCATTTGTAACCTTTTCAAATCCATCTATTTCTCTCTCTCTGTCTTTCTTTCTTTCAGCCCAATGACTTTTCGGTCTCCCTAAAGGCCCCGGGGAAGAATAAGCACTTCAAGGTGCAACAGATGGAGGGAGTGTTCTGTATCGGCCAGCGCAGGTTCAACTCCATGGATGAGCTGGTGGAGCACTACAAGAAAGCTCCTATTTTCACCAGTGAACACGGAGACAAGCTATATTTGGTCAAAGCGCTACTGTGACTCCCACACACACATAAACACACCAACACTGGAACACGCTTGTATGACACACATGCACACATACACAGATTACTGTACCAATTCCACTCCCTGTCTTAATGCAAGCCTTAGCTCTGGGGCGTGGGGTTGTTTGGCTGATCATCCACACTCTCATTTGCTGTTTCAGGATTTATATATTATACCTGGTGGTAATTAGGTGAAATTATCTGTAGCCATAGAGCCCATGATCCCAAGACGGCAAGCAATGTGTGAGCAGATCATGCTCAAAAATACATTCATTATAGGCAGGACATGGTTCAAGCCCTCTTTATTTCTTAGTGTGAGAGGCCAACTATGTCAGTGAGCACATCAGCTGCTAACAGAAACGCGTAAGGTCTTGTTTAGTGGGGTCACCCCAACTTTACCCTAGATATGTCATTTTCTTTCCCATTTACTTCAAAACACACACAGGCTAAAGCATTGCTGTTAAACCACCAGGCATACATACAGTAGGAGATTATCATAAAATGAGGATGTGCTCTGGTGGACGACCGTATATTATTGTCTGGTGTTATTCCTGTCATTGACGCCGGCCTGTACTTTGTTCCATTCTTGTTCATCTACATGGACTTCATTAAAGTGATTTTATTTTGAAACCATTTTTTAATTTGTAATTTTGGGGCGTTATTATGCTTTGTTTAATGTTGAAAGTTGAACCAGAGAGTTATGACACTCGTTATCTCATGGGCCATGTATCACATGCGCTTCATCAACACACATTATGAGGTTTCAATGTTTGAAACTGTACAGTAGTGTTTGGAACTATTGGTCACCCGATGGCAAGAGTTAACTTGTGCATTCTTGTTGTTCTTGTTATCTCTGAGCAGACTCAAACACATTCTAAATCAACTTTTAATGTTGGTTTTGGCAAAACAAACATGATAGAAAATGGTATATCATAGGAATATTCATTCATAACACAAGTCTATGGGAGTGTCGTAACACTCTCTTTCAATAGCTAATGTGGAGAGACAGGAAACCTAACCTAGGGCAGAGAGAGGAGATACATGTGAGACAAGATGGAGCTCGGATTTGAAACCAGGTCCTTGAGCTCACAAGGAGCTTCATGGTCTGTGCACTAACTGGCAGAGCCACCAGGCACACACTTTTATGCTAGTTTAACCATCTCTGGAGGTAAAAATCTTGCCTGGAACCAGACCAATCCGCCTGGGCAAAAAAAGTGCCCTTGGCGAATATGGGTCTGGCCCCGCTCAATTGTGAATCCATTTCCTCTCCCACAAAATGTGGGGGAACCAATTAGGGCCCAGCCTTGGTCTGGTCCAACCAATCATGTCCAGAGGCATTTTTTTAATCCAGCCCTTGGAAATGAAAAGTCTGCCCGCGAGTCGAGACTAATATCCGATACGCAGTGAGGAATTAGTATGAGCAACGCCAGGCTAGTAAAAATCACCCACCCAATGATTTCACAAAGTGACCATAATCCCCTCCCACCCCCACACACACACACACCCACATTCTTAATCCCAATTGTCATCATTCCTCCAAATGATATCTGCCCCTCCTCCTTTATCCACTTGACTTTCTAGTCTTTATTTCCTCCTTAATGATTTTTTTTTTACCGATCTTGATCCTTGAGTGATTGTTTTAAACATATGGCTTAATATTTAATATATTCTAGCTACAAAGGAGGATGACTCTGATGTGCTCAGACAGTTTGAATGTCTGTCGATCAATCTACCAAATGTGCCACCCACTACCCCACTCACTGCACTGCCATTTGTCCGTTTTAGCTCCACAATAATAAATGATGAATGAATTAAAACTCACAGGTACTTTTCTATTCCAATATGTCTCCAATAATGAATAATTCCAATCATTCTCCAATACCTCTGATGTAAAAGAGCTGGGGCATTATTTCAAAACGGAAGCCTGCCTTTGGTAACCTTCCTGCCCCAGCTAAGAATTTCATTTTGAGTTCACTGAAATGGCTCAGATATGAAATGGCTTAGTACTGTATGTAAAATTGCTCCTCGCAAGTCTTCCTGCAAACACACAAAATTACCTCTTTTGATTTCATATTTATCAAACTCATACATTTTTGAAAATATTGAGTAGAATGAATCATCAGCTGCAAGTAGCCCCTGAGGACAGAGTAGTAAGAACAGGCGATCATAAGCTGTATGTTAATATAATACATTCATAAACCAGCAGTAAATGATCAATCAGGTTTCTCAGCAATTAGTTCATTTAAACCAACACCTTTTTCTGTAACATAACCAATGCTGATTCAAGCAAGTTAAAAGCAAATTTTCATTGATGTTCTGTCTTTAAAAGTTGTATAAAACAAAGACTGACAATTGACTTCTGCTTTATGATTGCCTTGTAAAGACGAGATTTATTCTAGTCTTACCAATCTTTGTTTATTCATGTGGTTTTGTTTCCTTTGGCTATGTGCTTCTGTTTACCAATGAGAGTATCGGATCATGGGGTTCTCAGCTTTTATAAGACATGATATATCTGAATGTTATTGAACATTGTTATTTAATTCTTATTTCCACTGTATGTACATATTCAAAATAAGATCAGGTGCATAAATGAATCATTCTGATCCAGCTATGGTACTGTACCGCCGACAACATGGTGAGAATTTAAATACTTTTGTTCAATAAAAGTTTTTGCAGAATACTTAAAAACAATATGTATTTGGGTCGAAATCTGTTTGCAGTTATGTTGTGATTCAGTCATCATCGGTTTTTGGTTTTTACAGGACACCTTCCCAGTAGTACGAAAAATGTGTCTCCTAATCACCTTTTGTCTTTTTAACCACGTATGCCCTATTTTATACTTAGCTGATCTACAAACTCACAACTTGTGTACACGTAGATATTTTTGAAAATGAACATTTTAATCTATAATGACATGCCGGTTATAAGTGTGTGTTGTTTTTTTGTGCTCTTTAGTCTTTACCCCTTTTCCCCAATTTAGTTGTTGCCAATTCATTCCTCACCGCACACATTTCTGCTGTTGTATCCTACTGGCTCACCTGCCGGTGAGGTGCCCCCACCGGGAGGATGTATTGCCTCCCACTACTCCTTCCGCCCAATACTGCGTGCTGACAGTTGCCGGCTGCAGCCCTTAGGACTACCTGCAGTGACAAATCTCACCCTCCGGACTCTGCAGTGGTGGCCAGGTACTTCGACACTGTGCCACTCAAGCGCCTGCAGGTTGAAAGCATCTGGCTGATGTCTGTGGTCACCAGAGATGAGTGATCTGGCTATCTGGATGGTTTGCTGATTAAATGGCAGTCTGCCTCAGTTTTGATGACGCAAAACTGTGAGATTGATTCTTACCCTGGTCTTCTAATATGTCTTTATATCAGCGGGATGAGCCATCCGCGTACTAGATGACGCACAAACAAATCCTACGTCATGTCTTCAACTGACATCTGTGGAATATGACCTTCATCATCTATAAGAGAACAAGCATTGACAACGTGTTCACAGGCTGAGCCCAGGCCAGCCCTAAAATTGATTTCCAAAGGATGATACCATTGAGATATTATGATTGATCCATGTCCATTATAAACCACTCTGAGGTAGTGGTTCTACACCATGTTGCAGTTCAATTGGTTTACTTTCCCAATACTGACAGCTATCAAGACAGAGGTCTGTCCACCAGGCATAGTAGAAATCAATCAAGATAATGATGGAAGAAAACTGGAAGGTGTAATGAGTGGTAATAATAGCTGGTCTGAGAAATGACTGGGCCAGTTCACACAGTACACAAACCCCCAAAAGATGGCAGTACAGCTCCTGTTGAATAGAGTAAGGATCATAAAGCATGGCTCTCTTCAGTGCCCCTCCCCCACACATGCTGGCACATCCTGGTCTTAAGTGTGACGTTGTTTTGTAGGCGGAGACACGTGGGGGCTGAGCGTCTCCAGTCCCTATCTTTCACCATTCAAAACAACAAACTTGGAACCCGTGAATCTTTTTTACTATACGCTTATTTTTCAGAAAGGAACCATTGGGAGTTAAAAGGAGTCATAATGCTTCAAACTAGAATATTTTATTCATGTAATTGTTCTCCCACGGGCGGATCCATTGAAAATAGCGAGGGACACAGCACTGCGCATATTAACAATACAACTGCTGCCCCCACCCGGAAGTGGCGGGTCTGACTCTGACTACAAAATTACGCCACGGCTTAAGAGCAGGATACACACCTTCCATGTCATGCTACACTTACACAATGTGCATAAATTGAAGGCACACTTAATTATAAATTACTCAATGTCACACAAAGCATAGTGTAATCCTCCAAGAGGAGCTACAAAATACAAAAGTGGATTATATAGCAACTCTAATGGTTGGAGTTTATTTCTGCTGGTTAATTGCTTTTTCCCCCCCTCCCTTTTCTTTTTTAAGTCCTGTCCATTATTGCATAAAATACCTGGAGCTACTGAGGTACTGTTGAAAGCAGTTAGTAACCACTGTTTGAAGACTCTGCATACCACCTGTCACTCCAACTGAAAACTGTCAGCATAGTTACCATAATGCAAATGTACAAATGGAAATCCTATGTTCATTTCATTCCCATCCGTCTTTCAATGTTGTTCCACCAGTGTCTCCAGCGCTCCTTTACTTATTTCCTCTCAGAGCGCTGGTAGAAACACAAGAATGTACTGCAGTACTGTTGGATTTCCATAACAGCAGGCAAATATACTTGACACAACCGTAGCCATGAGGAATACAATCATTTGCTGCTCATAGCTGTCATTGTGACAGTTAGCAGCAATCCTACAGTCCCCTTTTTCACAAAAAGCATTACAATATTAGGTTAAACATCTATAAGTTGCTTTGTGGTAGCCTACAGAAGATACATCAGTGAAATGCTGATACAAAAGTATTTGGTTCAAAGCAAAGGATAGAAAGTTTTCTAGTTTGTGTCAGTCTCTAATCTTAACCTGAAGAACGCAAGGCCAGAGAAGGCTGGAAACAAAGTGATCTTAAGGGAAGACTTGTACCTCTCACTGTAGAGGTAATCCATGAGCCCATTTCTGAATTTTCACTAACGGGGGACATTCAAGGTGAACAAATGTAGTTTGGTATTTTGAAAAGGTCTATATCCCTAGATAATATTTCAGCATGATAGCCCTTCCCAAGTGGTAGCTTAGTCACATTTATCAGCCTTCAATGACACCAACCACAGATCCACAGAATCAAAAAACGTCTAACTGTTTTTTGAATAAAACAAGTCATACAGTCGAAAAAAAAACATGAACCCTAGCATGGGGTAAACATTCAACAAACAGCTATTTTTATTGAAAAGATTTGGAGTAGAGTGAAAAAGGAGCGGACAACGTATAGAACAGGGACTCAACGAAGGAAGTGGTAAATCAATTATAATCATAAACTCCATATTATACCATTATACTTTCAGTATATTTTACTATAATTTTCCCTTCAACTTCTACATCCGCCTCCACCTCCCACTGATTACTGCAGGTTTCTGCACCAACTACCTGCACTACCGTTTCCAGGAGGATTATTTCTGGTTTCCAACACCAGACTGCATAGCTGATGGTGTCATTTAATTGAAAGAACAAACATACCAGTGTCAGTGGACTCAAGCTGGACTTTTGTAGGCTACCACTTCTTCCATGTGGCCTAGCTACTGTTGGTCTGTTTTGGCAGGGGAAAGCATTCAGTGGTAGCATTCTGGTTGCTGATCAACATAACCAAAGTCATCGCCATGCAGTCCTCCTCTGGTTGGACAGCTTTTTGAGTATGGTCATTACCTTGCGCTCTCCTCTGAATACTGTCCATAAGGCCTCCAGTGACATGTGAATGTGCTCAAGTGCATTATCTACCCAGTGGCACAGAATGTCATCTAAGTCTTATTAAAAGTGGAATGTCCATTTCTGAATTATTGAGATATCTGTGTGGTCTGCAGGGCCTTCATTTCTGCAATTTAGAGGAGAATCAGTCTGCCATATGTCTGCTTGTCATGAGCAAAGAAGTACTTGCATTAGGAACAGAAGATGTCAACCACCATCAAGTGGTGGAAAATGAGCAGCAGGCCTTGCTAGCACAACACAGTCCTTGAAGAAAAATCCAGTAATCCTAAATTCCCTCTACACCTTGGGGAACTTCACATAAGAAGTCAATGTCGGAGTGGCAACACTCCGCAATGGAAAACCATCACCTCGGTGGACACATAATTACATGCATGCATGAGGTTCAGAGGTTGGCACGCAAAATAAGGCATTGCAACGCTTGTTCATCACGTACATAATATGTTCAAACAGCCAAAGCCACAGCCTGTAGATATCGCTTTCTATCAAGGCCATAGACGCAACACGCAACAACAACACAACACACCATAAGGACACAAACACACAGGTTGGGACAAGTGGCATGGCAAGGAAAGTACAGTTGTTGGCAGAGTGTGACTATGACTCAGATACCCATTGCGATGTTGTAATATTCAGAGGCAGAATGAATTAATGCTGAAATGTAATACTGAAATTAAATGTGTTGAGTACAATGGATGAAAATAACATTAATGGAGCTTCTTTTTTCCACTTCAGAAGTGTGCCAGTCAATGCATTACATGCCAAGCTGAATCTTTGTCAAAGTCCAGCATCAACGTTTTTCTTTTTCTTTTTCATTGCACTGATCAAGTATTTTAATTTCAATCATGTTGTAGATTTTAAGTTTTATACTGCAAACCTCTACCTTTTACATTTTTACGTTGTCTTCATGTCAATAATTTTTAGGGCCAGTAAGAATAATGCCACACAGAGAATAAAGAATAGCTGAGCAGGCTCTGTGAACGTGGTTAAGATCTCTTCTCCACTAGTCTAGTAGAGACTGGTGGAAACAGGGCTGTGAGCAAATCACACACACACACACACACACACACACACACACACACACACACACACACACACACACACACACACACACACACACACACACACACACACACTTAGGCTATCTCTGTAAGTGGTTGTTTTAAACCCTCGATACTTAGTAAAACAGACCTGAGTTGGCTGCTGGGTGTGCTCTTGTTTTCTATCTCCAACTAAATCTTGGCCAAAAATAGCTGATCTACAAGCTCATAACGTGTCAACGTGTTCTCAGCTTTTAGATAAATGGTAAATGGTGCATTTATATAGCGCTTTACATAGATTGCATTCAGTCAATCAATCATTGAATGAAAACCACAACGATATTAAGATAGCCGATTTAAAGAAAGAGACTTGTGTAGTGTGAAATACTTTAACGATCCGATGAGTCCCTGACACGTATATCTACATGTACATTGACCAACATGATATTTTACATTTTCAAGTTTAAACTTGAACAAATAATGTATTCACTTAATTTAATAACACATTTCCCTTTTGCAAATAGTCATATTAATTTTCTTAACAGTTATTTAAACAATTTAAATGTTGTTATTCTGAACCTTTTAATATTTGCAATTGTTCATACAATATTGACATTTTCTCTTAAATGAGTGCATTCATCCAAATGAAGGATACCACTTCCCACCCATATGGGTGAACACATTACATGCCTGAGGTTCAAAGGTTGGCATGCCAAAATGAGCTTGCGCAATGTGAGATTTTTTACAAGGCATTGCAAACAGCCACAGGCTGTATCGGTTTCTATCAAAGCCATAGACACTAAAACAACACAACACAACACATACCATAAGAACACAAACGCACAGGTTGGGACAAGTGGCATGGCAAGGAAAGTATACTGTGGTTGGCAGAGTGTGACTATGAACTCAGATACCCATTGCGATATTCAGAGGCAGAGCGTGAGAGAGGCATGCGTTAACTTACACTTCAGAAGTGTGCCGGTCAAGCTGAATCTTTGTCATTGCACTGATCAAGTAACACCCAAGGCATTGATCATGTTAAAAACTGCTAACTATATTGAAATTACTAGTTGTAATAGTTATCACTGGTCATCTCTAGTTGCTTTGTGTGTTCCTACAGGGCTAGGTCCAAGCTTATCAGTCTTCCAGACCTTCCTTGGGGTAAATTCTAATCAGGCCATGAACCTCGATTTGCACATAATATCAGTAACATGCACCTGTTTTTTTCTTTTGTTTTTTTTCTTCGCCTTGGGAAATTGCGAAACTTAGGTCGATTGTTTCTCATTCGGACCTAGAAATTATTATCCATGCCTTTGTGTCCTCCCTCCCTGACTATTGCAACTCAGTTCTCACCTGCCTCAATAAAACATCCATAGATCGCCTTCAATTCATCAAAAACACAGCAGCAAGACTGTTAACTAGGTCCAGCAGAAGGTGTCACATTACTCCAATTTAGGCCTCTTTGCAGTCTTTGACCTGTCACCCAAGATCACCTGTTGGCATGGTGTCCATGACCTGTGCATCCTCAGCTTCAGTTGTGCACATGATGAAACTTGAATACAGACCATGTCTTGTGCATGGTAGGGTTTGATACCTTCAAGGCTTGTCCCAGGTTTAAAGTCATCAAGGTGACCTGTCACCTTGATGACTTATGGACATCTAAACTGACATAGACTGTAAGATCCTTCTCAATAAACTAAAATCAAAACATAATATACGTAGCAATTCTGGGTTTCAGCCTGATTATTTCACAATTAATGCAAATATGCCTAATGACAACATGTTTAATAATTTAGTTATGGCAAGATAAGAATTTCATTTTAGATCAACTGTGTAGGTTATAGTCTACTTGCCAGCCCATAGAGCCCCATTGTGAACCCGGACATATTGAGTACAGTAAGGTTTTATGTTAGAAATGTTGAGTAGGGGTCCCCAGCATGTAGAAACTGCCGGATGCTAACTTGCATATGTTGAGCAATTTTCATAATTTGCATAATTCGATTTATTTAGCATAATCCCTCATAATAATGGATAATATGTCAAAAACTGATTGGCCGATTTGAACAATATTAGAGTGGTTTTGGGGGTTATTGAGGATGCTGAATCCATTTTCTAAATTCAAAATGGCCGTTTTAAACCGGAAATGGCCTTATACCAACTTAAAGTGGGTGATTTTGATACTTTTTTGTTGATTTTCCAGTTGGTATATGGCCATTTCCGGTTTAAAACGGCCATTTTGAATTTAGAAAATGTCAAAAATGGATTCAGCATCCTCAATAACCCCCAAAACCACTCTAATATTGTTCAAATCGGCCAATCAGTTTTTGACATATTATCCATTAACGAATTATGCAAATTATGAAAATTGCTCAACATATGCAAGTTAGCATCCGGTAGTTTCTACATGCTGGGGACCCATACTCAACATTTCTAACATAAAACCTTACTGTACTCAATATGCCAGGGTTCAGATTCTGGCAAGTGGACTATTAAGAAGAAGCAAAGTTATAGTAATTTCCTGTTTTGGGGGATAAATTGCTAATAATACAAATTAAATGTTATTATAGGCCGACATATTTATATCATTTTGTAACATACTTTTATATGGCATAGCCTTTGTGTGTGTGATTATAAGTGTGAATCAAACTTAAATGTTACATAATATACCAGGTACAATAAACTGCACACAATTCTACTCTGCAAATAATGCGAGTTATTGGGAAAACAATGATTGTCCCAAAAAAGTATTAAAGCTACTCATTTGAAAAGGCTATCATGTTTCAAAGTACTTATATGGACCCTACAAATAAACTTATAATAAGAGATTTATTCACCTTAGGTGTCCCTCACTTTTGGTCTAGCTCATGGACTAAGGAGAGGGAGTCCTTGCAAAAGGACATGAAAGAATATAATCGAGATTCCCAATGGTAAAAGACAGATATTCTTGTTGGATGACGAAGGAATGTGACCCAGAAATGGACCAAAATGATTTTTTTAAATTATTATTTCTTCATAAACTGTCAGCTGTCAGCATTGACCAATATTATAACAAAAGAAGAGTAAAGTGAACAAAAAACAACCAACTTAAAATAAATTATATGATGAAAATGTAATCCTCACAATCCCTTGCCTCTAACCTCACCTGTATTTATTCCTGCACCACTTTCACACTTATTAGCAATTCAGGATGTACTGTATTTGAGGTTGAAGGGAGAGGTGGCAATTCAAAAGAAACACCTACTATGAGCTGACCCTCGAGTCCCGTGATGTAATGATTAAATGTCCTCCATACACCAACTGATGATAGATTATAGATTTATGTTCTCTCTCTCTCTCTCTCTCTCTCTCTCTCTCTCTCTCTCTCTCTCTCTCATACACACACACACACACACACACACACACACACACACACACACACACACACACACACACACACACACACACACACACACACACACACACTATTTCAAACCAGACTGATGAGAGAGTACTTCCTGGCAGGAGCAAGGTTACTCTCAGCTCTGTCAAATTACTGCCAGAATCTGACAGTGCCCTGTGTAAATAGCCCGCTGGCCAAATGAAGAGAGCCATAACTCTCTCTGACACTCTCTCTGTCTCATTTGGAGGTGGCAAGATCCACATCTCCACATACAGTATGTAGTGAGGCAAATACACTCACTCAGGCCTTTGCTATGTAGAAGGAGAACACTGTCTCTTTTTGAACCAAGTTTGAACTACCTGCAGCTTGTGACTAAACACTGGCACAGTCTGTCTGTCTGGATACAAAGTGTGATAACTGTCTCGTACTGTAGTGACTCAACACTTTCTATTCATCCCCCATTTTCTCTTTTCTTCGCTCCTTCTTCCCTTACTTTTTTGTGTGCAAAGTAAATAATTTAAATTGAATTACAAAAACGCTTTATTTGCAAGGTATCAATGAATTAGGCTATGTTAGGCTGCTGTTCAATGACTCCAGTTCAACTAAATAATTAAATAATTGACTCATGGCTTTTTATCGAAAACAATCCTTTAGGGACAGGTCATTTTTTAAAGAGGGATACTACTGGAGAAAATGTATAAGCCCTGATATAAAATGCCATGGCCCTCCCTCCGAATGGGGGGGAAAATCAATTACCCTCCCCAAGCATAAAAATAAAAAGATTGACCCTCCCCTAACATAACATGACATGACATTTACCACAGTCAAATTATTCCTAAAACCTGCTTATTCCTAATATTAAAGTGAGAAAATAAAATGAAAAGTTATATTGGAATTTGGCTACCCTAAGTGAGATTTGAACCGGCAAATTAGCGGGAAGATCAGACTGAGAGTCGAATGACAAACATAATACACCATCTCGATGGGGTGACAAATAGAAGCTGTATCCACATGGGTCGCAGATAGAGGCTGTGAGACTTATATAAATGCTTGTCATTCAGGATGGAAAGAAATGACACCTATCTGAGCTTTTATGTGACAAATAGTGAGGTCACTTCCTGAACTGCACTCCTCCCTTTGATGCTGACACAGTGAGAGATGGTATAGAGCTGATCAGACCCTCAGCGGTGAGTTTCCATGTTCAAGTATAAGACCTTCTACAAAACATCGCTCTAGTGCTTTGTCATTTTCAAGGTTAAAATACAAAAGATTTACTCAAAAGCACCAGCAGAATCCTGCAGTGAGAGATGGTGTAGTGCAGAGGTTTTGTGTTCAAATCTCAGTCCTTGTACATTGCTATAGTATTTTGCCATTTTCAAGGTTATGAATAAAATACAAAAGAATTACTCAAAAGCACCAGAACAAACTTGCAATCAGAGGTGGTGTAGTGGTCTAAACATAAGACTCTCAGTGCAGAGGTTCTGTGATGTGTTCAAATCTCAGTCCTCCTACATTGCTATACTAACTTGCCATTTTCAGGGTTATAATACTAGTAAGACACCTGAGGGTGGAATGCGACCGAGGTCTGGCCAACCACAGCGTTTCTCTGACAATTCTAGTTGTTGTCATTCTGGGGGGAGTTTGTTCATGTTTTGTGAGGGTATCAACCCTAGGAGACACGGGGAGAACATGCAAACTCCACACAGAAAGGCCCTATCGCCAACCCCACCTAGGGTGTGAGCGATAGGGCCTAAACATGGAGATGTGGAGAACACTATATATGGAGATAGTCCAGTCCATCATGTCATATGCCATATGGGACTACCGTCATAGACAGTAGCCATTGTTAGGCCGGAGTCAATGGCTGTCTGTCTGACTGTCTGTACAGGAAGTGATGTCACATGACATACTTTTTATGCCCATATATGAGTCATTCTGTACCACATCTCCATGTTTAGGCCAAACAGGTTCGCTCCATTTCTCCATGTATAGGTCCAAATGCCCAACGTCGAGCTTGACAAGGAGAATGAAATGTGAATAAAATCACACATTAAAATTGAACCTTACTGTGGACTTGCATGCTTTGAGACTTTTACTTTGAAATAATTTGTAGTTTTTGAAATATTTAACTTTAAGCACCCAATGCATTGTCAATGGAAAATTACAAACTTTGGCAAGCTACTAGAGCTACAAACGTACACCTAGAAACACCGTTCACACTTTATCGTGTTGAGCTTACTGTGGAAATGTTTGCCTGAAAATGAATATTTTAAATGTTTTATGGTTTTAGAGATATAAGCTTTACAAAATTCGGAAAATTAACATGGGGCTCAATGGCAGATTTGCGCGCCTAAAAAAAACACGTTCGCCTAGGAACTCCATTCATACTTTTTATAATTCTCCTAACTGTGGACACACATACTTGAAAGTTTTACTTTGAAATGTTTTGTACTTTTGGAGATATTTAATTTTAAAATCTTAAATCTGAAAACTCTGGCACCTCGCTCATCCTACATACTTTAACCGAGCAACTTGATTCACAATTCAAAAGATCCACCTTACTGTGGACATGCATGCTTGAGATTTTTACTTTGAAATAATGTGTAGTTTTTGAAATATTTAACTTTAAGCGCCCAATGCATTGTCAATGACGATGGAGATTTAAAGGAGGGAAAAAGCAAACCATCAGTGTCATTTGATACAGTACTGCCAGCAATGGGATTTGATCCCACAACCTTTCAGGGATGAGTCAAGAGCTCTTCCAACTAAGCCACCTAATCTTACATGCTTTAGGTGCCCAGTTCATTTTCAAAGACATTTTGAGTCACCCATGCATATCTTTACAAAGAACATTCCAAAGTGCTCCATCATCAAACTACAGGTAGACTGGGGTTTGAATACTGAACCTCTCTGCTGAAAGTCAGATCATTAGGCCATTTTACTACCTGTCAGACACTCAGGGTACAGCTCCCTCTGTGTTTTAAAGTGTTTTTTTTCCTCCTTTTCTATTATTCTAGCCTTGAAAAGAAGAAGAAGAGAAAAAAGTATATGTTGAATAAGAGACATGTGCCAAGAGAGCCTGAGAGGTGGTATAGTGGTCTAATGATTGGTTCTTTGCTTCAGAGGTGCCATGTTCAAATCCCAGTCTTCCCATAGTTCAATGATGCACTACATTAGAATTTTCTATGCAAACATATGTATGTAATAATAATTAAGATATTATTTAATATCTTCAATTTAAAAGGGAAAAGCATTTATGATTGCCAGACCCATGAAATGGGTAGGCCTACATAAGCAAATGTCGGTCTGTTCCTTTTCTATATAAAGGGTATATATGATGATGACATGATGATGACATGCCTACAAAAGGCATGATGTCATAAATGATGATGACAGACAGGGGGTCTGGCACAACCAGGTTGACCTGGTCTAGTTATTTAAAGAAAAGTCCACAATATATCATAGTCCCTAAATATTTTTGCACCGCTCACTTCGCACGGGTGCGATTTTTCTTTTTTATTCTTCTCTTTTTTTGTCTTTCTTAGTCTTGAGTATCCTTCTCTTTTTTTAGTCTTTCGTGTAGCCGCCCCGTACAGGAAGTGATGTCACAACGCGCTGACATCACGGTTAAGGTTACCGAAGGTTACCGAAGGTCGCAACAAAACCAGTAGTCGAAAGCTCTAAAAGTACCTGCTGTCAGAGATAGTGTAGTGGTATGAAGCTCTGACTCTCAGTGCAGAGGTTCCATGATCCAATCTCAGTCTCACAGTTTGATGCAGGAGTGCTTTGACATTTTCAAGGCTAAAATACAAGAGAACAACTCAAAAGCACCAGGAGATATCTGTTGAGGGTGCAAAGGTGCCGTGGCTCAATGGTTTGGTGCGCTTGATCATTCACCTCTGCTCAGACAGATCACAGGTTCTAGTCCCATGCCACCAAGTTACATGGAGGGCCATTGGTGAAATTCAACTGACATTTTTTCATGTGACTGTCAATTCTTGCAATCCAGAAATAAGTCAGTTGAATGTCACCATTTAAAACTTATTCCTGTAAAAGTATAGCTGGACAGAGTGCTTTCAGACATAACCCTACACCTTTACTTCTCAGGAAACAGGGGGAGGGACACCCCTCCTGATGGTCCTCCGTGTACCGTGGGCATGGGACTTGAACCTGTTACCTGTCTGAAACTGAGGATCGGGACAACCGATCAAGCACGCCACACCATTGAGCCAAGGCACCTTTGGGCCCTCAACAGGTATCTCCTGGTGCTTTTGAGTTGTTCTCTTGTATTTTAACCTTGAAAAGGTCCATATAGTAAAGCCATGATTTGTAGGAGGACTGGGATTTGAACATTGAACTTTTAAATTGAGAGTCTGATCTGTAGACCACTACACCATCTCACACTACAGATATTTAGGTAGAAATTCAGAATCATAGCGCTTTTGAGTACCTCAGTCTAGCTGTACATTTTCAGCTTGGAAGTACATGCCATCGTTGAAAACCTTTCTTCATCTCTGAATTTGATCCTTCTGAATTTCTACCTGTAAAATTTCAGCTGTGCAGAGTTCTTTCAGACATAACCCCTGCAACTTTACCTCTCAGGAAACAGGGGAGGGACAAGGTCTCCCCTATGCCTACTGCGTCTCAAGTCCTTAAATCAATCCTATTTCCTATTTCCTTGCTTGTATGTTAGTCCCTCCCATTGAGGAAATAGAGAAGAGGAGACGTCCCATTGGCCATTTCTGATGACAACATCACAGGTGATAGGTCAACTCCCAGTGGGCGGGACTAACAGACAAGGAAATAGGAAACAAGTGAAGGAAATAGGAATAATTTAAGGACTTGAGACGCGGCTATATATATGGTCCTTCTCGCACCTTGATGTCATGGGACCAGGGACGGATTAACCCCCGCGAGGGCCCCTGGCCGATATTGTTGTTTCTATTATTCTAGCCTTGGAAAAAAACAAAGTAAATGTTAAAGAAACGTGCCAAAAGTTCCTGAGTGGTGGTATGGGGCTTCTAAGTCTGACATAATTTTGTAGATGGAGAACTTCTGGTGCCAAATGGCACCAGAGCCCGTGAATCTTTTTACTATACGCTAATTTTTCTCTTTCTTGTTGACAGGAAAGTGCACGGTAGAAATATACTTTAGTCGATATTTTTGTCTCAGATCTGTTGAAGTAGCGAGGGACACAGCACTGCCCATATTGAAAATAAATCTGCTTGGGGCTCCGACTACAAAATGATGTCACGGCTTAAAAGCCCATAGTGGTCTAACGATTAGTTATTTGGCTTAGAGGTGCCATGTTCAAACTCCAGTCTTCCCATTTTTTTCTTGTTTTTTGGTCTTCCTAGTGTCTCTTCCAGCCCCCCCAAAAAAAACATTCATTAAAGGAGGCATTCAGACCATATACGGTTAAATCTATTATATTATATTATATATATAGTATTTATTTTATTTTATTTATTTTATTGGATTGTGTTTACACAACGTCCTGAGACCAACCAAACCGCTGTTTTGACCTCACAGGCACCCTTACTTGTCAAACAGACAAGAAGATCCTCTGCTCCTCCCCTCCCTTTCTAGGCTCTCCTCTCTCTGCTCTGGTGCAGCAAAGAGATTCTATAATAAGAGGCGGCACTCCGTATACATCCCATTACAACAAGCAGCACCCGTCTGCCTCCGCCATCTTGGAGTGATGACGACTTCCGGTGGTAAAAAAAAAAACACAATAAAGTCATGCTGTACAAACAAAAACTTGTTTTTATTCAGTTCTACTATGATGTATTTAATGCTTCTATATAACTGGTCTGTGTTGAACAGCAAAAAAGTATTATAGCCTGTATGCATACTATAATGATTTACTATTTTATTTATAATATTTATCATTGGATCAAAACTGAAATAATAGTAACATTTCAGGGTGAGTCCTAAAATCCCCCAAAATCTCCAAAAAAGTGAGTCCCAAAATCAAGGCGAAACACCTGGAAAAAATGTTGTCCCATCAAGGCGAAACACCTGGAGAAAAGTTAGTCCCAAAATCCCCCCAAAAAATCCTCCAAAAAGTGAGTCCCAAAATCAAGGCGAAACACCTGGAAAAAAGTGAGTCCCATCAAGGCGAAACACCGGAGAAAAGTGAGTCCCAAAATTCCCAAAAATGCCCCAAAAAGTGAGTCCCAAAATCAAGGCGAAACACCTGGAAAAAAGTGAGTCCCATCAAGGCGAAACACCCGGAGAAAAGTGAGTCCCAAAATTCCCAAAAATGCCCCAAAAAGTGAGTCCCAAAATCAAGGCGAAACACCTGGAAAAAAGTGAGTCCCATCAAGGCGAAACACCCAGAGAAAAGTGAGTCCCAAAATCCCCCAAAAAGTGACTCCCAAAATCAAGGCGAAACACCTGGAAAAAACTGAGTCCCATCAAGGCGAAGCACCCAGAGAAAAGTGAGTCCCAAAATCCCCAAACACCTGGGAAAAAAGTCAGTCCCATCAAGGCGAAACACCCGGAGAAAAGTGAGTCCCAAAATCCCCCAAAAAACAAACTCTGTTTAATGCAGTTGTTTCTTACTATTCAAGAGTTATTTTATATGATTGCCTTCAGTTAGTAAAGTTAAGAAACGTTGTCATTACCTGTGTCAGAGATGTTGTAAGTTATTTATACCTGCCTCAGTCTGGTCGGTTGCCTCCTGAAGCTATCTAATGTTTATACAGTATAATTGTCTCTTCTTGTTTTATTTTATTTTCTATTATTTCTTTTATGTACTATTATTTGTACTATGTTTATGTTTTGTTTGTATGTGGGTTTGTATGTGGGGTGTGGGGAGGGGGAATGGGAGAATTGTGTGTTTGTTGTGCATTGTATACTTTTGAGAAAATTGAAAATAAAAACAAAATATTCAAAAAAAAAAGTTAGTAAAGTTAAGTTGAAACTCCAGCATTGAATAACATGAGGCGTGGGATTTGAACAAGGACTGGTTGCACATAAAATCAGATGCTTTACCATTACACCACCACTCAGACACATTCTCCAGGTAAATTTTACTCCTATTCATTTGTATGTTAGTCTTCAATTATTAAAATTAAATTAAACTGCTGATTTGAAAATGGAATCTATGTGCTGTGAGTGTTATAATTAGACTACTACACCATTCAGTCACACATCTCTTAGAAAGGTTGAAGTGTTCATTAATATATTAGCTCTTAGTTGATAAAGTTAAACCTCCCAGCACTGAACCCACAGATCAACTAGGACTTGAATTCAGGCCTCAATGCTGGGAGTCCAATGATTAAGCTGCAATACTACGCATTAGGGCCCTATTATGATCTAGGTCTTATGCCTTAACTTCTTTACCTTTTTTCCACTATTTTGAAAAACATTTTTAAATACTTCAAATGCTGATCTAGATCTGCACGTTGTGAACTTGCAGATCAGCTATTTGAAATATTTAAAAAACAAAAACAAAATAGTAAAAAAAGGCAAAGAAGTTAAGGCATAAGGCATAAGACCTGGATCATAATAGGGCCCAGTGTCTCTCCTCACTTATGTATGTTACTTTTAGTACTGTTGAGGCGTTCTTTAGTTGTTTTTTTAAGACTTGAAAACATTGAACTGTAGGAGAACAGGGATTTGAACATCTCTGAGTCTGATAATAGATCAAGTGCTGTTGACCTCAAAATAGTTTTGTTGCAAGGAGTTACATGACAAAGCATTGGTGTGGTTTGGCCTTTAGCGTTGTTTAAGAGTTATTTTGTATGTTACCCTTCAATTATTGAACACATGGGACCTATGCACTGAGAGCCTGATCCTCAGACCACTACACTGTCTCTCACTGCAGGTGTTTTCTAGAGGTTTTGAGTATTCCTTTAAAATTGTATTATAACCTTTAAAATATCAAAGCACTATAGCCATGTCAGAGGACTGAGATTTGAACACAACCTCTGCACTGAGAGTCTAATATTTAGACCACTACACCATCTCTCATTGCAGGTTTATTCTGGTGCTTTTGAGTACTTCTTTTGTATTTTAACCTTGAAAATGACAAAATACTACTTACTAGAAGAACACTGGAGGACTGAGATTTGAACATGGAACATCTACACTGTGAGTCTGATCCTCAGACCGCTACACTGCCTCTCAATGCAGGTGTTTGGTAGAGCTTTAGAACACTCCTTTTGTATTATAACTTTGAAAATGTCCTATATAATAGGAGTACTAATAGCAATGTAGGAGGACTGAGATTTTAACATGTAACCTCTGCACTGAGAGTCTGATCTTAAACATCCAGTAGCTCTGGGCCATTGGTGCCTATCTGACCATCATTACAGCATGCATCAATCCCTCCCATTGGGGGCAGTGTTGAACTTGCTAGTTTTAAGTCCCCGTTTCAATTTACCCCCACCATGCAAAAAGCAAAGTGTGAAAACAATCATCTACTCCCATTGTGATCAGGGTCGAACTAGATAGTTTTAAGTCCCCCCACAACCGTATCAAGCTACCCCCACCATGCAAAAGGGTGAAAATCCCCCCAAAAAAGAGACAAATCTCCTGTTTTGGGAGTAATTCTAGAACAGGAGACGTGGTCAAATAACAGGAGACTTTTTCCAAAAACAGGAGTGTTGGCAGGTATGAGATATACACATAGACCGAGTAAAGTATTAACTTCAATATATAAGAGACGGTACTCTTTTGAAATCGAGCCTTGTTTATGTCACAAGCCCTTATTTATGTCACAAGGGGCTCATTTCCTCTTGGGCCCCCTCGAGAAGGGGCCGGTACTTTTTGGGAGGCTATAGTCTATTGACACTATATATGAGTTGGAACCATGAGGTAAAGTGGTACTAAAATTGGCTTGAATTGGATTGACTCCACACGGTTCTCATAATGGTACCATGTTAATCTACTCTGAATTATTTCAATTTTAGCCCAAGGACAGCCAATTATGCAGTGCCCTATTGACTCTTCTCTACTAAAGATACAGACCTTTAGTATAAAAGATTCTGAGTTCAAAACCAGTAAAGACTATTCACCAACTTTACCTGGATTTTTTACATTTATCTAATCTTACACTGAAGAACACACAAGAGAACAATACAAGTACAAACTACAGTTGATGCAGTGGTAAAGACAGAATTTGCTAAACTTTAAAGTCCTTGGTTCAAACCCAGCATAGATATCTGTCATCTATTACATTACTCGTGCACCTTTATCTGATCTTTTAGTGAAAAACATGCAAGAGCAACCACAAAGTGTTAACCTTGATGGAGTAGTGGTTATGAAATGGGCCCAACTGCCAGGACATTATAGGTTCAATCCTAGCAAGAATCTATTTAGTTTTACCTGCCTCTTTTACTCTTGTCTAATCTTTTAATGAAGAACATGCAAGAGAGTAAAAAAGTATGATCCATGGTGGAGCAGTGGTTACGGTACAGACCTTACATTCTGAAGGTTGTGAGTTCAAAACCACTAGGTGTGTTTAAGTTTTAACCAGCATTACCACACGCATAACCATTTTTTTTTTTTAAGACTTTTTTTTGGGGGCTTTTTATGCCTTTATTTGACAGGACAGTAGACTGACAGGAAACGGGGAGAGAGATGGGGAATGACATGTGGCAAAGGTCGTCCGGATCGGAAATCGAACCGGCGACGCCAGCAGGCATCATAGCCTAATATGTGGTATGCGCGTTGACCACTGGGCCAGCGGACGCCCTATTTGTTGTTTATTTTATATTTCTTTATTTCCTCTTTTTACCTGGATTTTTGATGCAGGGCTTGCAATCAGGATGTTCTTGGTTTGAAACCAGCAAGAACATTTCCCATGTTTTGCCTACCGGTATATGACGTTTACCCTCACGTTTGAGTGCATGGATATAATCCATTGATATGATAATTATGAAAAATACAAATACTACGTGATTTGTGGATTAAGCAGGATTCATGACCCGTAGAGAGAGGTGTAGCCTAAAGGAGGCTGAGATGTGGTCTGGAGGGAGGGAGCTGGCCTGGGCATATAGAGGAAGACTGTGAAAAACAAACATGGCTACCTTCACTCTGCTCCTCCTCTCCTACTCACCCGGAGTCAGTCAGCATCCTGAGACAACATTAGACTTCAGAGAAGGACCTCAAGCTCTAGACAAGGACC
>NC_137829.1:10478195-10613195 GCF_963921795.1 Nannobrachium achirus
AGATGCCTTCCAAAAAAAGATCTAGAACACACCACTGGGGTGTGTGTGTGTGTGTGTGTGTGTGTACACAGTCCTGGGGGTGTGGTAGAACTATTTAGGAACAGATTATAGATTAATTTAAATAAATGTATTGCTTCATAGATCAGCCATATTTACTACTTAGTAATATTAGGTGGTAAATGACGAATGATTAATCAAATGCTTTCAATGATTCATCCTATTTACCCATGTCTCACAGAGAACGTGAAGACTTATGAGACTTCATTTCACGCTTCTATGTACTGCATCTGCAAATGAAAAATTATGATTTAAAAGTACTTATCTTTTTTTCCCACCTTTTAGTAGACCTTGTATCTGAACTGTAGCCTACTGTCCTGTAGGCCTACTATTGTATTCCTATGCAAACAATCAATCAGTAGGGTTTCACTTCGGACACACAGTACTAAAAAGTAATTTGGCATACTAAATTGTATAGTATGTAAACCAGGGGTGTCCAAACCTTTTTCAAAGAAAATATCAAAACACCCAAGGGCCGACTACATCTGCTGACATGTACCTTCGGACGTTTTCAAATGAATGTAGTGAAGTAAAAGTACAATATTTGGATCCATGATGTAGTGGAGTAGTAGTCAAAGTATTGGAAATTGGAAATACTCAAGTAAAGTACAAATACCTAAAAATGTTATTACAGTATTTTCTGGACTATAAGGCGCACCTGACTATAAGGCGCACTGTCAATGAATGGTCTATTTTCAAACTGTTTTCATATATAAGGCGCACCTGACTATAAGGCGCACATAATAGACGCTACCGTTGCGTTATGCATCCAACAGATGGAGCTGTGCTAAAGGGAATGTCAATGTCAATGAATGATCCATATATAAGGCGCACTGGACTATAAGGCGCACTGTAGTTTTTTGAGAAAATTAAAGGCTTTTAAGTGCACCTTATAGTCCGGAAAATACGGTACATTACTTAAGTAAATGTACTTAGTTACTTTACACTACTGGTGGGCACACCGTCGGGACAAAATACATTATGAGAAGAGAATATGCTCACTGGCTGTGAACAATGAAACTAGGGAAGTAGGCGTAGCTACATAAACTCATTAAACTTCAAACAAATCCTTGCTCAATATGGGAAATGGGACAGATCCATGTTGATGACATGACTGTAGAGATACTGTGTACCGCTTTGCGTGATTTTATGGCAAAATCTGTAGGAGCAGTGTCCAAAAATGTGTTTTGCAAGAATCGGCCTCATGGTGGCGCTAGAAGAGGGCCATGTGAGAAATGAGGGGTTGAGGTTGTGGTTTGGCAGCCAAGGAGTGTGTGTGCAAAGTTTGGCATGGATCGGGGCAATGGTGGCAGAGATATGAGTAGGGGAAAAGTGTGACGTGACGGACAGACTGACTCAATGACATACTGACAGACAGCCGGTGGAGGTTTTACCCTAAAGTGTCATTAGAGGTCAAGGTTCTTAATTGATCCCTTTGAACGTTGAAGGGGTTTCACACCCAGTTGATTGATTGGGCCAGAAAAGTGTCAAACTCGTTCCGTGCTCGTTAGTGCCCTCTCTAATTAATGAATGTATCAAAGACAGAGAGGGGAGTGTACCCACACAGTCTTCTATTCTACCTACCTTATGCCTTTAACACGATGACTGCCAGGGGCCACAAGGTGCCGCTAGAGTGCCAGCCATTCCTCCATAAGGCTTCATAGTAACATCCGGTTAACCACGAAGAAGTGGCTTGTGTTTTTTCTGCAAACAGTGTTATGAACGTGAAATGGAGGCCGAGAGCTAACAGTTAGCTATCGGCTATTTATTTTTTTAGAAGCCCGATCGGAGGCTATTTAGCCGCAAAAAAAACTTTTCCGCTGCACTTGGAACACAGTCCAGAGAAAATGAGCTCTAAAGATGTGACTATGTATTGGATTGGGCGGCGCGTTTCGGCGGCGTTACCCGATTACGGGCCGGTGGAAAGAGAGCTCGGTAGGCGGCTTGGATCAAGATTTAGACCGGGGCTTTGTTGAGGCCTCCGATTATTTAATTCATTTTATTAAAGAAACCGAAAATTATCGGTTTTTGTAAACCTTAATACGTCTTGCAAAAATAGAGTTTTTTTGGGGGGGCTCTAAACTTTATTCTAAACCATTTTCAATGGAATAAATCGTCGCAACATGTAGCATGGCTCGTTGGAAAGCGATGGACGAGCCAGGACCACCCACGTCGCTACTAGCAGCTCAGGGTAAGTAAAATAGCAAAAAAAATTGGATTGGATTGAAAAAAATAACCGAAATTGTTTGGTTTTAGCACTAAAAGAGTTAACATCAAATGGAAATTTGCCTTAACAGGCAGCAGTCCCACCACTGGTTATATCACAGTTGACCTGACAACAATAGTACAAATACAATAATAATGCAATGATATGTTTGCAAAGCAAATTATACGTTAACAGAGCATACAGGCATGCACACACAAGTTGCATTCATTGTAGTGTCTGCGAGGCTATGATAATAGATAACAACACACATTTTTTCACTGTGGGTTTGCTGAAGATTAATGATTGACAAACAAAGTGGCACAGGCTGACATTTGATAATTCAGTAATTCAGTGATGGATGGCTGAATGCTAATGTCATAAATCCTCACTGTGTTGTTTTTTTCCTAAGTGCACTCGAAGGGAGGGAAATCTGTGAGAATTGAAGAGCACTGAAATCATTTCAGAAATAGTGAATGTGGTGTAATAGGGCATACTGCTAAGCCAAATTAGTGAGCCATAATTGTCACAGAGCAGCGTGCTAAACTGTACTGTCGCTTATGTTGTTCAGGGCATCACTGTAAATAACTTTTTAACCCACAGCTCCCCCTAAATCACGTTATACTTTGTAGCACCTTTCATTTATGTCATATTACGATTATGTAAATCATTCCCCCTAAGACACAGACACAGTATGTCACAAGGACCATTTTTGAGAATATCCGTTTCCATTATAGGACAGATTGAAAATGACTTTATACTTGACTTTTAACCACTTGAACCCCAGCATCCCTATTCTGGGAGTAACATTCACCAAATATAGCAGACCTACAAGCTCACTTGATGACGCGTTGTGGGCTTGCAGATCTGCAATTTTTGTTGAAGAGACTTTGGTGTAGATTGAAAAAGAAGTAAAGTCTAAGGGTCGATCCATACCGTTATAAGGAGCCTAACTAATTTCGGTTCGGCAGTAGGCGAACCCAAATATGGTTCGCATCCCCCGGTTCGGGGGGGCGTCAACCGACTAAATTCGGCTCTACAGTGCTGACGAAATGTTGTGACCTCCTGACTTAATTTCGGTACTCAGCGGTGTCTTCTCATTCATTCATCCCGGCTTCACGTTCATATTCTCGGCTGTGAATCCAAGGAAACAGCCGTCGATTGTGTGGGAGACACGCCGACTTCCAAATGCTTGTGTGGCCGTGTATTGGGCATCAGAGAGCGGATACTGGAGACGAAGAGTGGTGGACTGGGAGGCGCGCGCGCGACACACACACGCCTTTGCTGCGTGTATCGCTGCTAACGCGTCGCCGACCGTTTTAAAGAGAAAAGAAGAGCTTAAACACAACTTTGCTAATTGCTAGTGTTCCATGTTGATATGTTTTTTTTCCACGACGAGTTGTGTGACTGCGTGATGACATGCATGCAGCAAGGGAGGCGGCACGTCTATAATGTGAGCTTGTAGATTAAATGTTTTTGACAGAGCTCGAGCCGAGCGTTTGTGAGTGTGAATGAGAGAGAGAGAAGAGACCCCGCTGGTGCTGCTGCCTGCTGGAGCTGCTACTCACTGGACCTCCAGTCATTCAGTGTGCAGCGCGAGGGCAAGTCAGATATGTATACCCGCCCTGCAACGCTCATTCATCGGCCACAAACGTCGTCATGCCACGGACCTCCAATATTTACAAGCGATTTGGGCACTAGCCGTTAAGAAAGTATGGATGAACTCCCCCCGAACCTAAATAATTTCGGGTCGGGGCGTCCTCCCGAACCGAAATTAGTTAGGCTCCTTATAACGGTATGAAACGACCCTAACTCGGGTCCTATTTATTTAGTCTCTCAAGAACAATCTATCTAATCCCTTTTATTTGACGATGGCCAGATTGGTTATATTAAGTAGCCTACATTAAGTAGTCTAAGGGTTTAAACTGATAAATTATCAAAGTATTCCGGTAGCACCCCTGGACTTGCAGCACCCAGTGCCACCAACTTTGAGAAACCCTGGCTTATGAAGCACTGGAATAAGCTTAGTCTGTTTAAAATAGTTGTAGGACAAGGCAAAGGAATGCAGCAGTTAATTCATTTGACACGTAGTTTGAGGAGACTCCCTGGATAGCAATGTAATCCCATTAGAAGTGCAGATAAGTAAGACACGTGTAATACAATACAATAACTGCCTCCACCATTTTACAGCCTAATAATGAATTCAATACAGTATGAGTCTCTTTGCTCTGAGCAAACAGACACACAGACGGTCAGACCGACAGGGGCAAAAACAAGCTGACAAGCTGCAAACAATTATGAAAAATTAATGATCATGAGTGAGAGACAAAAAAGGACGAAAGAGACAAATAGATTTGATCTGTATTTATGTAGTTTTCTTTTAAGTACCTATTGTGTGTTTGATCTCTTAACCTTGAGAGAGCATCAAACAACAAAGATAAGCATGCATCTGGGGGATTTGGCTCTCGTATCACAGGCAGCAGCACTAACCAGTTTTCAACAGCCGACTCTAACCCTCACCCTAACCTTAACCTCGGTGGAGTGAGTCACTAACCTTCCGGTCGAAATGATGGGCGTTCGCAAAAGCGAGATTTCCCCCCCCCGCTAGCCTCGGGTTCAATCCCAGCTACCGCGCATCACTACAATCTGGCGTAGTCGGCACATCTATACTATAATTTTGCGAATGTCTGTCTGAGTGAGTGTCTGAGTGAGTGTCTGTCACAGCGTTTCTCCTCAGTGGCTGGAGCAATTGATCTGAAATCGCATCACCATAAGTGATAGTAAAATATGTTATTGTTGTTTAACATGGTATAGATATCATTCTCAGTGTTAAAAGTCAATGCCATGATGTTTTGATCTGATAACTAATGCACGAGACGAGAATCTGCCCCACTCCAGGGACAGAAAGATTGACCAGCGAAATGTCAAAGTGTCCAGGACACGGGATAATGGAAAGCCAAAACATTCTACATCCTTGGCTTCTGAGTCCACGGGACTCAGTCACAACAACATCCCATCCATGTTATGTTTAATTGTCCAATCAGAATGTGACTAATGTATTCTGTAAACTCCATATATCTGTGAATCATTATGCTTTGTACTCAGAGATACTATGGGTGGCAATGCTCTCTACTGTACTTATACAGTACCTACAATTTGAACTCTGACTAAACTTCAACACAAAAACGCATATTCCCTGGTGTGGACATTCATCATTTCTTGTGTGTGGAGTATTTTATTATGATTGGGGAAAACTGTTTATCCATATGGAATATGATCCAAAATTCCATCAAATGGTCCATTCGATTGCCGGATTAGCTCCGAGGAGATATTGGTCTCTTCCGCTGCTAGAACCAGTTAACAACCAGCCGGGGATATTATCAGACGTTTCCCCTGACTCCCACGGAAAGGACTATCTCCCACACGTTTTTTCCTCCTGCGCGAGGAGAAATTACCTTGGGACGCCCCGAGCACAGGGAGGCAGAAAACACCTGCCGAAATCTAAACAACCTTTTTACAAACGGAACAATTGCACCATTTTTGAGCTTGAAGCCTCTCTCCAAAGCTTGGAGAATGAACTGATAACAGCCGTAACGGCTAAGATAGACGATGAGGAAATGAAACAGTTGTTTCTAGGTGCCCCACAATTGCACCATTTTTGCCCATATGGAGAAAGGAATTCAGATATGATGACTCTCTCCCACATCAACATATCGTCTGAAGAAAGCCGAAATGGAGGCGGCCAGGTTTGGCTCTCTGGCACAGTTCCACACCAGGAGCCTTTCACGGACGGTCTCTCCCCCCTCATCTCTCCGCACAGAGATTTTGAGAGGGCAACATGCTTCATCCCCTGGTCCAAATTCAACAGAACCCAGGTCATACGTTTATACCTGCTGTCTTAAGAGGCTAGCTAGCTCTTAACACAGCTGCGTTTTTATTGTTTAATGTTTAATGTTTTGTAGTCTATTGTTTTTGTCGCTTTTTGTTACATGTTTTGAGGACATAGCAGCCGTTTGGCCACGGAGATTGCTTGTCTAAGGTTGGGTTTGTATCAGTACGAGACTTCAATATAGATTTCATTTTATGCTCTAGAACGGCTGTTTCAAGAAGTTCTGAGAAGAAATCTTTTTATTTGGGGCCAGAACATATTTTGTTCTGAAGGAATGTCTCTTCGGCCAGTACGATAACCCAATACGGCTGATTAGAGCCACTTAATCACATAAGAAATAGCGTGGTTATTTTAATTAGGAGATTTCACTTTATGCTCTAGAACCGAACGTTCTGACGGAAATCTTCATGCTTTAAGCTTCGTTTTCGTCTTATCTTATTTTATTTTTAATTTCCGTCTCAGGCCACTCTGAGATGTTGAATACAGGAGCTTTTTATCTCAGTGCTCCCAAGAACATTTTTAAGAAACATGACCATTCAAGCTAAAAAAGCCCCCTGCTCCGAGAAGCAGTGTTTTTATCGTGTAAAACCTGGACCCACACGGATGAAAGGTTACAATCTAAACCCAGAACCTCTTTTTAACCCGGACCTCAAGTCATTCTGGAAGATCATCGGGGACTCCCAGTTATCAACACTGCCTAAAACTTTTCCTGGAACATGTCAATGGATATGTGCGGAGCTGTGGAGAAATCGGACATTATTTGCCACTGGATGTTCGAACCTCATCAGGAAGGAACAGAGGACGCAAGCAATGTTTTCAAGATGCTGAAGGGCTTGACAGAGCCCCCCCCCCCCCCCCCCCCCAGCCGAACCTGGCTGGCCTTTCACTCACAACGCGATGGGACGCGTTGTGAGCTTGTAGATCTGCTACGTGACTTTCATGGATTACAATGTCCCGAAAAGAACAAACACTCTTGACCCTTGGGACGCCCCGAGATAATGGTACTATATATTTTGTTTACTTTTGACTAAGTACGACTTCTGAAAAAAAAAAATCAAGTTCTGACCGACAAACCCTTTTATTAGTGTTAAATGTTTTTGATATATTGTCTGTCTAATCCTCTCTAACCCCATTTTCCTCCCCTGGTTACATTTTTGGTCTGTCTATTATGAAAGAAGAGAAAAACAAATCAGGCCAAGGTGAAATGAGCAGTGCTACGGAATTCATGTGTTCTGTGCTTATCTCGCTTATGCTGCTGGCTTGCTGCTTGCCCGCGCTCGCTTGACCGATACTTACATTTTGGTTTATGACTTTATGGTTTATTATTGTTTTATTTTGAAAAAAAAAAACTATGAGGGGCTGGAATTGTTTTTTTTTTATTTTCATTTTTTCTTATTTTTACCTTGAGAGGCCACGAGCCGTTTCAGTTTCTGTGTGACCTTGCTCTCTCTTTCTCTCTCAAAAATGGGTTTCATTCGCTCTTGTTCTGTATAATCTACTGTTTACATTCTAATACAGGGCTTGATAACAATGTGCTGGGGTTATATTTGAATCTGTTTTATTTGAATCTGTCTTGGGTTTTTCTCCCTCTGTTTGTGTTCTAACTCACTTGCCTGGTTTGCAAAACTAGGAATTATTTACACATATGACTGTCTCTCTCTCTCTCTCTCTCTCTCTCTAAAAAGGGATCTCATTCACTCTTGGTATGACTACACTCGTACTGATAACAACCAACGCTTGGGTTTATTTGAATGTTTATATATGATGCCCCTAACGTCTTAATAATTTTTTTTCTCCCTAATGTATTAATTCTTTTTCACCAATGTGGTAGGGATTATTTTTACTTTATTTATTTCATTTTAGGGGACAGGACGGACTCGACCTGGATAGACAGGTATCGTGGAAGGAACTCCACTAACTCGCTAACCAACTTGACTGACACTCAACTTGACTGACTGACTGTTTTATTTCAATTTTATTTTAACCAGTTTTCTCCTGTCCTCCTGTTTTGTCGTGAAAAACACTATTTCCTGTGTAACAACTGAACCTTGTTCTTTCAAACCACATCTTAGGGACATGTACCAAAAACGTTATCTCTATTTTCAACCTTGCCCTGGTTTTACTCAACCTTTAATTTATCCTTCTTGGTTTATTCTGGGTAATCCCTTATCCTCTTTACTTGAGTAAAAGTACTTTGATTACTCCCTCAGCAGGCTGAAACCGTTCCAAAAACAATTTATATGGCTGGGCTCATTCAAACCTTTTCAGTCAAATTCCACAATTATTACAACCCTACTGGGCTTATACGGGATTACACATTATGGGGAAAAAAAATGACATTATGATTATGTTATGTATTTTTATTATTATTATTTTACTTCTTTAAAGTCTCTCTCTCTGGGACACTTTCAGTAGAGAGCCTTTCAGCAGGCCTCGCTAACTATTGTTTTGGGAAAACCTTATCTTGTTATGATACACTTCCCCCCTCACAGGCCTGGAAGCTCACTCTAACTCTGACAGTGAGCAGAGTCATTGTCCTTTACTGTACCTCGGTACCCTACTGTACCTCGGTACCATCTGTTTCTCATTTAACCATATTTTAACAAATTATCCTCCAAACAAAACAATTTTTGTCACACCCAATATTTTTGGCTGTGGCAAACGGGAGGGAATGTGTTTGGAGAATTTCATTTTCTGAATTCATATTTTATTTTCTGAATTCATATTTTATTTTCTGAATTCATATTTCATTTTCTGATTTCATATTTACATATTTCATTTTGTTTTCATCTCATTTTATTTCAGAATATATATATATTTCACTTTGCTTAACCATGTTTAAATCTGTTTCCCCCTAACAGAACAAACTTATTACAATTAGACACAAATCGTGTCCTTGGGTGATGTATATCTAAAACAAATCAAACATGTCTATACCTAAATACACACAATGGTCTTAACTTCCATGTAATTCTGATGTTTATTCTATTTTTCAGACTTATCTATTTGATAGACGGTCCATATCTCTTCCCATGATCTGTGAGGAAGGATCATTTTTCGTGAGTACGAGGATTCAAGTCACCTGAGTTCCTATATCATTTTTGTTAATATTTACAGTTGTCTTGTCCCAAAATGCAACTCTCTTCTTTTGATAAGATCTCATAGCCTCGTCCTGGAAATGTTAAATACTGTCATATTAAGTGTATAAAACCTTACTGAAATGATGAGGACAGAGGTCCTATACCTTACTGTTGTGGAGTCAAAAAAAGGTCCACCCTGGCTGGGACATATCGCGAAGGTCATAGGTCAAGCAAGGAATGGACCATGACGCTCCACCACACTAATCAAATTTTCAAAATTCTACATTCGTCAATCTCAGGTGAAGCGACTTCACCAAACAAATTAAAAACGTCAAATATATATATATATATATATATATATTCTCTTTCATTAAATGCACTCTCTGTAGTGCACCCCACCAAATCCAGAGTGAGGCTGTGAAGAAACTTTGGAAAGATTCTAAATTTAGTGATAAAGTTTGTCATGGTGCGACAGGACAATGTTTGTTATTGATGGATCAAAGGTTTCCTTTTCCTATCAATATATTTTAAGGAACGTGTGATTTTCTCCTCTCTCTCATAAAAATATTCTAACTCATGTTAACTAAACGTTACAGGCCCCAAATTATAAGAGAAAATATCCTTGGTTTAATCTCAGACTGCCCTTTGACGCACTCCCCCCAATGATTCCAAATTATACAGTCCTTTATCTTTCATTATCAAAATATTTTCACCTTTGGTTGTATTCTGATTTAAATACCTTTAAAAAGACTTAAATAACTTTGGAAATATACAGTTCTTTTGACTCTCCTCTTTAAAAAACTTAAAGCTATCGAAATGTTTTGACTTAAATTGTTCAATTATCATGTTCTGTTTCAAATACCTTAAAAAAAAAGTTTAACCCATGTTTTCTTCCCTTGTTGTTTATGCTGCCTTGACATTTAACACTTCAAATGCTATCTCAGGAGGGAATTGATAGTAAAATATGTTATTGTTGTTTAACATGGTATAGATATCATTCTCAGTGTTAAAAGTCAATGCCATGATGTTTTGATCTGATAACTAATGCACGAGACGAGAATCTGCCCCACTCCAGGGACAGAAAGATTGACCAGCGAAATGTCAAAGTGTCCAGGACACGGGATAATGGAAAGCCAAAACATTCTACATCCTTGGCTTCTGAGTCCACGGGACTCAGTCACAACAACATCCCATCCATGTTATGTTTAATTGTCCAATCAGAATGTGACTAATGTATTCTGTAAACTCCATATATCTGTGAATCATTATGCTTTGTACTCAGAGATACTATGGGTGGCAATGCTCTCTACTGTACTTATACAGTACCTACAATTTGAACTCTGACTAAACTTCAACACAAAAACGCATATTCCCTGGTGTGGACATTCATCATTTCTTGTGTGTGGAGTATTTTATTATGATTG
This sequence comes from Nannobrachium achirus, assembly GCF_963921795.1. NCBI lineage: Eukaryota > Metazoa > Chordata > Actinopteri > Myctophiformes > Myctophidae > Nannobrachium > Nannobrachium achirus. The sequence continues at coordinate 10,488,849 of NC_137829.1, forward strand.
GGGAAAACTGTTTATCCATATGGAATATGATCCAAAATTCCATCAAAACTTCAACACAAAAACGCATATTCCCTGGTGTGGACATTCATCATTTCTTGTGTGTGGAGTATTTTATTATGATTGGGGAAAACTGTTTATCCATATGGAATATGATCCAAAATTCCATCAATAAGCATATGAACACACCTGACATAACTGTGAAGCCCGTTTGTCACTTTCACAAATCGTATGCTGTATATTAGCATTTTTATGGTGTATATACTATCTATTCTGCATCTAGCATGAGGCACATCTATTCTGCATCTAGCTTGAGGCAAAATGTTTAACCAGCTCTGTGTGTGTGTGTGTGTGTGTGTGTGTGTGTGTGTGTGTGTGTGTGTGTGTGTGTGTGTGTGTGTGTGTGTGTGTGCAGGCGGCTGGGCGGGCGGGGGGGGGGGGGGGTCTGTTGTCTGGCCCTGTTACAGATTTTGTCCAAAAATCATGCAGATCGGTACACAGTATCTCTGTAGCCATTAAACGAAACAGGTATTTCTTACATTGATGCTCCTACATATTATCATGCAAGCACCAGTTAAAGTTACTTTCCATCCCTCATATACTGTGTGCACAGTGCACATCCCATAACCCACACACTGCACATCATTTCAGAGCTCATATCTTTGAACGGGTAAGGACTAGTGTTCAATAATCTGGTAAATGTTTTTTGGAGCACAAACCAAGCCCCCAGAACCACAGTAGAACCTTGAAGCAGCCTTAGCCTAGTGGTCAAACCTGGGAGTAGATAGATAGATACCTTTATTATCCCAAGGGGGAAATTAAGTCACCCAGAAGGTACAGCAGTTAAGGTTACAGGACAGTAAGAAAAAGAAAAAGGACTGTTGTGTACAGCCGAGCGACAAAAAAACAATCAAGAAAGAAGAATCAACAATACAGGAGAAACAACCATACAGAGCAATTAAGTTAAAAAATATATACATATAAAGTGTTGAGAACAGATTTAAAAAACAACAACACAACAATAAAATACTTAACGTTTCTATAATGGATTGCAATTTTAAGGGACTTTTCTAAGCATATTTCCCCTTAAAATGCAAATGGGAGTGCACTTAAACCCTACTGCGCGTGCGTATGCTAATGCTAAGGCTACTGTATACTGGTGCACTTGCACGGTGCCTCACTCGGGCCACAAATTTGGCCTATGTACACAGGGCAACCAATCAAAGTGAAATCAGCTACTTCCTAGTTCCAGCAGTCTTCCGGGAGCTTAGAGATTAGCAGTTCACAGACAGATAGACACACGGACGGACACACATACCGTATGTTTGTCCATCCGTGTGTCTGTCTGTCTGTACATACGGACATGGACAGGGGTGAAAACATAGCCTCCGACCTTCGGTCGCCTGGCAGAGATAATAATAATGATAATAATAATAATTGCAAACAAGAAATAAAAAAGGAATAATTAAGAAGAGAACAGACCGTTGACCATCCCACTGCTGAAGGTGCTATAAGTATTCTCACTCCTAGGTAATAAACATCTATTACATCTGTGTTGTATAAAAGCTGTTAAGTGACCTGTGCCAATGTCCTTGGCAATGTTTAACACGGGCTGCCTCCTACCCCATAAGGCAGTTGGGGCGAGCAGGTGGTGGGATGGAATTAGCATTTCCCAGGCAAGCGTATTTTTCTTTTCTCTGGCCAGATTGTTCGGGCGAATAAGAACCCGTGTTTAGCAATCTACTGCCATTGGCCTTGTAGCTTGCATGCCATGTGGGAGCTTGTGATTGTAAAAATCTAAACCTAACCAAAGCCAGATTGCATTTCCTATTGGATCCCACCACTGGCACATTCAATGGCATAAAATCTTCATTGAAATCTTAATTCTCTTCAGTTTATTAATCAGGAGAAAAGTTGAACAACAGAGCCCACTAGTCCAGCCCACAAAACTAATCAGGTTATGAGATTATCGAAAACAAACAAACAAAAACATATGGATGAACTGCATGTTTTAACCAGACGACAAACCCGTATCTTCCATCACTACTGCCTCTGAGGTGGAAAACTACCACTTACTGTAAGAGGGAGAAGGTTTTCCAGCATAGGTTCCCAGCTGCAGACAGTTCCTGTATCTGTAGGATGGGAGGTAGAAAACATTCCACCGCCATGGGCCAATTTCCACTTGGAGCATCTGGCTTACCGCCCCCTCTCTCCCTCTCAGTTCTACATCAGTGTTGTGCTGCTGTGTTGCTATTAACGGGTCGGTACCAGAGGCTGAGCGGAACACGATGGCTACTCGGCAGCTCTATTTCAGGTTAATAGGTCTTTCTGTATTGCTGGCACTGTTGGCCATCAGAGGTGAGACACAGCACTTTTTCATCTTGTATTTGTTGTTGTTGTTAGTCTCATCTCAGACATCTTTGGTATCACTCATCAGTAACAAACACTGGCATTTCTACACTGGGCTTTACATTTTAGACTTTCATGGAATCACAATTTCGAATTTCAGATGTTACAGGCAGGTTAGTGCATGTGTAAAACTGCATTTTGGTGCACTGGCACATTTCCTACTACAGCATACAGATACCTTTTTATGATAAATGAAACCCTGTGCTGTTATGAGAACAGAGTGAATACTATATACCGTATAGGCCTACTGTTGTGTTAGTACGGAGAAATATAGACGGGTGACAGATTAAAGGAAAACCTTGTATAAATGTGTGGAGAAACAAAGGCTGATGCTTCCATACAGGTGGACTACAATATGATATAATTAAGAAATGATCATATTAGGCTCTGTGGCATGTATACAAATGATGATCAGGGCAGGCTCAATTCATCTCCATCTTGGGTCGAGATAGCAAGAGAATAATATCTAAGTGACTATAAAAGAATTAGAGGGTTTGTTATTGGGTCAAGGTTGGCTCAATTGCTCTTGTGCATGACTGTAGTTCCCTTTTCCAGAAGGTGACATTCCCGTTTCCTGCTCTGGGTAATTTTCTCATAACATGATTTGATTGGCTCAGCCGCAGATTTCAACACAACACCTTCATATGTGTTTCTGATTCAAATCTGCTGCTCATATGCTTTCAAAAAATTGCCCGGAATAGAAACGGGAATGTCACCTTCTGGAAAGTCTGATCAATAGTGTGTGCCAGCGGCTACGTCATTGTAGTCCTTAGCGGCCATTTCTTGGGTCAAAACACAGGTGTTTCAATTGTTTGATTGCATAGAACTAATGCTATAGTATAATCAGAACACCTGCGCAAGGCTGTGTTTACCCAAGAAATGGCCGCTCTTAGAACTACATTTGGCACACCCTATTGGGAAGACATTAGTAAGTAGGGTTGGAAGTTGTGGTCAAAAGCGCAGATTCAGTGATACAGTTCCACATTAATGCATTACAGTATCTAATGAAAAACAGAAGAGCACCTCACCTCTCAGGTAACTGAGAATGTCAGTGCAGGACATCATGAGACCGTGTCAGCGAGAACAGTCTGTTGATGACTACATAGAGAGGATGTTATAGAAAGGGTTTCAATGCATCAACCCCTCATTGTAAGACAAATGCACATTTGAGGGCTCAGTGGTACAGAAACACTGGTCAACAGAGATATGGATAAAAGTGATATGGTCAGACGTGTCATCCTTCACCATGTTCTTCACAAGTGCATGTGTGGCATGAGACAGATAGGCTAAAGGTCAGAATGCTTGACCCCTCCAGTGAGGTGGTTTGGTTGTTCTTGTTGTGGCCTTGTGGGGGACATTTTCCAGTCATACAATAGTTAGTGTCCACTTGTTCCCTAAAGCAGGGCTTACACATGCTGACTTTCAAAGTCACGATTTCACAGTCACAGTCAAGTCGTAATACCAGTAAGACTCCCTAATCGGGAGATAAGCGACCGTAGGTCTCGCTAGAAGAGGGCCATGTGAGAAATTAGGGGTGGGGTCTCCGCGTTGCCTTGGCGGACGAATAGGTACCGGCCCCGGCTCTCCCGGACGCTCCTAGGCAGAGTTAGGGCATTTTATGTGAGCTGCAGTGGAGGGGGTCCTCCACTTGGGGGCGCCACCACTTTTGCATCCGTTCTGGAGTAGCAGGAGTGGGTGGTCCCCGGGAATTCCCCGTGAGCAGCCCCGTGGGGGTGGTCATTTGGTCATTTTTGCACATTTGGTATTTTTTTTACACCTGGGGGTCCCCCAGGGACCTGGGGGTCCCTGGAACTCCGGGGGTCCTTGGAGGTTGTAGTTTGGCAGGTAAGGAGTGTGTGTGCAAAATCTGGCATGGATCGGGGCAACGGTTGCGGAGATATGAGCAGGGCAAAAGTGTGACGTCTGACGTGTGACGGACGGACTGACTGACTGACGCACGGACACCTGGTGGAGCTTTCTGTAGTAAGTGCGACCTACGGTCGCAAAAATCAAGACGGGTCAAGGCAGTCAGTCTTTTCTCAATCGTTTAGGTATGAGGTGGTAGTTTGACCTAAAAAAAAAAAAAGAAAATGTCAGTCAGACTCACAAGTCTGGGACCAAAATCTTTGAATGCATCTCACATCTGAAGACTGAAATCTAAAAAAAACAACAAAAAAAAACATTAAAAGGTACCTGTATTTAAAAACTCTTATAGTGTGAAAGGGTAGTCTTTTAAACATCTTTCCAAACTCTTGTAGTGTATAGAGGGAACGATCACTGTCAATACAAAGTTATTCTTGATGGTGTACTTTCACCTGTGAAGAAACATTTCTATTCTGGGAGTGGTCTCTTCCAGGATGACCATACCCTCATCTGCAGGGCACAAGGGGGTCACACAATTATTTAATGGGTATGAGAATTATGTAAATCTAATGCTGTAGCCCATCAAACTGTACATCAACACAACTTAACACCTACTGTATATGGGCGATTTAGAACTCTTTACCAACATCATCAAAACACCAAATTAGAGAATATCTTTTGTTAGAATGGTGTTCCATCCCTTCATTAGAGTTCCAGAGACTTGTACAATCTATGCCAAGGCACATTGAAGCTGTTTTGGCAGCTTGTGGTTGCCAAATACCTTACTTTGTTGTTTTTTCCTTTAATTACTCACCCAGGCTGGCTCTTGGCGGGCAGCTGCAGGCAATGCACTTCTGAGTTCTCTCGCTCGCACGCACGCACGCACGCACGCACGCACACACAAGGTAAAGTGTGGACAGAAAATTGGGACAGAACTTGGAAAGAGGATTTAGAATGAGTGAAACATTGAGTCATTGAAAACTAGTCAAAAAACATCTTTGCAACATTAGGCCTATAGCTGTCATTGTATTTGTCGTGTGGTTAACCAGGAGCAAAGGGATCAATGGCTAATGGGAGGGATTTTCAGCATTTTCAGGGAGCAACACTGTAAATAAATTAGTATTTAGAAACAGCAGGTACAAATCTGCAAAGTGTGACGTTATAGGTAGATGTAAATGTAATTTCACACGCAGCTGGGATACTCCTCTTACCGATACAATTTCAAACCCTGATTAAAAAAGAAAGACGGAAAAGTTCTGTTTTTGTTTTTGCACTGTGCTTTATTTACTGGGAGAGAAACTCCTGCAAACAATTTCCTCTAAATACCTCCATGTGTGAAATTAAGTATTTTGCTCTCTCTCTGTGTAGGCTATATCCGGGGTATCTTCTCTTATACTATTAAAATCGGCAAGGGGTCCGGTGTTTATCCGTTCGCCTCCTCACTGCAAATGGACTGCATTTTATATAGCGCTTTCCGCTTTACAATGTAGCCTACTTCACATTCACCCATTCACACATCGATGGCGGTGGATACCATACAAGGCAGCACTGGGAGCTGGAATGGGTCCAGTGTCTTGCTCAAGGACACTTCGACACATAGCGGGAATCAAACCTGAAACCTTTGGATTCCAAGGAGGCTTCACGGCACACCAGTAGTGCAATTATCTCCAAACTTTGCACAAATGCAAGTCATGGGTTGGGATATTCAATAGGCTAGCTTTCATGCTTTCAACTATCATACTGTAACTTTGTTTCAAAGTCAGATTGTTGCTCTGCCTGCTGTCATTTTGGCCAGTAGGTGGCTGGCTCTACTGTGTACAGAGAGGAGAGCCCATTCACATCAACAGTAGTGTGTACAGAGAGGAGAGAGCCCATTCACATCAACAGTTGAGTTGCACTGGAAACTGAGCAGCTTCAGATCAGATTCCACATCTTACAGTACCTCCTTTCATGGGTAGGATGCACATACTGTAGGATGGGTTGATTTCTTTCTAGTTTTATGAAGCCATGAATGTACAGGTCAGGATAAATGGATGAAAAGCATTCAGGCACAATTACTACCCATAAGACCTACAATATTGTAATAGATCTTTTACATTGTGGTATGTAGCAACACTTTTACACATCTGATGGCTTTCAGCCAACAGATTTGTTGCCTTTGTCACTGTGGTCAGTTATAGAAAATGAATTAATGCCTCTCGTCATACTTCATTACTTACACCATCAGAGCGCGCAAGTAGGGTGATGAATAACCACCAAAAAACAAGTGCGGCCTGATAAAAATAACAAGACGCAAGTTGGCACCTCGACAGAGTGCCCACTTGACCACACACTGACAGCTATCATCACCTTACTTGCTCGCTCTGCTCCCTTTTATGCCCATACACGGAGATCCCTATCCGAACCGGCCACACAGATATGGGCCATGTCTTGGCCATCTGGCCAGTGATGTATATTGATGACATCAGGGATCTCCATATGGCATAAAAGGAATTCTGGGGAATACCCATATATGGACTTTTACATACAGTATGGTGATGGTAGTCAGCTCCACATATTGAGAGAGAGAATAAAATAAAAAACAGTCCATATATGGGCATTCCCATATGAAGTTCTGTTAGATATGGGCTTAATATTGATGACATCAGGGATCTCTATAATATATGGCCATAAAAGGGATTCTGGGGAATACCCATATATGGACTTATGGACATCTGCTGCAGCAGGCGGAGGGGATCGTGCCTGAACATGACGTGGACAAAGTGGCAGAAATCGATGTGTCAACGAAAACCACGCCTTGTGTTCAACAGTGATGTCACAGTGATGTGTCACGGTGACATCAGAGCATGATGTCAGAGCGGCCCATAGACCGTAAAAATGTGTACACTTGTACACATGATTTTGTAACTCATTTTTCACCCAGTGCCAATTGCCTAAGCCGTAATCCTGGGCGCTTCTCTCCCGTTGCCAACCTGGGGAGAGGCCCGAACTGAGCTCATGCTGCCTTCAGCGCATGAGGAGTGATCATGCCGCTTCTGATCACCTGACGGGGGAGCTTCCCCGGTTGGACGTAGCACGATGTGGAAGGAACACATTATTCCAACCAGTTCCTTTCCCCTCCATCAGGCTGGCCAATGGGAGGAATTATAGAGACCAGGATTACTGCATTTCTTTTGTGAGGGTATACTATCTACCCTAGGGGACATGGGGAGAACATGCAATCTCCACACAGAAAGGCCCTTTCGCCAACCCCACCAATGATGACACAGAGGAGAGAACACGCCCCCAGCGCCAGCACAGTGTCCCCTGGCAGGAATCAAGCCCAGGACCTTCTCGCTACCGACTGCGCCACCGTGCCCGGTGCCCCCATAATGACACAAAATTATAGGCTGTGTGTATGCTGTATGTGCATCTTCTATGAGGGTTTCAGCTGACTGGATTTATTACATATCCAAGCAGGTAAACCTAGTCTTATGTCACTTGTCTCAATGAAACATGACAGTCTGTCCTCATTAACTCTCTATTGACAGATGTTTCCGGCGGTGAAAGCAGCCTGCTCAAGATCTTGAGGAAGAGAGATGGTAACACTCATACATACTGCTGCATTCACAGCCTTTAGTGCAAAGTAGTCAATATTTTCCCTCACATTTCATGTGCTTTTGTCTGATAAAGCATCTATCCTTCTGTGCTTCTCTCAAGCGGCAGATGCTGGGAACACTCATTCAAAGTCTGCTGTAGCAGTCACTCCCTCCAAGGCTAAAGAGTTTCTGTCAAAGCTGAGCAGAAGCAAAAGGAACGTCTGGGATCGCAGCAGACCGGATGTACAACAGTGGATTAGGCAGTTTATGTACATGGGCTTTGATGAGCAGGTGAGTAAACAGGATGGTCTCGGCGTAATATACAGTATAGGCTCTGTGAAGGTCTGTCCTATAGGAGCTGGAGTGACTCAAGAAAGAATCTAGGGGCTTATTTATCACTATTGGGTACAATCAGCGAAACGTAAAACACAACAAGAACAACAACATTGGATGTGATAAGAAAAGTTAATTTAAATTGTATATAATGCAATTACGGTAAAAGGAATACTAATAAGTCTCAGGAGGTAGAGTGGTCACCTGGTCTCCCGTATTTGTGTCAAAATATCCTTGAACAAGACCTTGGCTTGAACTACTAATTGCTCCCCAGGTGCTGTTCAGTTGCTGCCCTGTTCCTAACAGTTAGGTTGGGTTACATGCTGAGGATATGTGCAAATGTATTGACCATTGAAACATTTCTGGTCCCTACAGTCCAGACAAACCCAAATAGTCCTTTAGGTTTTTCACCCTGGCCTTGAAACACAATGAGAACAAAAATGTTAGATAGATACATGCCGAATTTGTTAATTTGATGAACACAATGTGTTCTCAAACAAGCTCTTTCTCACTGACATTAAGTAATGTCCAAGCAATATCACCAAGTCACTAAACTGTTCTACTGTGCCAATAAAATTGCCTTGAGAGTAGGGATGGGCCGATTATTCGGCCACCGAAAGAAATCTATTTGGCTTTCAGCCGAATAGATTTTAAGGACAAATGTACAGTATATTACCGAATAGGAATATTACCGAATACTGAATACCAATATTATCGAATACTAAATTAGGCTTTTGAATGTTTTTTTTTTTAATTAATATTTCTTTAATATGCAATAATTCAACTGTATGGCATGCTAATGTTTAGAGACATATTGTCTTTTATTACAAATTTACTATACAATAGTAAATAAATAATTCTACACAACAGATATATCAATATGGAACCTTAAGTTTTGCCATAATCAGACCATAATATTATAGACACAGTCATGACAGCAATGGTACAAAACAACAATAAACAATAACAACAACAATAAAAAGCTTTAAAACATGTATAATATACAATTTAAATATTATATATCATATTCAGCCATTTGGTATTCGGCCAAGTGTTTCCTATTATTCGGTTTCGGCCAAGAATTTTCCATTCGGTACATCCCTACTTGAAAGTTTAGTTGCATGTTTAGAGTGGTTTCACTTGTAATTTATCAAATGATGCAACTGTCAAATGGACTAGCTCTGGTCCAAAGCGTTAGGAAGAGAACTTCTAACACTATGGACAAGAGCTGCTGCTGGACTAGCTCTAGAAAGATGATCCAAACAGGTGTTGTGATCTGATCATAATTGGTGACCAGGTTGAAAACGCCTGATCAACCTCTGATCAATAATCTCATTTTTCTGAACCTCCAATGATTAGTGGTCATCAATGATGCTGAGGCTGACCAACCAAAATGATAGAATTACTCCCAATAAATCTCTGTTCAAATTGTGTTTCCTTGATGATAAATCCACTTAATGTAAACAGTAAAAAGTTGAAATAGCATCTAGTTTTGTTTTGCAAGGGTCAGAACACCTGTTGCGCTGAGGCTGCACAGCGTGAATCTTGTGCTGTATCCAACATGTCAGCCATGTAAACAAACACACCGCAACATTTACAACTAAACGTTGCTCTCAAGAATGTTTTTGAAAACATTTGAAGCGAGAAATAGACAATGCAAACAAAACCAAACATGGATTCTATTTGATTAACACTTCCTTGTTTGCGTCGAGGCGACGTTGCGCTCTGCGGATGGTCAGTGCAACGCTTTCATTACTGTAAGCAAGGATATATACATATATATATATATATTATATATATATATAATTTTTTTATTTGGGTCAATGCCTTCATTTATTTAGCAACCCTTCAGGTTGATATGCCACCTCAGCTCGACGTCTGTGGCATATCAACCTGTCGGGCTCCTATCACTCGATAACGACCGCTGAGCGAGATGTTATCCATTACATAGTGCGCACTACACACACTGATTAACTGTGACTGCAGCCACTGGCTCTGTGGGTGTCTACAGTCACCACTGCTCATTTACTTACATTTTGATAGCCTTGTTTAACCCTTTAAAACCGGGAAAGCATCTGTGTCATTTTAGATTTTTAACCACTTTAACCATATTTTTTTACTTTAGCTATTCAAAAATAGCAGATCTACAATCTCATATTTGTAGATCTGCTAAAATCATGAAAGTGTGTGCCAATTTTTTATCTTTTCTAAAATCTTTGCTTCTGGGGGTCCCTGGAACAAATTATATTTTGAAATGGGGGTCTGCAGCCAAGAACAACATAATTGAAGGGATCCTTGACATGAAAAGAAATGAGCACCACTCATATAGAAACAAATTTGTCTTCAGAAAAAGGCATTTGTAAATTCTGCATCAGGTACTGGTTTTAAGCCATCTCGGCGTGTAGTGATTTGAGTTGACAGACTGAACAGTTCGATCAATAATAAGGGATAATACATGGCCTAAGTGTCTGTGGTTGTTGGGGGAAGCAATATTTTGACATTTTAATACTTAGATAGGAGAGTGCAGAGACAGGAATCCTAAAACAGCATGAGGGAACACATGAGAGATGTGACTGTGGTCAGATTCAAACATGGGTCCTTGTGAGGCAGTGGTTCTCATCCTGGAGGTCCCCAAATATTTTTTTGGGGGGTCTCCAGATGATTAACTTAATGTGCAACATTGTTTTCTCACTAAACAGTAAAAAAAACACCATAAAGTTAAGTGTATAGAGGGTATATACAGTATATGCACATTTCCAAAGTGAATTTCTAAGGACAAATGGCAAATTAAACATTGGCCAAATTGTCAAATATTAGAGGCAGAAATTGTGAAAATAGCCGATGCTCACAACAACGCAGCACAAGGTGTTGTGAGCATGTAGATCAGCTATTGTCACAATAGAACCGTGTTATACAAAATGTAATGCAACTGTAATGTAATGTAACTCTTAGTGCTCGTCAGGGTGGGGGGTCCCCAGTTAAAATATGATAATTTTGGGGGTCGCTGCCTGCAGAGGCCGAGAACCACTGACTTAAAGAACATTATGGTCAGTGTATTAACTGGCTGCACCAACAGGCACCCTGGACTCAGTATTCGAACATGGGGCCATGTTCCAGCATGCGTTAGAAGTTAATTAGTAGTCAACATACAGATCCATCTAAAAGAAAAAATAATATTGTGTAAAGCATGCAGATGCCATAACACCCCAAATCATCACTGACTGCGGAAACTTCACACTGGACTTCAAGCAACTCTGACTTCAGAAGGTTGACATTTCTGTATTAAAAACCCTTGTTTTAAGAGGTCTTGTGTTATATTATATTTTGAGGTATGGATTTTTGATATTCATGAGCTGTATGCCAACATTTTTTGAATTATATTACAGAAGAAAATAAACTTTTACAGAATATAACTTCTTTAGATGGATCTGTATATAGTTATTAACAGGACACATAATGTCGATAGAATATCTCAAATGCATATAGCGCTTTTCTAAGTACCCAAAGACAACTTTATAAGGAAAAACACACAAAAAAGGCCTTACAAACAAAAACCAGTCTACAGAGTCTTTCAGTCTTTGGTCAGTGGCTCAAAACAGAACTGAGGAATTCACAAGGGACAGCAGGAAATGGAGGGGACAGTCAGGCAGGGCAAGAGAAGAAAAAGAGGGACTGAGTGAATAATGGCAGAGTGTCCCCCACACTCGACAGCACTTGTGGCTTCAGCCAGCAGGATTTAATCAAAGGCCCCCATGGATCTCGAGTGTGACGCCATTTGCCATTGCCTCCCTGCTGAAATTGACAGCTGTGGCCTTTTAAATGTTGTTGGCCTTTCATGCTTGTCTTTCCTTTGAGGGTTGAGTTTACTAATGAGGTCATGTGTTGGTCTCCCCCCCCCCACCCACCACCATTATCAGAGGCTGGAGACTGACCTGGCCTACTGGTTGGATCATGCACGCGCCAATGACCAAGGCCGTCAGCACCACTACGATGAGAACTCCCCCATCGCCCCACGAGATGTCAGCTCCTACAGACACGGAGCTGATGCCAACTATGACTACTACTAACTTCAACCCCTCAGTGACACACACGCAGCTTGTCCCTGCTGCGTGGTCTGAAAGATGTGTTATGACACTGCCTCTTCTCAGCCTTTAGCTCTTTTCACAGGGTGTTACATTACATCTGCATACTCGCATAAATATTTGGAATCACACTGCACTCCTGTGTGCGGGTATGTGCGTGAGATGAGCACAAATTTGAGTTTCACTGGGTTACGCCCGTTGGTTGCTTCATCTGTCAGATTGTTTTTAATACTTTAAGTTTTCAAAAAGTGATGACCCACGCCTATACACCAGCCTGCTTATACTTCTCATTGCAAATTACTTGGCCCCTCAATTGCTTTCCTGTGTGCAAAAAAGGTTTCCGTTACTTTGAGTGCAGTACAACTGTCAGTCAGTGACATACATACAGTATATCTCTACTGTAGCAAGCATCATTGTGTTCTGTCCCACAAACACAAACATGTACATCGAAGATAAATTAAAATAGCAATGTTTTGACCTAATCAACACCTTTGTCGCTCAACTCTATACTTTTTAAACCACTGTACGGTATCTAACGCTGTTCAAATTTCTGTGTTCGTTGAGTGTAAATAAAAAGGCTCTCATTCCACGGATAAACTTTACAATGACACCTGGGATTCAAAATATCAAGCCCCCCCACACACACACACACACACAGAAAAGCGTTAACACTGGAGACAGCAAAAAAATCGAAATCTATATACTGTATATATGTATTGGAAATGTTTTATTAAAATAGCATTTTCACCTGAAACTGATTATAAGATTCACCGACATTTAATTTTTCACAGAGGAGTGTGGGATTGGTGATTTGTTCAAACAAATGCAATGATCCATTAACAGTCTTCCTCTGCAGGTGCTTGAGGTGTCACAGCGTTGTCCAATCCTGCAGCATTCTGCAAGACACTAGTGTTTGATGCACCTCAAAGACAGAGAGAGAAGGGACAACTTTCCCCCTGGCAAAAACCTAAAGTCTTCTGTAGTCGCGGTTACGTAGTCCCTCAGAGACAACAGCGTGAAATCATTAAAACCAAATGAAACAAAAACACTGGCACACACTGCGAGCGTAAACACTTTTCCCAATGCGAATCTTAAATAGCAAAAGCGTAAATTCACAAAAGAATACCCAAACGTGGGTACCCTGGGGCTGGGTGTTTCTCTTCTTTTAGTTCCAGGACTCTTGAGGGCCACAGTGCGTCCGTGTGGCTTTTATGTCTCTGGGAGGGAAGTCCTTATTCTGTGGCTCCCTGTGAAGAAGGAAAAAAAGAAAAACGCCAGCAAAACAACAACGCCAATGAGCAGGCGCTGTCTCAGGGACTCCAAGACATTATCTCTGCGTCTTGAAATACACAGATTTCCCAGAGTGCACTTCTTTTATTCCGTAGAATTGCCCTTCAAGAATCAAGAGTCCTACATTCCTTCACTGCTGCAGGAGTCTTTAATGGTGGCAACGCCGACCTCAGTTGTGTCTGGGTCGTCCTTTCTTCATACGGGCCGCTTTGGGTTTGGGGATGTACTGATTGTTGGCCTGGTGCTCCAGCTCTCTACTGAAATACTGAATGGTTTTATTCAAGCCCTCCTCCAGGGGCACCTGTTAACACAACAGAACACAGAGATAAATTACACAGCTCCTGTGAAGCAACAGGTATACCGTTACAGCACGATAAATTATGAAAGACAACTCACGCCCTGCTTCTTATTGGCCAGACAGTGATCAGCGCACCAAACTTCAGTAGGCACAACTGAATCTACAGTAAATCTATTACAACATACAGCATAGAGCTGGCATAATATCAACCTAAACAATATTCTATCGAGTCCAAACATTGCCATTATTGTGCACATACCACAGGTTCCCAACCCAGTAGCATCTTGGCTTTACGAATGTCAGGTCGTCGCCTTTGTGGGTCGTCTTGGGCCTCTGGAAGGAACTGGATCTGACTTTGGCTTACTGTGTGTGTGTGTGTGTGTGTGTGTGTGTGTGTGTGTGTGTGTGTGTGTGTGTGTGTGTGTGTGTGTGTGTGTGTGTGCATATGTTGCATGATGGCACAAAATAAAGAGAAGAAGAGAGAGCCATTGTTAACACTTAACAGAAATTAGACCATACCTCTTAGATCAGGGTTGTCCAAACATTTTTCAAAGGGGGCCACATTGGAAAATATTAGAACACTCAAGGGCTGGCTATATCACCTGACATAATGTACTTTCGCTCGGACGGTAAGTCACATATTATGCATTGCATTTATAATATATCATCATCAATATTTAATATCAAACATCTTTTGTCAAGTGTGTGTCTGAACTATGTGTCCTTTGTTTTTAACAACACAAATCTTCTCTTCCCTGGCACAAAATCTTTTAAGTTGTGATCTGTGGCCAAATATATATCAATTTAGGGTTTTTTGGAACCACAGGCATAGGAAAAAAATGTAATTAAAAGATATGGGCGGGCGGATGGACATTAACTGATAAAGAGGTGGCAATATAGGCAAAGCCAGGAATGATTGGAGAGGGAAGAAGCCCTTACCGACAAGACTTTTGATGAGTTGGGCAAACTCCAATATGGTGTGTTCCTCTGGATTCCCCTGTGAACAGAATTTCATCTGATCATTAGCAAACAATTACAGATAGACGCATGCTGGCATGCCCCGGATTAACCAGTACAGTCCTTTTTGTATATGGTGTCTTCACTGTCTTGTATGTTTACTTCTTAACTCTTTTGCCTCTTTTTTCAAACGGTGATGCCGCCATGCCGAGCGTTTGTTCTTTCCCCGCCAGAGCCTGTCTGAGCAGATGGGGGGTGGCGCGGGTGTCTGCAGCAGAAGCAGCCCCAGTATCACTAGTCTGTTATCTTCAGCGCACATAAACAATAATGGCGGCGGGATAACTTTTCTGGTTGTTTTCTCTGCCTGGATCTACTTTCTCATTTCTGTCTGAAAACTGGTGCAACCCAGAGAGAGGGCGGCCTCTCGCTTTGTAATGTCGGCTCCCATAATGTTGTGGATTTTTTAGCGCCTGCATGAGAGATGTGCCCGTCTTTTACTCAAGACCACAATTGGAAATAATGGCTGGTTAATCTTCTATAAAATCGCAAAGGTAAGGTACTTTTATGGCCGTGAGCAGATTATAAACATCCTAAATGGCAGTAAAAGAGTTAACTTGTTCACTGCCATGGACAGATTTTACTTTTTTTAGTAGGCCCAGATCATCATTGATGGATTTATTCTTTTATTTTGCATTTATCAAACGATCACAACGATCTGCATTTGCTGTAAAAAAAAAAAAGAAGAAAAAAAAAAAAAAGAATCTGGTATCCAAACGGGTAATTGCTGGCAGTGAGGGTTTATTTAGTTGGCTATATTTTCTTGGCAGTGAATGAGACGTTTGAGAACCACTGGTATGGGAGGACCACATGCAGAAGAACGTGCTCACCAGGTTGACGGGGCTGCTGATGTTACTGTTCATCAACAACACCAGGCCGTTCACCAGATCACTGCAACGGAACAGACGGGAAGAAAGAGAGAAATTATTGTGTGATGTTGATTCATTTCGCCTTCAGTGTCTGTAGACTGCTTAATGTAGGTACAGTATGTGTTCCACATACAGAGACACGCTGGGAAGGATCAAAGGACTTATTAATCATTAGTTGACCGGGTCCCCCAAGAGCTCTATACAGGTTACACTCCCCCTCTCGACCAAATCTCTTGCCTGAAAATAGCCAAGAACCACAACGCGGTTTTTCAGCTGCAAAATCGTTTTTCTTGCTGTCGAGCGACGTCATACTGTATGGTTGTATAAATGAACCAGACTTGGACACCTTTTATAACAACCGCATTTGTGCACGTGTATGCACTGCATAATAACATCATGAACACTATGCTAATGGCAACCTTTTCAGCCGGTATACAGTGGCTGCTGTGACCCGACATCAATGCTGTTTTGTCACGCAGTGGGAAAACGCAACAACAGCAGCCTCTTCAGCAGGGAAGAAAGAATCCCCCAGGGCTGTATGAGAGATGAGGGATTTCGGGAGGAGACATTTCCGTGAGGCCCTCCAGAACATCATTCCCCTTTCAGAAGCCCCCTGACCCGTTATCCCTCTCAGAAGCCCTCTGACCCACTATGTCCGTCTTAACAATAAAAAACAACGCATAGGTCTGTCTAATGTTTGCAAACACGTGTACTCATCTACCTACTGTATGCACGTGAGCATGCGAGCTGCTGAGCCAATGAGACCATTGCTGCCTTGTTACCATTTCGCTGGGAAGGTTGAGTAAGGGAAAAAAGCAACAGTGTGATTATTACTTAAATCACATTCTCAACACGGCACATCACTCATCTAGTAGTCTATTATTGCGACTGTCAGGTCGCAGTTAGTATCAAAACCTCCACCGGCTATTAGTCAGTCTGTCCGTCACATGTCACGTCACACTTTTGCCCTACTCATATCTCCGCACCGTTGCCCCTATCCATGCCAAACTTTGCACACACACTCCTTGGCCGCCAAACCACAACCTTATTTCTCACATGGCCCTCTTCTAGCGCCACCATGAGGCCGATTCTTGCAAATCACATTTTTGGACACTGCTCCTACAGATTGTTGCCTAAAATCACGCAAAGCGGTACACAGTATGTATAGAGTCATGTCATCAACATGGATCTGTCCCATTTAGCGCCACCATCAGACAGATTTTTTCAAACACATTTTTGGACATTGCTCCTACAGATTTTGGCCTAAAATCACGCAAAGTGGTACACAGTATCTCTAAAGTCATGTCATCAACATGGATATGTCCCATTTCCCATATTCCCTCCTGTTTGGCTACGACTTCCTTCTAAAGTTTGTGTATGCGACGTGACGGTTGCTTATCCTCCAATTAGAGAGTCTTACTGGTCACTAAGATTTGGTGGACAAATATCCCCACCTCAAACATACTACCTGGCCAACTACATTTGTGCACAATTTATTACTGTACATGCATTTGATTGAAGGCACTGCAAAGGCACTGGCCACTTTAAAATATATGCATACTGTATGTCATCTATTAAATATGATTTCACGTTGAAATACATCAGCATGTCCTATTTCTGTCATTAACCTACTGTATAGTGTAAAGGCAAAGACAGCTGACACCCGTTACTAGATGTTTAAAGGAGGCATCCTGACCAAAACACATATAGGGTTAAATCTGCATTTTATCATACCCCTTCATACCTGCTTTAGTCATTTTTTTTTCATATCTGCCCCTGTTGCTAGATTTCAGCTGCCCCTGTTGCTAGATTTCGGCTGCCCCTGTTGCTCGATTTCGTGGGCCCTCTCATAACTAACACAGTGGAATGTCATCCCACTAGTGCGGTTATTTCTTTAGCCACAAAGTTAGTATTTTTTTATTGGATTGTGTTTACACAACGTCCAGAGACCAACCAAAACGCTGTTTTGACCTCACAGGCACCCTTACTTGTCAAACGGCTTCTGCTCTGCACCAGAGCAGAGAGAGGAGAGCCTTGAAAGGGAGGGGAGGAGCAGAGGAGCTCCTCGTCTGTTTGACAAGTAAGGGTGCCTGTGAGGTCAAAACAGCGGTTTGGTTGGTCTCAGGACGTTGTGTAAACACAATCCAATAAAAAAAATACTAACTTTGAAGCTAAATATATAACCGCACTAGCGGGATGACAATCCACCGTGTTAGTTATGAGAGGGCCTACAAAATCAGGGGCAGCAGAAATCTAGCAACAGGGGCACTGGGGCAGCTATGAAAAAAAATCACACTTGTGTGAACTGAGCGGTGGAGGCTGCGTGTGTGTGTGTGTGTGCGTGCGTGCGTGCGTGTGTGTGTGTATTTGTGTGTGTGAATGTGAATGTGAATGTGAGTGTGAGTGTGCCTAGCTGGCCTGAACAACAGCGCCCCTCCCTTAACATGTGTGGTCAGAAAAGGTATAGCAGCCAGGCTACATACATCACAGGCTACATACAGACAGACAGACAGACACACACACACACACACACACACGCACGGATACACACACGGCCACGCTATGGAGACGGTGTGACCACCGCTCAAAAATAGACTAAAGCAGGTATGAAGGGGTATGATAAAAGGCAGATTTAACCCTATATGTGTTTTGGTCAGGATGCCTCCTTTAAAGAGAAAAGTTAAAACAGCCATTTATCAAAAATATGTGCATCTATATATATACACTGTATGTTAAAGCATTGAAATATCCACAAATGATTTGAAACACTATAATGTAACTCACACAGACCTAATCACAGTAACCCACGTTTTCATCAACTCATGTTTAGATTACTGCAATTCATTATATCTGGAGCTGCCTCAGTCCACTATCTCCCTTCTACAAATAGTACAAAATGCCGCAGCCAGACTCATTACTGTAACAAGACGACGGGATCATATTACACCTGCAATGGTAAGATTGCACTGGCAACCAGTAAAATTCAGAATTCATTTTAAAGCCTTGCTCTTTGTTTTTAAAGCCCTCAATGGGCTAGCTCCAATCCATCTTATATCTCCGACCTCATAAACTATCCCCCTGCCATCAGGTTACTCAGATCATCCACCCAGAAACTCCTCTCAGTTCCCTATACAAACCTTGTAACAAAAGGTGATCGTGCCTTTTCCGTCGCCGCACCCACTCTCTGGAACAATCTACCACTCCACATAAAGGATAACACCACCACTGAAGTTTTTAAATCTAAGTTGTATTATCGTTGAATTTTAAAGATTTAAAGAAGATTGATTTGAAAAGTCTAGCTGAAAATTGTCCCTGGAGAAAATATAAATTTAAACTCATTCTAATGTCAGCAACAATGATTTAGTACAGTGAATCTTTTTCAATAATTATTTTTTCCCCCCACTGGTATATTTTTCAAATGAACCATTCCACATAAATGTATTTTTTGTCACTACTGTACTCTAAACAACTTATTTTTTTGTTGTGAGTGTCTGCCCCCCGAAAAAATGGGGGTGGAGGTTCTTCCTTTGCCTACGGGGAAGATTGGTCCAGGGTGTCTGAGATTAGCTGCTCACAGACAGAGACTGACTCACAGGACCGAAAACAACTCTCCTCTTTCTCTCTCTTATGGTTCACAATGTCATCAGGTAAGCACTGCCGGAGACGAATAAAGAATGAATGAAGCTGGCTACGGCCTATAAATGTTAATCTGGCCCATAATGCCCTATAGGCTGCTTGTGCTGGGTGAGCCTAATCTGGGTTCATGGGGTGCTGGGATCCAGATCAAGTCTTTTCTAAGCTTCTTACCCTTCTCTGTGGCTCCGGGGGGGTCAGAGAGCTGGGCCCAGCCTGCCTGGGTTCAGCGCTCCAAATTCAGCGATGCCACAATACAGCAGGGAGCCATTTAGCTGAGCCTACAGCTACAGTACTAACAACGTCACAAGATCAGTGAACACTGAGGGCCAGTCCGCTAGGTTTGGTGTTTATATTGAATAAGCTATATTAGAGTACTGTGTGTGTGTGTGTGTGTGTGTGTGTGTGTGTGTGTGTGTGTGTGTGTCAAATGAATGCACACACACACAAATGCTGTTTGAAACCCCACAGCCATTTTTATTGAGTCGTTTGAGAGAGAGAGAGAGAGAGAGAGAGAGAGAGAGAGAGAGAGAGAGAGAGAGAGAGAGAGAGAGAGAAATAATAATCTGATTGGATATTGCTGTGTAAGTGCATGTGTGCCAGTGAACATGTAGTTTGAATGTTTGAATGCAGTTTAAAGTATCTAGATACAGACAAATATGCCCATAATTTACCCCCCCTCTCCCAAGGCTGCATAGATCTTACAGCCACACAGATGCAGCTCACTGTTGTGAGCACAGAGGGTGCCGATGGCCATAGCAGCACATAACAAAGGGGCTTTGGAAGGAACACAGCGAAGGCAAACACTCTGTTTTCCGGCGATAAAACCGCAGCCAGCACTCACTGCACGACCTCTACCTTTATCTATGGTTGATACAATAAGTTAACGTGGTGGGGTTGGGGGACAATTCTCCAAACCTAAAAGAAAATAAAAAGACTTGGAAAAGGAAAACAGGCAAACCAAATCCAGAATGGACAGCCTGTGATGCAGACTGACGTCAACATGGTATCTTATGTTCATGTGCATGAAGTTGCTATGTTGTACTTAGTTTGTACCTGTTATCAGGTGGGGTGTAATGTACAGCAGTTCACCTACAGACAAACACTGACAAGGAGGAGGGTTAATTAAGATGGTTTGTCTGAAGAGTGGTGACAATACTGAGAGTGGACCCAACTACTATTGGCGTATTGGTTTGGACAGGTCCCCAGGGGAGGACCACACCATGGCCTTTTATCTCACATCAATGCAACGATTCACCTTGCCCAATAATTCACAGACAATTCTCCCAACATGGCAACCATCCATCCAACCTCAGGGGCCCTTACAGAAATCAGCTATCCAGCCTCTTTCATCTTCCTCTCCATTGCTCCTGAGAGAAGTCTAATTTAACATCATCATACAGTACAGTACAACAAGGCATAAATTAGGTTTTAGCGATTGAGGATTTACTGAAAAAAGAAACATCCCTTTTACTTGATGACAACTATACAAAAAGAAAATGCGATCATAAGGAAAAGAAAAAACAACCAGAATTCTATAAGCTTGAAAGAGCCCCAGCAGGTTTGTGCTAATGGGGTCCTTGCAATTAATCCAATTTGCTGAGATACCATTTTTCTAAACGCCCCCTAATTGGATGATGAGTCATGAGATGATGACTTGTTTGTGGGAGTTAATCACATTAGATAGAAACTCTCAAAATGCTTGCAAGGAGAAAGGAGATGAGCAGCTAAACTGATCGCACCTAAATACTGATGCAATTATGGGAAAGGTCCCAATGCTTATGATCGTGCTTCTATCAAAGCTTGATCTCAAAGAAATCTAAGTTGAATTATTCTGGGCCATGGGGCAACAATTGTAAATACAGTAGCCTATAACCTGGTTAGAGGGAACGAGATTAGACATACAGTAGGATAAAACATGGTGACACAAAATAAATGAGTGGGACCTAGACGTTTTTACTCCGTCGTCAAAGCAAATAATTCTGAATCAAAGGGTGGAAAATATTCCTCTGCGAGGGGCTGAAGGTAAGTACATGGATTTAACAATAACAGTAGAGGCCAATCTGTACCTTGGTCCCTACTCACCTCTTTCTCCTGCTAAATTGTTTTGAGATTTCTCACTGGATCTGGGAGTTCATGCTAGAAAGTGATAAAGCTCCTAAGACAGCTAGGGGTCTTCAACATTTTCAGGCCAAGGACCCCTTAGTTGAGAGAGAGATGAAGCAGGGACCCCCACAATCTGTTCATAAATATAGTTTAATTGTTTGACAGCACAATCAACACTGTATTTTGGATTCATGTTAATGATTTTTAACCACTTGAACGGTCAATACTTTATAAACAACTTGACCTTTCACTGTACTTAGTCTGCTCTTTTCCCCCTCCAAAGCTTTTTGCCGAAAATAGCCGATCTACAAGCTCACAACGCCTCGCAGCGTGAGGCATTGTGATCTTGACTTGTAGATCTGCTATTTTTGGCTAAAGTGCTCGGATTATGGACGCTAGGGTTCAAGTGGTTAATATAAGAAAGGGGGAGAAAACCAAGTTCCTATCACACAAAGATTTGGAGGACCCCCTGTAGTAACTCTGAATAGTAACTCTAATCCCAGACCCCCTGTTGAAGACCCCTGTCTTAAGGGGACCAGTGAAAACTACTTTCAGGACGCAAACTGATACATCAGAAAACTAAAGTCATGATGTCAGAGCAAATTCTACAGTATGTGATGTGCGCTGCAGAGTAGGAGTGCGACAAGTTGAGAGCTTGATCGGCCATTTTTGGAGAAGGGATTTGGTGAAGACCGAAAAAAAAAAAGAAAAAAGAAAAAACGGTCCAAGTCAGGTCCGATTTACTGAGAATAGAGGGATTAAAGGGACATGAAACCCCAAATCACCTTTTCTATAAATATATATTATATCAATTAGTCACTTGTGATAGGGAGCAATGATATGGTTCAGTTTGCCCATAGGCTTGTGGATTCAGAGCTTTCTGCTCTTTCTGTAGCTATTTCTGTGTACTTCCAGTTTCTGGGTAGAAAAGAAATATTTGGCACCACTCATTACATATTTGCTCACTCTGTTGCCCTTACTGGGTGACGTAGGCATATCTAATTGTGGGCTCGCCTGAAAGGCGAGAACACTATGTTATCTTCATTATTTATTTACCAAGTTCCGCCGCAGACAATACAAAGGTAGGGCCCTTAGCCAATGAGGTGCAATTGGCAGAAAAACATCTGGGAGTGGTGTTAGCTGAGTATTGGTTGAGCTTCACATGACAGTTTGCACACTGCAGAATATAGTAACCTTGGCAAACATAAGAAATGAAGGAAAAACTACAATTTATTTGATTAAGAGTTTTTTTTTAATTATTATTTATTTACGAGCGAGCCCACACTGTTTCGTAGGAACAGTACTTCTAGTTAATATCTATGTTTGTTTTATATCCACCTGTTTCCGCGGGAGTTTACTGGAGACTATTTGGACCTGTTTGGACCACACTTCCGGTTTAACAGCAGACATACAAGCTCACGTCGCGTCGCAGATGGAACCGTTGTGAGCTTGTAGATCACACTCCGCTGGGGCGCCGGAAGCTCGGTACAGCGTCTGCGCAATGCACTATGGGGCGTTGGAAACTCGTGGATAGATTTGTATCGGGGGGTGTGGTTTCACTGTACTTGCAGTTGCATTGCTGACCAGAGTGAGAGCAGAGACTCCGTCAGCAGCACACTGTGTAGTGACTGTCTGTTTCCTGGTTCTCTCTCACAAGTCGGACAGTTCTTTAGATTTTAGGATAGTTTCTTCATATTTGGTGAGCTTATAGATTTGTTTTTCTGTGCATGTGACACACACACACACACACACACACACACACACACACACACACACACACACACACACACACACACACACACACACACACACACACACACACACACACACACACACACACACACACACACACACACACACACACACACACACACACACACACACACACAAAATAGCCGACAGGACTCCAGTCTGCAATCTCCTCTCTCCAAAGAGCAACTTTAAGCAGAGCAGCTTGGCCTGCACAATATGCAATGAAAGTAAAAGAAGTGAAGTGAAAGATAGAGATTATTGTCAATACACCAGCCATTGAGTGATCTTTCATACCCACACACACAAAATGGAGACTCCTACTTTGAACAACAATACATGTTGGTATTCAAAGCCCATAACATGGTCCTTTCTGTCAATGCAAATTCAAACATGCATTTATACTCACACCATATGACCATTCTTGCTCATCCATTGCCAAAACCAACAGTTATTAAATCCATGAACCTGCCACACAGTGGCAGGATTTGCATGCAAACACTTGTAATTTTTGAATCAACACTGGCTCCCTGCCTTTGAATTGAACTCAATTACTAGAAAAGCACAGATAATCCCATCAAACGCCAAGGGAGGATATGTCCCTGCGTATACGAGTCTGCATCAGGGGAGAGACATGCTGTCCAAACATCTAGTATGCAGATAGGAGTTGCCTTGCAATGTTTTGGCGCGCACGCACGCGCATGCATGCATGCAAGCACGATCGCACGCACATTGTAGAAAAACAAAAGCGTAAGAGGTGAGCGAGAGATTCCAAGATAGAGAGATACACAGAAAAAATGTACATTATCGCCACCAATTATGCAAAACTGGACTGGACTGCTTCAACAAAACAGTATCTGATGGTCGGGAGGGCACTTGCCTAGATCCCTGCATGGGATGAGGAGTGTTTGGAAATCTGACATGGGAGAAAACCTCAAGAGGCGGCTGTTCGTAGCTGCTGTATGGGGCCGAGCCATGGACAACAGGCAAGGGCCCTGGATGGAGTCTACACAATAATGTTAATAACTAGAAGTACTGTTCCTACGAAACAGTGTGGGCTCGCTCGTAAATAAATCATTACAAAAAAAAATCTCTCTCAAATAAAAACTCTTAGTCAAACAAATCGTTGTTTTTCCTTCATTTCTTATGTTTGACAACGTGACTATATTCTGCAGCGTGCAAACTGTCATGTGAAGCTCAACCAATACTCAGCTAACACCACTCCCTGATGTTTTTCTGCCAAATGCACCTCATTGGCTAAGGGCCCTGCCTTTGTACTGTCTGCGTCGGAACTTGGTAAATAAATAATGAAGATAACATAGCGTTCTCGCCTTTCAGGCGAACCCACAATAATGGCACACGGTGTCACATGGGCAGACCACATGAGAAATGTGGACCTCAACGGGGGCCTACCATGGGTCACAGACAAGGTCAGAGAGAGAAGGATGAGATTGGCTGGGCACTGCACCAGGCACCCGGAACTGGTGGCAAACAAATTGACACTGTGAGAGCCAACTCAGGGTCAGGCAGGAAAGGGAAGAGGTGCAGCACCTAGGTAGATACACTGCGGCACTACAGCGGAGCTAACAACACTGGCTCAACTAAGACCCTGATGCTAGACAGTAGGGTATGGAAGGCAGCGATTAAGGAGTCCCAAGCCGTTACAGATGGTTCCACAATTTGTTGTAGCCCCTTGAATTTAATGGAGAAAAAAGCTGACAAACAGCTAAAAAGAGCATGCACATCCAGAGCCATATAGGCTGGGTGCTGGACTAAAGGTAATCAACAATAAAAAGAGAAAAAAGTCTGCACACCAAATTTGCAGTTCCCAATATAAAGCTTTACTGTGGTAACGTTTCGAGCCGCATGGCTCTTCCTCAGACCCCTTGAATTTAAACCAAAAATATATTTTGTGTAGCTAAAATAAAAGGGACCTACCTTACATACTGAAATGCTCTCGTCTGTGATCCTGAACCATATACCTACAAGGAGAAGAGAACGATTGCAATATATATTATATTAGGACAGGTAATGACAAGGCCTATCTATCGTGTTCTATATTCAGTCAGAGCTTAACTCTTCAGAATAATGGATGTGACTAGAGGGAAAAAGTTATATCTAATTAAAGTAGGATTCACTCCAGTAACCTCCATTAAAGTAGGATTTAGTCCAGTAACCTCCATTTACTTTAAGTTTTTTTAGTAAAGCTATAATGGTATAACTGAAAGGAAAATATTTAAACTTGTTGCATGTTATATATTCTGTATACCATTACTAGACAAATTATTGTAGATAAATAAAACTAAATGAAACACCATATCAAAATCATTCTAAACGTGAAACGTGCATGCACACAAACTTCAAGAAATCTGTGTAAAGTTATAGCTCTAAATTCCAAAAGCAGTTTTAGGTATATAGCTTGAGGAACCGAATATAAGTGGCTGGCTGGCTGCCATGTTCTTGTCTGTCGCTCAATTACTTAGAATGGTGTGCTTGTTCTTGATAGTGTTGAGTGTTTGTTCAGTAACAAGGGTCTCCCCATGTCTACAGCTCTTTATTACCTATGAAAGGCAAAGGTAGTCTGGTTGACTGATCGACTTTAAAGAACATCTATTACAAAACATACCGTGAGAGGTTCTGCCTGTAGTGCCTGCAAGATGAAGTTGCTGACAACACGTCCATCATTCATATGCATTCGTGAGCCAAATGTGTTGAATATTCGTGCCACTCGCACCTCCACTCCTTCCTGTGGGCAAAGAGGCTAGAATTTAACTCATACAGTGCCAGGCGACTTTTAGAGCAACTTTCTCACTATGGGCTTCCCTGCCAAGCGACTTTGGGCGACTTTTACTTAGAAAAAAAATATATATATATATATATATTTTTTTTTAAATCTTTTTGGACCCCATTAAATCTAGTAAACATGATTTCAATCGCGATTTTGCATGTTCCACCCCCATACAACCCCATCTTTATACAGGGCAGCCATCTTTGTTTACATAACATGTAAAACATAATGGCTATTATCTCAAGAATGCCTGAACGGATTTCCAATCTTTTTTTTTTGTTTGAAAGCTGTGTACAGCCTGCACAAACATGGTGCATGATCTGTGCATGGGTGTGCATGATCTGTGCACTACAAATTACATGGAAGTCTATGGAGAGGGCTGGCACTAATGCCACTCGAGGGCATTTTTAATTGGCAGTAAGTGAGTTAACAACAACAATAATAAACAGCAATTTATCAGTAAAAAGACAGTTAAGACAGTTAAGAAGACATTTGAAATTTCCTTACGGGATCAATACAAGTTGATCTTATAACTAAAGATGCAATCAGAAATTGCTTTTACTGTGGTCACACTGATATCATTTTTTTAATGAACTACATTTTATAGTCTAGGACAGGGATTTTCAAAGTGAAAACATAATCTCTTATTGACAAATATAACTTCAGCACTTCTGTCCGACATAAAAACTTTAATCTCCTCTTTGTTCTGCCATCTGGAGTTAACTGGAGACACCAAACAAAGAAAATCTCTTAGCAGTCCTCAAAGTATCATCATCCACATACTACTGTAAATACACTTATCCTCATAAGGCAAAACAAACAGCAGCAGCAGGCACAGATACCATCATAGTCCAAGGAGAATATTTGCAGCTAGTATATACAAGTTTGATTAGGAGGAATTGGGAAAGCTTTATTGTTTTCTCTCGCTCTCTCTCCAATACGCTCATTTCCAACACATGTTTACTGAATAGATATTTGAAAAGATTATGCTCAGCTCAACCAACTCAAATTGAGAATAGCCACCTGGCAAGTGTGATGATAGAGCCCAGATAAAAAATAATAATAATTAGCAGATCTACAAGCTAACAACACTAGGGCTGCCTGGGCACGGTAACCGCCGAACCGCGGTATACCACGTGTTAGTTCACCTATTTTTGACATAAAGCTGTGTGAAATACTTGCCATTAAAATAGTGGTTACAAATGTATTAATTCATTACCAGAGTCCCGTGGTCAGAGTTCTGGTCAGTTTTAGATGAATATAAAGTAGTTCCGGTGATTTGGCAGGGGCTCATGGCCCAATCATTAAAAATAGATGAATCCACAAAACTAGCGTAATTTGTATTGTTGACCTATTTCTACCAAATAGACCAACCTTCGTTCAACTTTGACCCCTCTGTCACATGGTACTATTTTTTGTGTCCAGTATCACTACGCCGCTGCAACGTATTTCCCCAAAACAAGGTGCTTTGCAGTCAGCTGATCAGAACGAAACCTCGCTCTATATGGTAGAAATAGGCCAACAATACAAATGACGCTAGTTTTGTGGATTAATCTATTTTCAATGATTGGGCCACGCCAAATGGCCCCCAACCCATTGGAACTACTTAATATTCATTAGAAACTGACCAGAACTCTGACCACGGGACTCTGGTAATCAATTAATACATTTTTAACCACTGTTTTAATGGCAAGTATTTCACACAGCTTTATGTAAAAAATAGGTGAACTAACACTTTAACAGAGCATACGAGCGGAGCGCGAGGACTAAAAACAAAACTAGCGCTAGACGCTAGTTTCTGCAAGTCGGCTGACCAGTGGTGTAATGTAACTAAGTACGTATACTCAAGTACAATTTTGAGGTACTTTTACTTTACTGGAGTATTTCCAATTGTCAATACTTTTACTTCTACTTCTACTCCACTACATGGCCGATCTACAAGCTCAACAGGTCGCATCGCGACGCCTTTTACTTCTAGCAGAGTATTTTTATGTTGTGGTATTGCTACTTTTACTCAAGTAAAACATTTGAGTACTTTTTCCACCACTGTCGCTGACTGCATTTGCAGGCTAGTGCTGCTGCGGGAACGTGTGTGATCCGTCGGCGGTCTTACAACTTTATCTGTCAAGTCTGGTAACTAAAACCTGTCTACTATATGTTTATATCACCACTCAATGCGATTTGAGACGTGAGTTTACAGAATCACAGTACACGATCACAACCCGTCTCATCTGGTTTGTTCACAGCGTACAGTGTCTGAGAAGCCCCAGTAGCCTACGTTACTATAGTAACCCAACACTGCACAGATCTACAAGCTCAGAACGCGTTGCGGACACAACGTGTTGCGAGCTTGTAGATCTGCTACTTTCGAAGCAAGACCCGCTGTGCTGTACGGGGAAGTATACTGTAACTCTGGCTTATAGGACTGTGGAGCGGCGGATTTTGGGCCGATGATAGGAATATTTTGGCGGTGCGGTAATTACCGCAATACCGTCGGTAATGGGAAGACGAAAACCGCGGTAATAAAATGTTGATACCGACCCAGCCCTACAAACACATTGCAGCACGATTCTGAGCTTGTACATTCTTGCAGTATTTTCTGTGCAAGAGATCGGCTCGTACATCGGCACATATAAATCATGCGAAGGTATACAAGCTTGGAAACTGGACCAAATAAAAGCATAAGGAAAATCACAGAGAATACTGTCTCACTGGAAAATGTTAATGCTATCACAACTAACTTCACAACAGCTACAGTATATTGAGACGATCCTGCCCATTGGAAATCTAAGAACAAAAGCCATTCATTCATAAATGGAAAATTAATGAAAAAAAAAATGTATAAAAAATGTATGATCAATGAATAGTACTGATCAGAACCTGTTGCCCAGTAACTCAGGAACAAAACAAACAAGTGGAAGCATCTACGCAATGATATGTGACAGGGATCAATAAGAAAGCAATCAGTCACATGGCTGGAGCCCATCAACAGGGGCAAGATATCGATTTGATAGACTCTAATCTCTCCAAGAATTCCTAAAACAGGTCATGTACATTATGTAGGTCAGCCCGGCAACCATCATCAAGTGGATCGTTCCAAAATAAATCTATGAATCTCATCCACCACAGATCAATACTGATCATAAGCAATCTTTACTAGGTTCCGCAGAACAATTGCTCAGAAACCAAGCTGAACCTAGAGTAATGTAACCACGGGAAGTCCATAGTGGCACTGAAGACACTACAGCGATTGCAAGTGGGCCCCAAAATAATAAGGCAAAACACTAAGATTTAATTGCTAATAAATATAACAGCTTTTTTCACTCTATACCAAATCTCTTCACCAAAAATAACAGATCAATAGGCAAAGCTCAAGCACGCAACATGCTGCAATTTGACACTGCTATTTTCACTGCAGAACAGTGAAGCAAGATTGTGAAGTGCCAAATGGGAAAAACATGTGTTTCTCTCATGTTTTCTTATGTTTTATTGGTTTTATGTGTATTGAATTCTCCTGTAAAGCATTTTATGACATATTTTGAAAAGTAGCATAACAATATATAATATATAAATAGTTAATTAATTATTATAAATAATAATACAAAGACTGTCCTTTAAACCCGACCAAAAACTAAACAAAACAATAACCATAAACTTCTTGCCAGTCACCTCCAGGCCTTGATAAGATTTCAGATGGAGAGAGGCATTCCAACAATAGACAGAAACAAAGACGGTAAGGTTGACATTGAAAATGTAAAACATGCTACAACAAAATGTGAATGTGTAAAAAAATACACACACACACACACACACACACACACACACACACACACACACACACACACACACACACACACACACACACACACACACACACACACACACACACACACACACACACACACACACACACACACACACACACACAGAGAGAGAGAGAGAGAGAGAGACGCGCGCACACACACACACACACACACACAGAGGTGCTTTCTTTTCATGTGTAAGCTAAACTGAGTAATAATTAGGGCCTGGTCTTGTCATCAAAGTGGGTGTTATTTAATCCTCATCCTAATTAAAATTAATTCTTATGTGACAAACAACAACATGGCAGACCTATCACCTCACAGAAGACGGATATGATTCCCGATAGGCTATACACGCAGCATGGGATGTACTTGTGAATGCATTCAAAAGATGCAGAGGAATACATTAAATGGGATGCGATTATGAAATGTTGGACAAAGATAAAGGGGTGAGAGCTGCAGTCATTCACCCGCTGAAGCTGTGTAAGCCTTTGTCATGCATGATTACTGGGTGGATGTCGTGTCCAAACCCATGTGTATAAAATATGTTTGTTTCCAATCAAAATAGCTATGAGGTGACTATTAAACGACTTTCTCATTTGCATAGAAACAACTTGATTGTTCCTGCCAGGCCAGACAAGAGACTACCGGTATGTTTTTCTTCCTTTGAGTCTGTCTGTCTGTGATTCTGTCTGTGAACTGCTAACCTTGGGCACTGCTGGAACGATTGGCCTAAAACTTTGCACGCACACTCTCAGTAAGGGAGTTTTTTTGTTTTTGTATGGGATCTATACTAGGGCATTCACGAATAGTGATTTTTAGTACTCAAATTATTCGACCTCAAAGTATTCGAATAGACGAGGAGTATTCAACAGGAAATATATATATATACAGTATACAGTATATTTGCATCCAATAAAAACGAGCCATTCTCTGCCTCTCATTGATACGCTGTTGCAAGTCATGAATAAAACAGGCGAGTGAAGGGTTAACCACTGGAGGTGGACCTGAAGGTTAGTGAAATACGATTGGCTCTTGACCGTGGCATTTACAAATGAGCCGCAGCCTGATTGGACTAAGCGACCAGCATGTTTGTGTGCGCTCAGTGCGTCATGCGACCTGATTGGACTAATCGACCAGCATGTTTGTGTGTGCTCAGGGAGTCATTGGGATTTCCCCTGGAACGGTAAATTTGACAGCTGTATAGTTTGCCTGCAACACAGCGCAACAGTTTCTTGTCAGTTTCTCTTTCATGCTCTAAAATATAAATACGGTACCTTAAATCAGTGGTTCCCATTCCCAAACATTTTAGCCCGTGACCCAAAAGAGAAATTAGACAATCGCCCAAACAGCAGATCTACAAGCTCACAATGCGTCGCGCGGCTCGTGCCGTGAGCTGGTAGAAATAATATAAAAGATTACTGTTCAAACAAATCTAATAAGCTAAAAGCAGTTATGCTTTAGCTGATGAAACTTGCAACAGTGTGTGTGTGTGTGTGTGTGTGTGTGTGTGTGTGTGTGTGTGTGTGTGTGTGTGTGTGTGCGCATGCAAACCTTCATTAGACATTAATAGAAGGGTCAAAGGGGGCATCTTCCACCTGCAGCACTCTCAATGTGACAGCCTTACATAAGCGGAGAGGATTACGAGCAAGGAACGATGGGGAATGATAACTGGAAACAGTGGAAAGACACAATTGGAAATTGCAAGTGTGGTTGCCGTGACGCGGGTCACACTTGCAAATGAAGTGTCTTACCATTCAAACTTCAAAAATAATTCACTAATAAACGAATAACCATATATTGTGATCTTTCAGTCCTTGTCCCTTTTATGACCATATATGGAGATCCCTGGTGTCATCAATATTAAGCCCATAGCTTGGAATGTCCATATATGGACATACTGTGTCAGTCTCATGTCGTCTATGATGTCAGACATCTATGATGTCAGTCATCTCCATATTTGGGAAAAGTTACAATTTTAATTAAAGTCAATGGAGAAAATGTATTCACAAATACATTTATACAGTTTTAAATTAAACTATATATAACGTATCTATTAGCGAAATGCACCCGTGTGTGTCCCGATGAAGACGGTCGTTTTGACATATGGCCCAAGTGGTGAGTGCCACCAAAACTGGGAGGAGTAGCGCTGCAAAATAAAGTCTAGAAAATCTAGAAATATGGAAAGATAGAAGGATAGAAGGATAGAAGTTGGACAAGTAGTCTGGGCAGCCAGACGAATAACGGATACAAAATAACGAAATTGGGGATGGATGGTGGCCAATAATTTTCACCGGTTTGCAGGTGTTAACCTGGGCTTCATGCAGCACATCATGGTCTTGTAGAATCAATATTTACACTAACTAACTGCATATCTACTAGCATGCAGCTACCAGGATGAACACCAACAATGGCGAGACAGGCTGCATGGGAATTTACATATACCCTAAGCTCTGTCTAAGCTGCTGGAATCTAGCTAGTGGTGTTAACATTTAGTCAGCCACATCACTGATTACTTTCTGTCCAAGGAGAACGTAAAGACAAGATTTTTTCACCCATTGCCTAATTCACACTCATCACTTTTGCAAATGTCAATGAATTTCAATTGAAGGGACTGGGTGACAGTTTGTCATTTGCGATATTCTAACCTGCCTGCTGATGTGACTGACAACTGGATATGGGAGGCGGACACTTTCTCAGAATTCCCCTGGGCCAGGGCATAAGGGTGACGAGCAGCTGAAGAGAAAAACGGAAGCAGGGGCGAGATAAAGAAATATCACCTGCCTAAGTGAAAAGGCAAGTCAAAACAATCAAATCAGATCATCAAAGGCTGGTGTCAGTCAGTGAGTTAGCATGAGGAAAGGGAAATAATTAATCCAAATGTCTGAGAACGTGTGGAAATAGAAAGGCAGAAGTAGAGTGCGAGTTGACACCACAGCTTACATCTAACATAACTGATGCGTTACGTGAGGCATGTGTGCATAACTGCGTAACAGAAGATATCAAAACCTGAATATTAAAAACAGCATTTCCACCCAAATCAATCACATAATTTTTCTTAGAGGGAAATACAGTCTCAAAAAGCCTTCAGTCATTCTTGTGTCATCCACATTCTGTTTGCCCTATAAATCATGCTGCATGTAATGGCTTTCATTTCATTGAACCACTTTTAACATGGTGTTAAAATAGCCAATCTAGAAGCTCACCACACCACAGAATGTGCTGGTAGAACAGCTCTTTACACACAACAGTAAATATAGGGCTTAAATGGGTCAGAAACCTTGCCTCTTTATTTGTTTTATCAGACTTGAGAATATGAAAAGAAATCTAAAATGTAGGCGTGGTTATCTCAGGGTTATCTGCTGTTAAAACCAGCCATTGGAGGTGTAAAAAGTATAAAGATTCGGCAACGCCATGTTGTATAACCAGTAAAGATTTGCAAGTATTTTACAAACAAACTGTCTGAGCTTTTATCCATGGTTAACTTTCTCCAGCTCTGGACTGTTTACAGCGGGGACAACCGGAGCAGAATGGACGCTAGCGCTGTTGGCTATTTTCTGACTGTGTGTGTGTGTGTGTCGTGACAGTGCGCACACACACACAACGTCCACATGCACAAAAAATAGCAGATCTACAAGCTCACAACGCGTCGCTTTCGCAACATGTTGTGAGCTTGTAGATCGGCTATGTAGCCGAGCTAGCCGTAGCAGTAGCCGCCAAACAGCGTTCTATCACGGGCCACGGCATGTAAACACGGTGGTTTCGGCTCTCAACGAGACAACGAGACAACAAGCCATGGCTAAAATACTCAAATTGAATATATCCGACTAAAACCATTGAAAATATATACCCTAAACTATACCCTAAAGTCCAACTTGAGAGAGAGAACCAGGAAACAGACAGTCACTGTCTACATAGACAGTGTGACTGTTTGACCAGAACTCATGTGCGTTTCCAAATAAAGAACTGCCTGTGTTTCTCTCTGGTCAGTACAGCGAAACCACAAGCCTATGAGCAAATTGAACCACATCATTGCACCCTATCACAACTGACTCATTCATATAATACTATATATTTATAGAAAGTGATTTTGTGTTTCATGACTCTTCAAGTGGTTATGCCACATTAATCTTTTTTTTTTTATCATTTGTATGCACCAAGAAAAAAGATGTGTATACACGTATTGGAATAAATACTGAAACCTCAACGTGATGGGGACAAAAGTGTTTAAGTCCTTATTAGTCACTGTGGGGTACAGTATATGGGTCTCTGTGTGTTTGGAGCATGTAATGTGTGTGGAGTGTAATGTGCAGGTTCATGTGTTGGGACAACATATACTAAACTCTGCTACGAAATGAGGCAGTCTTTGATTCACGAAGGTAAGCTCAATGGTTCTTTTACGTAAAGAATCGTTTATGTAAGCGAGGAAACAGAAGAGAGTTTGGCATGAGAGTGGGGGGGGGGATTCAATGTGTCGCGTTGATAAATGAGAAAGCAGTTATAAATACCTTCACTGTCAAGTCAGTTTCATGGCAGAATATGTGGAATTGTTCGAACAGCAAATTATATATTGCCATTAAAAAGCCCACTGAAGTGATGACTAATTAAAATATGAGTATGAACAAGAAAATGTTTGGATGGAACTTGCTCAGGCTGTTACACTATGACAGGGTTTCCTGCAGGAAAAAGTCTTGACCAGGGGGGGATCTCATGGCGCACGCGCAAAGCGCGTGCGCAGACATTTTTTGATAATTAATTAATTAATTCGAGTAATTAATTCACTTAATTTTTAATATTAATTCTTATTTTTGCCCTATAAAAAACACATGAATGTGCCCATGATGACGGAAAACACAACTACATGCTATACATTAACATACATAAAAAAAGAAGTTGTTCTTTAACTTCTTCGGTGCCATATGTAAAGTGGGACCTCTTATATTGCCGGTTCGCCACCAAAGGGTTAAAAAAATAGTGTGCAAGCTGGTGTACGAATTCGTGCACAGATGATGCACTATGCATGTACACGCTTTTCACAGCTTTCAAACAAAAAAATCCGCTTGGAAATCCGTTCAGGTATTCAGGAGATACCAGCCCTTATGTTTTCTTCAAATGTAAACAAACATGGCTGCCATGTTTGAAAGATAGGGTTGGTATGGGGGTTAAACATGCAATTTCGCGATCACGATCATGCCTAGTACATTGTTGGAGGTCCAAAAAGTTTTTTTGAAAAAAAAAAAAAAAAAGAAAAAAAAAACCCCTAGGCGGGGGGGGGGCGTTTTTTTTTTTCCTGCTTATTTCTCCCACTGGCAAGGGTCTTATCCCTGTATGAAAGGAGTACCAATTGAGGGCGAAATACTCAAGGCTACGTTCCATCCTGGGTAGAGATGGGGGTCGAGAATTTAGGGCTCGTCTGAGGATGACGTAGACTAGAGACGGAACCGATTCGGGACTAATTGAGAATCGAAACTCAAGGTTTTGGCTCATCAATTCCCTTGTCCATTCTAGAGGTATCTGACGTGACGTCATGTCTCAAGAGATGAGTCATGCTATTGAAATTGAAAAGTTGTGGCACAAAAATATGTGTTTCTAAAAAGCTTTTGACTTCTGTATGTGCATATTGCTTCAATGTTGCACTTTAGTTGAAGCCAACATGCTCTACCTTTGATTGTCTGCGCAAATTAAAGTGACCCAGATGAGCACCAATTTGCCAACGACTACCAATAATAGAAAAGGATTGATAGTGAAAGCGAAAAAGGAATCGGATCGATTATCAGGATCGATAACGGGATCGAAATCAATAGAAAATGTACGATCCCCATCCCTAATTCTGAGTCATGTCATTTATTGTATCCTGCAAAACTTGGAAAAATCCCTGAAGAATATTCACCTGCTACTGTCCTTTCTCAGTAGGAATAACATAAAATAAATAAACATGTACCTGTTTCATATAGGCATAACACATGGTCTCTGCTACACGCTTGCCCTCATCATAGCAGGCTCGTGGACCAATAGGGTTTACATGTCCCCAGTACTCCTCATTCTGCGGATGCACCTCTGGGTCTGTAACATACAAATATAGAACATGTCAAGTTTTAAGTGGTGGTGGAGAATTAAAAGTGATTTAGGATGCCTTCACACCTGGATGTTTTAGTGCGATTAAAACAAACCCTGGAGTGTATTGTCAGCAAGTTTGTCCGTGAGCATGCATTCTGAGTGAAATGCATTGACCAGACATAC
The DNA here is from genome assembly GCF_963921795.1 of Nannobrachium achirus. NCBI lineage: Eukaryota > Metazoa > Chordata > Actinopteri > Myctophiformes > Myctophidae > Nannobrachium > Nannobrachium achirus. The sequence continues at coordinate 10,524,901 of NC_137829.1, forward strand.
TGCTGTAATCGGGTTTGGCAAGAACAGTCAGGCACAAACCTGTACGGACAATAAATCCGGAAACTTATTTGGTTGTTCAAAGTGTTACACACAAGAAGTTGAATGGATCAAAACCAATGTGCCTTTGAGGCTCCACAGACAGGCAGATCTTAGCACCACTTAACTCATTCGCTGCTTAAAAAAAATGGATGCCAAGTGCTAGGATGCCCCCAGTCTCCATAGACTTCCATGTAATTCATAGTGCACGGATCATGCACGCCCATGCCTAACAAAAAAATCTGCTTGGAAATCCGTTTAGGCATTCATGAGGCAACCACAGTTTTTCCTGTGAACCTGAGCGCAACGGTGGGGGCGCGTTGAGTGTGGGGAACACACATAGCTTTAGGCCTATGTATTGAGAGGCACTCTTGCCGATTTTGGAAGAGACGCGTCGTCAATTGCAAGATATGTAAAAGTTATTTGGGGCCATGATGATAACCTCTTCTTCCCACTACTAGAAATGTATATTGTCTGTGTTATTGTTTACAACCACAATTATTCACGTGTGGCAAGATCGCGGTTCCACCAGTTTTGCTTGTAGGCTAGTGTAGGCTTAGAAGCCTTTTCAGAAGTTAATTTAATGTTTTCCATTTAATGATTTCCTTTATCGTCATCTTGCGCTAATGCACGCAACTGTTTTCACCAGGTTTTAAGGTATTTTAGTTGTTTCTCATAAGCTCACAACCCTCCTTGCCCATCGGCCCCCAACGTTGCGCACAGGTTCACCGTAAAAACTGCGGTCGCATTCATGAGATAGCAGCAATTATGTTTTCTTCATAATATGATAATGATGTTTGTTTACATATTATGTAAACAAACATGGCTGTCATGTTTGAAAGATGGGGTTGGTATGGGGGTCAAACATGCAATTTTGTGATCGCGATCATGCCTGGAGGTCCAACAATATATATTAAAAAAAATAAAAAAAAACATATGTCCAGGCAGCCTGGACATATGGGACAACTCGGGAAACTTGTGGTAAAGCAGTCAATGGGAGTTAATGGGAAGATCTCCAATAAAAACACACACATGAAAGTCATCCCTCTGGTAACAGCACATCCAACATGAACCAGCCAAAACCCAAGGCAGCAATAAAATCAATATACAGGCAGGCAAAAAGGCCTAGTAGTTAGTACTTGCTAGCTCGGTAGGGAATATTGTCATGTACAAGCCCACATGATAAACACATAGATTACAGGGCAGACAACTGACAGGAGTCCTCATTGATCGGTTGTTTGTTTGTGTGCAGACTGTGCATGCACGTGTGAAGTAGGCATTCGTGGAGCTTTGTTTTTTGGTCTGCTCATCTAGAGCACCATGTGTTGATTCAGTGCGTCTGGTGGTGAGTAAATATTTATTCATTATTAACCACCTAATGTTCATAAAATGTAATACTTGCATAATTAAGTTGAAGTAACCGATTACATTTATTGATAATGAACCCACAGTGTAAGCTATATACCGTAAGTTGATCTTCTTAGCTTTTAATTATTTTTTTCTAATTAAATATCTGAATGATACATGTTTATTACATGACTCCAATGACAATGTGTAGTTTTGGGGCAAAATCTGGAGGGGAAAAAAAGGTGTTTTGAAGAAAATGCTGAATGTCAGCAAATCGAGTAAGGCTGAAATGGGTGTGGCCTATATAGGGAGTTGCATGAGCATCTGGCTGGCCCTCTTTCAGATGTTGTCATGTAGATCGGTACACAGTATCTCTGTAGCCATTAAACGAAACGGGTTTCTTACATTGATGCTCCTACATCATGCAAGCACCAGTTAAAGTTACTTTCCATCCCTCATATACTGTATGCATAGTGCACATCCCATAACCCACACACTGCACATCATTTTGGAGCTCATATCTTTGAACGGGTAAGGGCTAGTTTGATTAAAGGAGTAGTTCACCCCCAAAATGTTTTTTTTTCCTATTGAATACTCACGCCATTGAGACTTGAGTTCAATAATATTTTTAGTTTTTTGTCGCACTCAAGTCTCCATGGCGTCAGTAATCAATAGGAAAAAAGTCATTTTGGGGGTGAACTATGCCTTTAAAGCTCAAAATGTAGAACAGGCAAAGGAGAAAAACCCTTAGTTCTTCATACTGTTCATAAAACAATTTGGATGTGAAGATTTGGATGAGAAGTAATTATAAAGAGTAATGGTTTGTCAACTGACAACTGATGTATTATTATGAGATGGACAGGATGTTAAAGGGGATTCGATTCAGATGTGAGGTCATTACATTTCCCTTCAAGTTTGACTTACCTCCATACACCTCAGATGTAGATGCCAGTAGAAGTCTGGCACCAACACGCTTGGCCAGCCCTAGGACACAAACAAAACATTGAGACAAAGTTCCCCACGGGAAAAGCTGAGCAGATCAAACGCAGGGCTAAAACCACCCCCACCCTACCTCGTAGGGTGGGGGTGGGGCTACAACATATATTGTATATTTATGTATAAAATTGTGTTTCATGTGTATAAACATACCATGTTATTGTGCATTCAATACTATACTATATTCATGCTTTTATCATAAAACATGCATGTACAAGTGGCCGTACCAGTGCCATTTATAAACATACCTTATTAACTGAGAACGTCAATACTATCAATCTATCACTAACATTCTGTCAATTGCACAATAATCATATATACAAGCTATTCAAAAGATACAGAAGCATGTTTTTATACTTAAAGACAAATTACATTTTTTTACTAACTAAAAAATATATAAAATGATTTTTTTTTCTTTAAAAAAATAAAACAGGGACACCCTGCAGTATCCCCGCGGACCTCCTAGGGGTCGCGGACCCCCTGTTGAAGACCCCTGCTCTACATGCATGTCTGCCGATATAATGCTGACATTTTGACATGAAGTGCCAAGTCTCCATTTTCTTGATAGTAGGTGTGCCACCACATCAAAATGTCATATTTAGTGTGGTTGCCCCAGACTATAGTACTTCTCTGACTTTATTCCATCTTTCCCTTCCTAGATAAACTAAAAAATAAAAATATGGCACTTCATATCAAAAAGGTTGCCGACCCCTGTCCTATAGGGTTAGGGTTAACTTTATAACAGGCCGATTCCTTTTAACCTTAAATAGCCCATTTGTGCCGGATAAGATTTTCTTAGTTTTTCTTCACAATCTGTAGGAGTAGTTTGTCTAAAAGCTCACAAATGACTGCAATTTCTCTAAGTCATGTGATCACCATGTATCAGTCAGATGTTCCATATTGCATTCTGATTGGTTACAATTAACTTCTAATAATGTGCGGGCCCTGGGTAGCCAACCCGGTCTGGCAGGCATCTGACGTTAACCTGACGTTAACGTGTGAAGGAAAAATGTAGTAGCAAGCAGCTACTAGCAGCTACAACACATACAGTAGCAGCATGTGTCAACAAGTTAGACAAACTTCAATTCTTGACTTTGTCGGCGGACTTCAAAATACGTTTTTTTAATAAAACCAAATGGACCCTTATTTGGTTTCATTCGTGATCTACATTCTTGTGGAGGAAAATCGAGATTCTCATTTTAGCAAGAATCGCCCAGCACTAACAGAGAATAGTAAAATATAGATCAAAAACAAAAAGTATTTGTATTTCTGTGTGGAGTTTGCATGTTCTCCCCATGTCTCCTAGGGTTGATACCCTCACAAAAACATGCAGTAATCCTGGTCTCAATAATGCCTCCCCCTGGCCAGCCGGGGCGCTTGATGGAGGGGAAAGGAACTGGTTGGAATAACGTGTTCCTTCCACGCACTACGTCCATCCCAGGGAAATCCCCCCTGTCAGGTGAAAAGAAACAACTTGGACTACTCATGCATTGAAGGAAGCATGAGGTCAGTCCGTTGTCTCCCCAGGCGCGGCAGAGGGAGAGCAGAGCCCAGGATTACATAGACAATTCGCACTGGGTGAAAAATGGGTTGCAAAATCGTGGGATAAAAATTATAAGTATAAAAAAAAAAAAAAGAAAACACATTCTCTGGTGTTTATTTCACAGACATCGTACAGGTTCTAAGGTTTCAAAAATCATCATTAAAAATGTAGTGTACAGTACAGTACAGTATCTGCCATATATAGCCAGTTATAAAAAAAAAACATATGAGGCCACAGGATAGACCCTATCTATCGTAATAAGTATTTGATGGCCTGTCCATTTTGCATGGACATACTGACGTATAAGTATTTGATGGCCAGTCCATTTTGCATGGACATACTAACGTAATAAGTATTACTAATAAATATGTAATGTTCATTCCCATTTTGACAGCTTTTCACACATTATATAGCACTGATCCATTGAATAATTTATTCATTGCATCATAAATCTGATAAATTGTCACAAGGTCTATCTTAACACGATGACTGCCAGGGGCTACAAGGTGCCGCTAGAGTGCCAGCCATTCCTCCATAAGCCTTCACTATCACATCCGGGTATCCAGGCAGAACTGGCTTTGTTTTTCACTGCAATGAGTGTTATGAGAGTGAACCGGAGGGAGTTAGCTAACAGTTAGCAATCGGCTGTTTTATTTTCAGCCGCAAAAATAACTTTTCCGCTGCACTAGGAACACAGTTCAGAGAAAATGACCTCTAAAGATGTGACTTTGGATTGGATTGGGCGGCGCGTTTCGGCGACGTTACCCGATTACGGGCCGGTGGAAAGAGAGCTTGGTAGGCGGCTTGGATCCAGGGCTAGACCAGGGCTTCGTTGAGGCCTCCGATTATTTAATTCATTTTATTAAAGGAACCGAAAATTTACGGTTTTGGGATAATAAAGGTATCTATCTAAACCTTAATACGTCTTGCAAAAATAGAGTTTTTTTGGGGGGGCTCTAAACTTTATTCTAAACGTTTTTCAATGGAATAAATCGTCGCAACATGTAGCATGGCTCGTTGGAAAGCGATGGACGAGCCAGGACCACCCACGTTGCTACTAGCATCTCAGGGTAAGTAAAATAGAAAAAAAAATAGTATTGTAATGAAAAAAAGAACCGAATATATTCGGTTTTAGCACTAAAAGAGTTAAACCATTTAGACCTGATGCCTTCTAAATCCTTTCCCAAGTTTTCTGAAAAATCACTGTGGGACAGCTGCCTGAGGTCTTCTCCCTCAGAACTAGCAGCAAGGGATTGTGAGATACGTGTGAAAATCTCTAAATCTGTATCTGTGCAAGACATCACTCTATAAGCCATATCTCAAACTGGTAGGTCAAACTGCAATACCAATATGTCAATTTGTAGCTATGATTTCCTGCTTGACTAAAAAGACTTGAATGCAAAAATGCTCAATGAAATACAGTCACAAATATGTAGAGGCAAATCAACAGGCTGTCAAGAAGACCATATGGGGCCCAATGACTATTTATTAATCCACTAGAATAGCATATTAAATATACCATTAATACATGGTAATTGGAATTTTGCACACACAATCCCCCGTACACCAAGGAAGAACCTCTGCCCGAAATTTCAAATTGGCCTACAGGGTTATAGGGTTAATGCTATAACAGGCCGATTCCTTTTGATCTATAACCGTAGGTCATTCTGTAACCCCTAAATAGCACATTTGTGCCGGACAAGATTTTTCTTTGTTTTTCTTTACAATCTGTAGGAGTAGTTTGTCTAAAAACTCACAAATGACTGCAATTTATTTCTGTCATGTGGTCAGATTTTCCATATTACATTCTGATTGGTTACAATTATCTTCTAATAATGTGCGGCAGATATCTGCCCTCCGAGGAACACACTTTTTTAATTTAGAGTCTAGATTCTAGACAATCTTCCACTGTATTTATGTGCTGCCGACTGTCTTGACAAGGACATTCTTTTAAAATTGGTTTAAAAAACTGTGGATGTGAATTGTCTACCGTATGCATAGGTTAAAAACGTATGCATTGTTCTTGCAGCATATTTGTACTCCCCTATTGATTAGCGCAAATAGTTTCTCTGTTAATCTAATCTGTCCAGCAGAAAAACATGTACTCTGGCGTTGCCTAGGTGACAGCCAGCAGCAGGACATATCGTCATGACTACCAGGACCGAGATACTATTCCAACATTCCGTTAGACTGCGAATATTGGATGACCTGAATATTGGATGACCTGTGACATGCCAAGTCTCCTGGTCACGATGACGTGCCTGTACTGCCAAGTTCCAACTACATACAGTAACAACCACCAAATAAAGCCAAAGAGATACAAAGATACCTGTACTGTTGTTGTCATTATCTGAACCTGAGATAAACTAGGAGCGTATGGCTGGGCGATATGGACAAAATCAAATATCACAATATCTTTGACCAGATACCTCAAAAACAATATATTTTTTTATTTGTTTATTTGCACATTTTAAAAAAACAACACATTTGAAACAAATAATATTGACTTGGGTTGTGCAGGTGAGATTTAAAAAACCCAGTTGGGTTTTTATATTATGGGGATAACTACTGTGCTGGTGCAAAATAGTAACACAACTGCAAAGGGGTGCTTAGTGGAGCACAAATCTCTACCAAGAGGAATAATACGTATACTGTGTGACGCATTAAGGTCAAAATGCATGTCACGTTTGTTGGTGTTAGACATGGGCGTTAACTGAACAGTCACGCTCCCATGCCTGTGTCATAGGTCCGTGGTCACTCTTTCTGTCTCTCACTCGGACAAATTGTACAACAGTGCTTTCGGTTTACACATGCTCGCAAACATGTATCCCATAGCCCAATTTAAAACGTGTTTTATCTTGTGTTAAAGATTAGAAGTAATGTAGCGCCCATATTATTTCCATGACTACTTTAACTATGTAGGTTGGTGGTTATTCCACCAGAGGTACTGTAGCCCTTCTGATTTTAAGCCCTTAAGTACAGTATGGGAAAAACAGCTTTCCTATACTCGGCAGCAGTTCAGTAGAATGATTTACCTTCCAGCCTGAAGTTGTACAGTTCCTTTGAAAACTTTAATTTCTCATTAAAAAGATGGTTGGTCAATAATATGACTTAATTCTAAACCAAGTACTGATCTTATAGTAAAAGAGTAAACTATTAGATTTTTTTTGTTCAGTTTTTCAGCTTAGTAAAGGTTTTTCAGTTTTTTAGTTTTGTATGTTTTGTTCTTGTTTTTAATTGTTAGGTATTGTTGCTCATTTTGCTTCCCCAAAATGACCACAAAGGAAACAAGCCTACAGGATTTCTAGTTAGTTTTAGTTCTATTTATCCTTTTGAATTTTATTTTCAATAAACAGCACAGTCATTAAATAATTGCGTGGATGGACAGGGAGTCTGATAATATGAATTCACAAAAATAATATAGCTGTCAATGACCAAAATGAAAATATTCAGATAATGAGTCGAGTCTGAGAAGACAGACAGACAACACAAGTCCCCTTTCTGACATTTTGGATAAATAATTATGTGTAATGCCTATAATAGAACTGTCAGATAGTTTCAGAAAATGACAGGACGATATGACTTCCAGAATTACAGAGGATATCTAGTCTCACATCACAATATCAATATAATAGGGGTGCTGGTAGCCAAGTGGTTAAGGCACATGATGCCACATAGGCTTTTGTGCTGTATCCCAGGTTCGATTCCTGAGCCCGGTGGTGGATATGCTGCATGTCACTCCCCGACTCTCTCTTGCATTGCCATTAAGATTTATGTGCTTGGAGGAGGGGGATTTTGAGGCTTTATCGAAAAAACATAATGCGCATCAGTGCAATGGAAACACTAAGCGAATAAGTTGTGAATTAAAATGTATTGAACTTGCCTGTATTGAATGTATTGAAATCCGAAGAATCGCATTTTATCAGTGGATGGAAACAGGCAAAATGCGCATTTTCTTTTTTCGACTCAGATGATTCGCTTCCTATTTTCGCTAAAGATTTTTTGGAAACGTGACTACTGTTTCCTCTTTGTAAACTGTGCTATTGAATAAAAGCAGAAAAGTACCCCCAGAAAATATCTTTAAAACAATATCATTATAATATCAAGATATTGGACAGCTCTGGTTGCAGGTAGGCATTCTGTACAATGGTGCGAAAAGAGGAAAACTACTGAAAAGAACAAGTGATGCAACTCAATCTATAACCAATCAATTCATAATCATATGCTGTACAAATCAGACAGAGGCCAGCAGTTTGCAGAGACTCACCTAGCATGTTGAGAGTACCTATGGTGTTGGTCTTCAAGGTCTTGATGGGGTTGTACATGTAGTTGGGAGGAGAGGCAGGAGACGCCAGGTGATAAATCTGATCCACTGTGGAGAAGAAGACAGTATATACTTTGTGATATGAGAAGGGTAATAATAATAAGAAAATCTAATCATGTGGATCTCGGGATCTATAGATTCCATGGCTTGCAAAAAAAAAGAAATCACACTCGTGTGAACTGAGCGGTGGAGGCTGCGTGTGTGTGTGTGTGCGTTCGTGCGTGCATTAGTGATGCGCGGTGCGGCCCGCGACCGCAGGAAGTGCTTCTGCTTTGTTAGTTTTTGGCTACTTGACACAGCCTATCTTCAGCTTAATGTAAACAGAAGACAGAACCCAGAACAACTCACGTGTGGACCAGTTTGGATTGTACAAGCTTTTGACTAAACTAAAGTTCATATTATGATATGAAAACAATGCTTCTTTGACTTAAACAACGTACACCCTTTGAAAGTTTGATAAACTTTGCACCTCCGCAGCAGATATAGGTAAGGAGCTGGTTAATTACCTTTTGCAGGTTGGATGCTGTCGTGCTGCGGTGAGAGCATAGATTGTAGGAAATAATATTTTCTCAACAAATTATTTTGAGAGGCGTAGAGCTGTTGCTTTGGTGTCTCGGCGCGGTGCGCCATTGACTAATAGGCTTGTGACTCGATCCTCATCTCTCTATGATACAGTAGTTGTGTTCCGTGTGTATAGTCATACTCATACAGGAGTGTTATCAATTAAAATAAGCATTCATGCCGTCATGTAGCTAATTAACGGTTCATTGCTTTTAAATGTTCGAACGATATTTTTGTATGGCTCTCTTGCACTGCACTGTTAGGCTATGTGCTCTAAATCAATGCTCAACGTTTCTTCTTTCTGTTTTTGCACAGCTGCCTTAAAAATCCACATTCAAAGACGTATTTGACATGTATTTAATGACGGCGGGCCGCGGGCTGAGCTGGGCTGTGAAAATTGATGCGTTGTTGCGGGTTGGGCTGGGCTGGGTCAGATAATTAAAATTGCGGGGGCCCGCGGTCCATAAAAATCACTAGCCCGCGCATCACTAGCGTGCATGCGTGCGTGTGTGTGTGTGTGTGAATGTGAGTGTGCCTGGCCTGAACAAACAGCACCCCTCCCTTAACATGTGTGGTCAGAAAAGGTATTGCAGGCTACATACAGACAGACAGACACGCACGCACGCATACCCACACACACGGCCACGTATAGGCGACGGTGTGACCACCGCTCAAAAAAACAAACAAAAAAAAAACATTTGCTATAACAACTGAAAGTGAGTGACAAAAAACAAATAAATCCCAGTGTCCTATTCAGGTGCCCCTGATCACGCTCTAAAGCATTTAATGACATTGTTGCGTCATAATTAAACTTAATGTTGAGGGCTGAGGCACACTGACTATCAAGAAAATATAAAGACGGAACAATTGTCCTTTCAGACAAACATGTCTGCTGCATTACAAACACCCTGGGTAGCCTGGATAAAGGATCAGTCTCCAGACTGCCACTAGCAGTTGCTGAATGACAACTCCCTCCTGCAAGGCCACACCAGGGTTGCTCCCCAGTCCCCACATGGAATTGACAAGTGAATCAAAAGGGCCAGCATGACCATCAGGTCTGTGGTTGCCCCTGTTGAGAATCTGTCTAACTTAAAAGTGCAAAACCAACATAACCATTTAAATCCTCTGAATGTGGATTGAGCCAAATGACACAGATAAACTAACGATTACTTTCATAATCGATTAATCGGACGATTATTTAAACGATAATTTAAATAGGTCAAAATAAATATTCAGATCATATATTTTTTTCTTGACCGTATATTCCTGCATGGTGTTAACTCAGTTAGCGCCGGGCGACTTTACGAGCGACTAGTTCACTATGGCGTTTGGTGCCGAGCGACTCGGAGCGACTTTTATATAAAAGCATTGTTTAAGCTTTTAATATGTGTTTATAGACGGAGCGAAATGGTTAGCTTACCTCAGCTAATGTCCACACGTAAACCGTGAAAAAAAAGGATACGATTATGACGTCACCTTTAAACCAGGGCTTCCTGTTGACAACAGGCCTCTGCTAGCGTTAGCCTCAATGCAACCATCCGACCCTCACGTAGCTTCACTAGGTCGGATTTTGATTCTGAAACTTTCTGTGTGGCATCTATATACGTCCCGATGCCCATACCAATGGTGGTTTGAGACGATCAAGCACGAATTGAACAGTATTGAGCTGAAATGGTGACCGGCGGCCCGTCCATGTTAAGTCAATGAGGACCAAGTCAGCGTCTCATCCTGTTATGTGGATTTAAACAGGCTTAACATGGGACCATGTCAGTGTATGGTGTATGGTGGTCTCTAGTGGTCATCTGGTGGTATGGTATGCTGAACGTGCATTCGTTAAGGTGGTCTGGTTAAGGTGGTCTGGGGGGATACAAAATAGCTATTTCCTGGCGTTATAAGCGCACATTCATATTCATATTTTGGAAATCTGGCCCTGTATGAGTTAATAAAAGTTCCAGCTATTAGTTGCTGATTCGATTACTAAATTAATTGGCAACTAATGTAATAATAATTAATAATCGTTGCACCCATAGCGCAGATATAACTAACCTTTGTATGGCCATGTTCAAGTCAAGTGACGCTGAATGGACACACAGCTGATGCCTAAATGAACATTGGACCTCATGCAGGAAGCGATATAAAACACATTTTTAAGAGTGTTTGAGAGAACTCTTACTGAGATAAAGGAAAACACAGTCCACAGTTTTGTTTTGTCGAATGCTAAAAAAAACATCTGGGGCTTTGTCAGATTTGTTTATGGTTATAAACAAACCCTGATGAAAATATTTTTTGCTTTGGTATCATTTTCTTTGAAAGTCTGCAGACCACACCATTTGAGCACATGTCTATTAGAGCCATATACTGTATCTGAGTCACCAGGGGACAAAGTATGGAGCCAGAACAGTCTCATAATTCACAAATGCGTACCTCCAGTTTTGTAATTTTTGAAATTTTGTGTTTCCACATTTTGAACTCACATGCCCAGATTTGAAACTCACAAGGTCAGATTCTTGTGTATTTTGTATCTGTGATTTGTATCTGTGTTTTGTATTTGTGTTTTGTATCTGTGATTTGTATTTGTGATTTGTATTTGTGTTTTGTATTTGTGATTTGTATCTGTGATTTGTATTATTATTTGTTATTTGCATCTCTGATTTTTATCTGTAATTCAAATCCACAAAATACAAATCCACAAAACACAAATCACAGATACAAATCACAGATACAAATCACAAATACAAAACACAAACACAAAACACAGATACAAATCACAGATACAAATTACAAATACAAAACACAAATACAAATCACAAATACAAATCACAGATACAAAACACAAATACAAATCACAAATACAAAACACAGACACAAAACACAGACACAAAACACAGATACAAATCACAAATACAAAACACAAACACAAAACACAAATACAAATCACAAATACACATCATATAAATCCACAGATCATGCACGTCTGCTGTGAGGATTTTTTTTCCGCCACTAGGGGGAGCTGTTTTGCAGTGGATCTGTTTTACAGTGGATCTGTTTTGCAGTGACTTTATGAGACTCAGTCTGACGGTTGAGTGACAGGCCTCCCAGACCCAGTTGTTGCCATGTCTGCTTATTATAAGCGACTTTATTATTACCATTATTATTATTAATATTAATAGTAATTCTTCATCTCCAGAGGCGAGGGGCCGGCGGCCGACCGAGGGGCCTCTGGAGTCGGGGTCTGACCACCCGGGGACCCCCTGGAGCCCTGGGGACCCCCAGCGGACCCCCTGCTATCTAGTCCCATGTATTTAAAAAATGTTCGGCTCTACAATGGTTTCAATGGGAGGGCCGACATTTTTTTGGGGAAATCCGGGACTTAACCCGCACGGACACCCTCCAGGGGGCCCAGGGACCCCCGCAAAATTATAGCGCCGCCACTGCAGCGCACATAAACTTCCATAACTCGGGCTAGGAGCGACCGTTCGAGACGGGACCGGTACCCACACGTCCGGCTCGGGTCCCCGGAGCCGGCCGTGCCACTGCGCCGCCTGGCGGCCGACGCCAAACAGGAAGTGCCTCTATATCTCATGAACCGTTTGTCGTACAGACGCGTGGGTGGCGTCATATGACTTGATTAAGAGTCCTTGACCTTAATTGGTGCAACAGGAAGTGCCCTTCGCCAAACAGGAAGTGCCTCTATATCTCATGAACCGTTTGCCGTACAGACGCGTGGGTTGCGTCATATGAATTGATTAGGAGTCCTTGACCTTAATTGGTGCAACAGGAAGTGCCCTTCGCCAAACAGGAAGTGCCTCTATATCTCATGAACCGTTTGTCGTACAGACGCGTGGGTGGCCTCATATTACTTGATTAGGAGTCCTTGACCTTAATTGGTGCAACAGGAAGTGCCCTTCGCCAAACAGGAAGTGCCTCTGTATCTCATGAACCGTTTGTCGTACAGACGCGTGGGTGGCCTCATATTACTTGATTAGGAGTCCTTGACCTTAATTGGTGCAACAGGAAGTGCCCTTCACCAAACAGGAAGTGCCTCTGTATCTCATGAACCGTTTGTCGTACAGACGCGTGGGTGGCCTCATATTACTTGATTAGGAGTCCTTGACCTTAATTGGTGCAACAGGAAGTGCCCTTCGCCAAACAGGAAGTGCCTCTGTATCTCATGAACCGTTTGTCGTACAGACGCGTGGGTGGCCTCATATTACTTGATTAGGAGTCCTTGACCTTAATTGGTGCAACAGGAAGTGCCCTTCGCCAAACAGGAAGTGCCTCTATATCTCATGAACCGTTTGTCGTACAGACGCGTGGGTGGCCTCATATTACTTGATTAAGAGTCCTTAACCTTAATTGGTGTTTCCTTCGTCAAACAGGAAGTGCCCTTTGCCAAACAGAAAGTACCTCTATACCTCATGAACCGTTTGTCGTACATGTGTGGGTGGTGTCTTATGACTTGATTAAGAGTCCTTCAGCAATGATGACCGGGCCCTCGCAGCTCTACCCACGTCAAAAGGGGCAGCAGCCATCAGAAGAGATGCAGGGCTAGTTAAACCAATTAAGCTGAAGGACTCTTAATCAAGTCATATGACACCACCCAAACATGTATGACAAACGGTTCATGAGATATAGAGGTACTTCCTGTTTTGCAAAGGGCACTTCCTGTTGCACCAATTAATGTCAAGGACTCCTAATCAAGTAATATGAGGCCACCCACGCGTCTGTACGACAAACGGTTCATGAGATATAGAGGCACTTCCTGTTTGGCGAAGGGCACTTCCTGTTGCACCAATTAAGGTCAAGGACTCCTAATCAAGTAATATGAGGCCACCCACGCGTCTGTACGACAAACGGTTCATGAGATACAGAGGCACTTCCTGTTTGGCGAAGGGCACTTCCTGTTGCACCAATTAAGGTCAAGGACTCCTAATCAAGTAATATGAGGCCACCCACGCGTCTGTACGACAAACGGTTCATGAGATACAGAGGCACTTCCTGTTTGGCGAAGGGCACTTCCTGTTGCACCAATTAAGGTCAAGGACTCCTAATCAAGTAATATGAGGCCACCCACGCGTCTGTACGACAAACGGTTCATGAGATATAGAGGCACTTCCTGTTTGGCGAAGGGCACTTCCTGTTGCACCAATTAAGGTCAAGGACTCCTAATCAATTCATATGACGCAACCCACGCGTCTGTACGGCAAACGGTTCATGAGATATAGAGGCACTTCCTGTTTGGCGAAGGGCACTTCCTGTTGCACCAATTAAGGTCAAGGACTCTTAATCAAGTCATATGACGCCACCCACGCATCTGTACGACAAACGGTTCATGAGATATAGAGGCACTTCCTGTTTGGCGTCGGCCGCCAGGCGGCGCAGTGGCACGGCCGGCTCCGGGGACCCAAGCCGGACGTGTGGGTACCGGTCCCGTCTCGAACGGTCGCTCCTAGCCCGAGTTATGGAAGTTTATGTGCGCTGCAGTGGCGGCGCTATAATTTTGCGGGGGTCCCTGGGCCCCCTGGAGGGTGTCCGTGCGGGTTAAGTCCCGGATTTCCCCAAAAAAATGTCGGCCCTCCCATTGAAACCATTGTAGAGCCGAACATTTTTTAAATACATGGGACTAGATAGCAGGGGGTCCGCTGGGGGTCCCCAGGGCTCCAGGGGGTCCCCGGGTGGTCAGACCCCGACTCCAGAGGCCCCTCGGTCGGCCGCCGGCCCCTCGCCTCTGGAGATGAAGAATTACTATTAATATTAATAATAATAACTAGTCCTTACCCGTTCAAAGATATGAGCTCCGAAATGATGTGCAGTGTGTGGGTTATGGGATGTGCACTGACTGTGCACACGGTATATGAGGGATGGAAAGTAACTTTAACTGGTACTTGCATGATAATATGTAGGAGCATCAATGTAAGAAATACCCGTTTCGTTTAATGGCTATGTGTGTGTGTGTGTGTGTGTGTGTGTGTGTGTGTGTGTGTGTGTGTGTGCAGCGGTTTGGACCGTGAGACCATCCGCAGAGTAGTCTGTGTTTCTTTTTGAGAGGGTCGGTCCGCCTGAAAAACGCGTTTTGGAACGAAACGGTTACGTTTTGCGCGTTTGTGACGCCCTCTACGGGTGGAATTGGAAATGCTTCTGGGGATTTGTTGAGTAAGCCACCCGCAACCTGTGGCAGAAATTCAGTGTTGACTCGACGTTTTGTTTGTGATTTATGGCTATTGTTTGCAAAACGGGCCCCTCCCGCTAACTTTGGAAGCCCGTTACGAACGAACGGTATGGACTATCAAAATATCCCTTGACTATGTTCATTGCATGGGTTCAGAGATCATGTGTACCCATTTTCGTGACATTTGAAGAAAATATGTAGGAAAAGGAGCAAAAAGTGTGTTTTGGAGAAAATTCAAAATGGCGGAAAATCTATCCTGACGCAAATGGGCGGGGCCTATATGGGGAGATGCGTATTGACCCAAGGAATCCAGGGAAAAAAGAATTTTAATTTTTCGACCTACGGTTCAAGAGTTACAAGGCAAGTAGGCCGTTATAGCGCCACCATGAGGCAGAGTGGAAATGCTTTTGGGGATTCGTTGAGTATGCCACCCGCGACCCTTGGTTAAAATTCAGTGTTGACTCGACAATTTGTTTGTGCTTTACGGCTATTGTTTGCGGTCCCATCCTGCTAATAACTTTGGAAGCCCGTTACGAACGAACGGTACAGACTATCGACATATCCCTTGAGTATATTCATTGCATGGGTTCATAGATCATGTATACCGCTTTTTGCGACATTTGAAGAAAATATGTAGGAAAAGGAGCAAAAAGTGTGTTTTGGAGAAAATTCAAGATGGCGGAAAATCTAGCCTGGCGCAAATGGGCGTGGCCTATATCGGGAGATGCGTCTCGACCCACGGAATCCAGGGAAAAAATAATTTTAATTTTCCGACCTACGGTTCAAGAGTTACAGGCCGAAACGTAAAGTGGACTGTTATAGCGCCACCATGAGGCCAACTGACAAAGTTATTTTTTATTTAATCCTTGATATCATTATAAATCTCCTCTCAGAGTTTTGTAACTGTAGCCCCTATGGTTTGCGAGAAAAAAAATATTGAATGTGAGTTTTTGCGATTCCCATTATAAGTCAATGGGAAAAATTAATTCACTAATAAATTAATATCAATTAAACGATTTGTGAAAGTGAAAAAAGGGCTTCACAGTTGTGTCAGGTGTGTTCATATGCTAATGGTGATGCGATTTCAGATCAATTGCTCCAGCCACTGAGGAGAAACGCTGTGACAGACAGACAGACAGACACTCAGACACTCAGACAGACATTCGCTAAATTATATGTTAGATGGTAATAATAAAGTCGCTTATAATAAGCAGACATGGCAACAACTGGGTCTGGGAGGCCTGTCACTCAACCGTCAGACTGAGTCTCATAAAGTCACTGCAAAACAGATCCACTGTAAAACAGATCCACTGCAAAACAGCTCCCCCTAGTGGCGGAAAAGAAATCCTCACAGCAGACGTGCATGATCTGTGGATTTATATGATGTGTATTTGTGATTTGTATTTGTGTTTTGTGTTTGTGTTTTGTATTTGTGATTTGTATCTGTGTTTTGTGTCTGTGTTTTGTGTCTGTGTTTTGTATTTGTGATTTGTATTTGTGTTTTGTATCTGTGATTTGTATTTGTGATTTGTATTTGTGTTTTGTATTTGTAATTTGTATCTGTGATTTGTATCTGTGTTTTGTGTTTGTGTTTTGTATTTGTGATTTGTATCTGTGATTTGTATCTGTGATTTGTGTTTTGTGGATTTGTATTTTGTGGATTTGAATCACAGATAAAAATCAGAGATGCAAATAACAAATAATAATACAAATCACAGATACAAATCACAGATACAAATCACAAATACAAAACACAAATACAAATCACAAATACAAATCACAGATACAAAACACAAATACAAAACACAGATACAAATCACAGATACAAAATACACAGGAATCTGACCTTGTGAGTTTCAAATCTGGGCATGTGAGTTCAAAATGTGGAAACACAAAATTTCAAAAATTACAAAACTGGAGGTACGCATTTGTGAATTATGAGACTGTTCTGGCTCCATAACAAAGCCCCTGACTACCTGTATATGTCTGTCTGCCGTGCCCATATATGGAGATTTCTGTATTCGTCTGTCTACCTGTGTCCCTTTTATTCCCCATAATTCTGCATGTGGGTTTGTTAACTTTGTTTATGATAATTGGTGCATTTATATAGTGCCTTTATCCAAGGCGCTTTACAGAGATTGTGCATTACATTCACCCATTCACACACATTCATACACCGATGGCGGTGGAAACCTTGCAAGGCACCAACCTGCTCACCGGGAGCAATTGGGGTTTAAGAGTCTTGCTCAAGGACATTTCGACACTAACTCTTGGGGAGCCCGGGATCGAACTGGGAACCCTATGGGGACCTTCTGTGTTCTAATGACGGTTTCTCTACCCCTGAGCCACTTTATGGTTATGTCTGAGTCAGAGTCTATTTTAATATAGGAAGGATAATAAGCTTAAGCTTATCATTCTTTAAGATTTAAAGCATAATAACACTTTGGTAGACGTTTGGGTTGAGTAGTTACCTTGCCATAACTCCAAATATTGGTGAAATACTTCAATAGTTGCTGCTACGTTGATTAGAAATTGATATTCCAAAAATAGTCTCCCCATTGAATTACATTGCATGGTGAAACCGCTTTAAATGTCACTCTTTTAGCATATAAACGCACATAAAGACTTTCTGACAATTCTGACAATATATGACAAACCCCAGTACAACATTTAAAAAAGAGAAAAATGTCAACTTCATGTTGTTTTACTATTTGAATTAGAAGAAGACTGGGTGTATATTAAAACTGCCCTTATATGGCGTGTAGGCGTTATCTATTTTAAGATCAAGTTAATATTTGGAACGTTTTGGTGCATCCGGGGTTGGCTTCTCTTATTATTTCTCTTAACAGACAAGAGAAAATATCAGAAATATAGAACATTGCTGCATGAGGCCCTTTGATTATATGTATAATATTATTCCTTTCCAATGACATTATTTGTCTCTAATACCTCGGAAAACCCCGTTATAATGGATGAAAAAGAAAAAAAAAAGGAACTATCACTGACCAACCAAAAGGAGATGGTTTCATAAGGTGTGTGTAGTGTCTATTCTGTACAGGAAAACAAAGCCTTGCTTTCACGAACAAGGTCCTTCTTTGACAGAGACCAATCATATCTAATCATGGCTCTGCTGATCGTGGTAACGCAGTGAAAGCAATTTGCAATGCATTGAGCACATCTGAGAAGAGCATCTCTCAATCACAGCCTTGACAACCATTTTTTACTGGAAATGACAGGGATTTGCTTTTCAAAGGGATGCCATTCATCGCAGAGTATGAAAGATCGTGACATGGATAGATGTCACAACTGAAAGATACAAATGGACGTATGCAATGGAATAATTATACTTGTGAACAATACATAGACATTAGATTGCATCCGTTTTAGGAAATATACATTTAAATAATAATATCCACCTTGGCCATACATTTTTTGGCCATACACGCTGAAAACCAACATCAATTAACCTTGTTGGACTGGCTTTGACACATCTCCACTACCGCTTTATTATAGAAGTACAGACTGCAGGACACCATTATGTACTATATATTGGTTACTATTGTTCTGTTTTATATGCAGATTTAACTTAGCTTATTTATCACTATATTTGGTCTGATTTTAAAATAGGGGTGTTGGCGGTTAACCGATTAATCGATTAACCGACCGTTAAGAAATGACCGGTTATGCTTAACGGTTAATTTAACATGATCGCATTGTCCTGGTGCTGGAAAGTGTTATTTGACTATGGGGATGAGATTTTGTTAAACAGGCTGCTGGTTTGGTGTCGCACGATGCTTTGTTTTCTTTTCCTCCTTGCCTTGAGCTCGCTTGGAAATCAAAAGGCAGCGCCGCCGCGTGCGATGATTTTGTCAAGATTGACGATAAAACACAACACAAAGAATGTGCATCCCTCGTTGTCAACATCAGTGTTGTCAAATCAAATTAATGCGAGACACCCGGTCCCGGTCAGAGAGCAGTGGCAGACTTAACTGTGAAACAAGCTCTGGTCTAACGCTATGGACCAGAGCTAACCGTGAAACCAAACTTCGCAGAACTTGTGCTGCATGTGCAGAAAAGATGATTTGACATGTGCCCTGTCGCGTAACGACAGCGCGACGAGAAGAGAGAGTACACTGCTGAGGTAACCGGAACAATTGCCCCAAAACACACTCGCCCCCAGTGTTTTGTGTGTAGGAATACATGAAGGATTTGATCCCGGTGGCAGGGGCGATCATGTTTTGGGATGAGTAGCGCATTTTGCACCCTCATCTCAACAGCGCAGCAAAAAAAGGTTGAAAAAAATAAAAATAAATAATAATAATAATAATTAAAAAACGTTAATTAACCGGTTAATGCTGACGGCTAACCGGTTACTAAATTAACAGTTAGTGACATCCCTATTTTAAATATTGTGTGTTTTTATTGTTTTTGTGTGGACCCCAGAAATAGGAATCCAAATAAAGAATAAAACAAGACTGATGTCATTAAACTGGGGTACCTAGTTATTATTTAAATGCATGAGGGCAATGACAGAGCCAAGGGGGTAAGACAAATACTTGACATGGGTATTATTGATAATTGTTTTGACATTTCTGTCCAAGTACGGGCATTGAGAGTGAGAGTCTTGGGTGAACTATTCCTTTAACCCATTTAGAACGGGTACACATTTTGTGTATCATTATTTTATGCTTTAACTATTGAAAAATAGCAGATATACAAGCTCACAGCGCGGCACCGAGTGCCGCGCTGCGAGCTCGTAGATCTGCTATTTTTGAAAAGTCGTGAACATTAGAATTTTGACCCGATTCTATAAGTGTCTTTTGAATCCTTCTAATTCTAGGCCTAAATGGGTTAAGATCAAAAATTCAAATTAATAGTTAGATGTTGTAAATGTAAAAAGAACTTTCCTCACCCTCAATATAGAGCGGCTCAACCACATCGTGATTGATGAGCTCAAAGTTCTCGTGGCCTATCCAGTGTTCCACGTTTCTCTTCCTGCCCGTGAAAAAGTTGTCCACCACCGTCACCTCATGGCCATCCATCATCAGTTTATCAGTCAGGTGGGAACCCACGAAACCCGCCCCACCTGTGATCTGGTGTAAGAGTGGACACAAGATGATCCAATTAGAAAATGATCAATCTTTTATTGTGATATTAAAGCAAACATGCCCGACTCCCTGTGCATTGATTGCTCAGCCTCTTTACTGACCCTTCTCGAGCATCTGCCCTGGCTTCAATGAGAGGTGATATTATTCTGACACATCTCAATGCGAAGATGAAATTTGCAACACTTAGAAGCACTTACTTGGATGAGTTATTGTGACAAATCACCTTAACCTGGTTGTGGTTTGAATCGTTTGGCTAGTTACACCCTATATAATGCTGATAGTGTCTTTTTTCAGCGACACACTGCTGCTGAAATTAATGTACTGGAAACATTGACAAATAACCCCTTTTGTATGCATCAACATGTACAGTATACATGAACAAAGATAAATGCATCGATCTATGTCTCTCACACGCATACAGACAAGGTTTCATTATAACAGTATCCATGCCAACACACTGCTGTATGAATCTATTCTAAAGTGAAGAGGAAGTGCATTTTCTCCATGAGCGGCAAGGAACATAAAGCTAAGGAAAAGCTGACCGGTGAAAATCATAACAGCATGGCTGCCATGTGCAACGTCAGTGCTTGAAGGCCAAGATCTGAGCTATGTATGTGTGGAACTCCATATTTACGCAAATACAGTATTTGTGTATGTGTGTAACTATATTTGGGCAAGATCTGTGGGGTACATAACAGACTGGGATATACAGTACATACATACAATGATGGATAATGATTGGTGTCACACTGTGAAAAAGTAATTGAAATGTTATTGGATGACTAAGCAGGTACATTGACTGAATTGAGGACAAGAGGGGTGCAAGGTGAGAGATGAAGCAAGCCAAAGATTAGTGGATTGTGAATTATGAAAGTATCATAGGATGCAAAAAGTGATTTTCAAGAGTATTACCGAGTAAACTACAATTGCTACAAGACAAGTGACTACTTGAAAGCAGCTATGCGTGCATGTGTGCTATGTCACATACCAAAATTCTCTTCCGATCCTTTTCCGACAGGAATTTCACAGGAGGGTATTTCTGAGAAAAACTGTAAGAATAGAAATGAATTGTTCGATGAAGGACATTTAGGAGAAAGACATAGGCCTAGTTAAAGACATAAGAATCAGTAATGAAAACCATTATTTGAAATGACAGCATTAGTACATTCAGAACATTTTCTTACAAGGTTTCTTATAACGCATTTTTACTATTTTATGAGGAATGCTCTACTACGAAACAGAAAGATGAATTACTACCTCCCATGCACTTCAAGCCTGATTTACAGTAAGCTTTGGTGACAAAGTGACAACACAACAGCCATAAATTAGCTTAGCATAGACACAATGCTTACACAAAACACACAGCGCTCAAGAGTGTTAAACAAACTACAGTCTTGTAATTATAATGGACAGAGTTATAGGACCGAGGTTGGCGTCGCTAGAGCAGTGCAGCAAACAGCAGGACATGAGCAAAGAGAAATAAGCAAGGACAAAAGAGAAGTCCGTACTTTAGCTAAGAGCTGACTGTGAATACAGCTCAGCGATAAATGGACTCTCATTGAGTCTAATGGGAACGCTTTGCTGTCCTAAGTCTCATGTTAATCAAATCCATTTAGCTCGCTGAACAGTAGCCAGGAGTGGCAGGTCTAAACGGCTGATTGTTATTTAAACTGAGTGGGGGGTAGCGTGGAATCCATTTATTTTTCTATCAGTAGGTCCCACCGCTCAATCATTTTTTTCTCAACCTCATCTCTGGGAGATGTCCCATTATGTGAAATAAGATTTCTGTCTGATTTGGTCACAGCGCATGCTGAAGTCTTCTATAGTGCCGGACAAGAGGTAATGTATTGTGAATCTATTCTTAGGGCAGAATTGAGTCGATTCTAATGGACATGTGTCCCACTCAGTGTTGATTTATTTGACGAAGACGATGACTCCCACTCCCATCCCATTATGTAAAACCCAGTGAGTCGACAACCATTTCAACACTGCAAGCTCTGTCGAAGTTATAACCAACTGGCCTTCAGCAGCCAACCCACCCACACCACCCTGTAAACACACAGTAAAAAACAGTATTTAACACTAAGCTTACAATGAATGTACAATAATAATTGGCTCTATTTGTGTGCTTTTGTCCTTCTGTGAGGGCCAGTGTGTGAGAGCATCTAATCAACGGCACAGCTGGACCAACCGGAAACCTTTTAGGCACACTCCCAGTAGGGTCCAATTTTGTCACCGGTTAAAACACACTGGCTGTGAATGCTGTGCGTCAAAACAGCCCCCCATTAACACTCACTTGCTGCCATTTAACAATACCTTCGTACTCCAATCCTGCCATGAGTCTCCATAGACTTCCATGTAATCAGTAGTGCACGGATAATGCACACCCATGCCTAGATCATGCACCACGTGTGTCCACATTGCTCACAGCTTTCAAACAAAAAAATCAGAATGGAAATCCGTTCAGGCATTCATGAGTTAACAGCCACTATGTTTTCCTATAATGTAAACAAAAATGGCTGCCATGCTTGAAAGATGGGGTTGCTATGGGGGTTAAACATGCGATTTCGCGATCGCTATCATGCCTACTATCGTTTTTGGGGTCAAAATTCTTTTTTTGAAAAAAAAATTTTTTGATTTTTTTTTTTTTTCCAAAATTCTCGGGTTCCTCGGGCATGGCAGGGAGGTACATCGCGAAATTCTCGGGTTCCTCGTTTTTGGCAGCAAATGAGTTAATGTCCATGTACAACCCCCACACCGACGGCATGATGTGCATGGGTACTCGTCGGCATGTCGCCCGAAAACCCTTCTCATCACTCTTCTACATCCAAGGGTTACTGCCACTGAATTGTTTTTTATGCATTCAGGTACCCGTGGGCATGGCAGATTCCCAACCTGCCGACTCCTCCCAACCTGTTGTCAAGGCACAAATGGATGGAGAGACTGATCATTGAAATAAGAAAAATATCTAGAGTCAATGACAATCCTGTCACCATAAAACACTTCTAAAGAAGAGAATGCCTGGTCAGGAATCAGGTGGGGAATCAAGTTGCCAGGAATACTCAACAAATGTCCTGCTCTGTGTTCTCAATGGTGAAGCTTAAGCCTGATAAACACTTCAAAATTGTCCATTCGATGTCTGAACTTCTTGCGTCAGTTTGTGTTGCATGCATGGTCACACTAGAGAGGGATTTCAGAGGTGTTTGTACTGTACATCCTGGGGGTTGGTTCGAGAGACTAGGCTGTTCTAAACTACAGCTGCTTTCACTGCTGGCAGGAAAAGGCCTGGGCTGAATACAGAAACACAAATAAATATGTCACACCACCCAACCTCTGACCAAGCACACTGTTCAAACTTTCTTTGGGCAGTTAGAACATGTAAGCCTAGAGATAATACAGCAAGCAGACCAATCAGCGCAAGCTGACTCAGACTGCCGCAATGAGCACAAGGGCCAGCTGCACCTGGCAAGTTCTAAACCTCCCCACACCATTAAAGCTATACTGTGTAAGTTGCTCACCTAGAGGTCAGTAGCTCTATAGCAAACCGCGGTCGCGTCCGCGTCTTTCGGCCGTTTTTCGCCGCGGACCACCCCCGCGTCTGCCTCCACCTCGCCGAGATCTATCTTTATAGGGGTCCCTGGTTCCTGTGCGTTCAGGCATTCCGGAGAAACGGACTCCTTCACCGAGTAAATGCTGTTGTTATGTTGAGGCAAGCTACACGGGCGCCTACAAATATGGCCGCCGTATTGTGATAGCGACCCCACTTCAAGATGCGCTGTGATTGGCCGGCAGTGTATAACCCTCGCTGTGATTGGCCGGTAGTGTATGATGACGCAATTTTGCCGCGAAATTCTCCCCCCCTCACGGCTCATAGAAAACATAATAAAGAGAAGGCTTCAGAAGCTGAAAATAACGGAGTGGGTGTTCTAAAACTTTAGCGATTTAACAGTTAGGACAATTTTAAGATTTGTTTTATAAAAAAAGTTACATGGTATAACTTTAAATTCACAGGGGAACTTATTTGTTCTCCGCTGCAGTTCCTCATTGACAGTAATGTTTCATTAGATTCATTTGATGTTGTGTTTAAAATAAAAAACACCAGTAAGACTCCCTAATCTGGAAATAAAAGACTGTCACGTCGCATACAAAAACTTTAGAAGGCAATGGTAGCCAATCAGGAGGGAATATGGGATATGGGACAGATCCATTTTGATGACATGACTTTTGAGATACTGTGTACCGCTGTGTGAGATGGCAAAAGTGTGAAGTGACGTGTGACGGACAGACTGACAGCCGCGGGAGGTTTTGATAGTTGTCGCAATAAAGTCAGCAACTTATTTCCATTGTGGTCCTTGGTCTTGGACAAAGAAAATGTTACAACAAAGAACAGGCCAAAGAACACATAAATAAAACACATAAAAAACTGTTCACAGCATACAGTAACTACAAATAAATTAAACAAGTGACTGTGCTATTCTGCAACATTAAATAAAATATGTTGTAATAGTATATTCTCATTGTCTGTGTGAATAATTAAGGCTATGGATAAATGATGGCCCAGCATTCATTGTTGCCCAAGGTTATCCAACTGAGGTCTTCTGCCAGAGCCCCCCTACGCCACACACACAAAGCACAATCAGAATTCCAAGTTACACACACAAATGTTTGCTTTTAGCTATAATCCACAAGCCTTGCAAGGATAATACACATTTAACACACTATCCTGACAGGATAGGGGGCATGCTGTCTTTGTTGTGTTTGGTTAGCGGTCTTAGAAGATTACAGATTACAGTACATTTGCTGCAGGGTCCAGCGCCACTTCTTGAGGTAATGCATAAACAAAATAACAATTACCAACCAAAGATGTCTATTATGGTACTACAGTTCTGTCATTGTTCTCAACATGAATGAATGAGCAATGGCTAAAATATTCATTCAGCTTTTATTTCTTTTACCTTTACACATGTCACATCATATTGAAAGGTTGTGTAAAAGAAAAGCGGAGCAGAGTCTGACAAAGCTTCTTGAAGTTACCTCTAATTACTTCAACCCAGCACCACCGAAGGAATAGGGATGTGTGGGACTAGACAATATTGTACACTCATTACATATGAATGGCTCTCACACAAACAGGAGTGAGAAAATACGTTGCCTCAGAGCATTCTGACATACAGATATATACTTTATACAGTATACACTGTATATAATTGATATACACACGGACAGAAAGACAAATCGATCTTTAATCTTGAATATACAGTAGCCATGTTGCATACAAACCTCAATTCCAGATCACGAATCTTCTCTCTGAGGGGGGCCACAGCCTATGGGTGAGACAAGAGTAGACGTAGGATAAGGAGACAAAGTAAGTGCTTCAGTGGTGACCAACTGAATGGACCCTTCAGTAGTAGCACACTGTTCATTCCATCCATTTGCTATTAGAATCATGAATTCAGCTGAAAGTACACAAATGGTGTCAAACCAAACATGACCTGTGAATTATCCTTGTGTGAATGGTATGTACTTTTGGCATTACATCTCATTATTACCTTAACTTGAAATGTGTCTATGGTACTGCAGTTTGTTTCAAATCATTTGACATTATGGCATGGCATTCAATGGGAGTCTATTCACCAGAGAGCAATAGAAATGTCAGGAGCAGTAAGGGCATGTATTGAAATGAAGCGTCATAGATTCCTCTTTGAACTTTAAGGTCAACCAGATAGCAGACAGACTTTTTTAATGCAAATACACCATTCAATAAGCTACCATTTGGATCCATTAATATGGTGATAATAATCTGTTACATTTTCAATATTGTGTGTGTGTGTGTGTGTGTGTGTGTGTGTGTGTGTGTGTGTGTGTGTGTGTGTGTTCACACACGCATGCAAATGATTGGTTATGTAACTGACTTTTCAATTCTGTTTGCGTGTGGATGTGTGTGGTTTTATTATGTAAATAATCCTTGTATATACAAAAAGAAAAATGCATCACATACAATCACGGTCCTGAATTTGAGAATCTGTCGTCCATCAAAAAACTAGTACGGTACATAAAATGTGTATTTTGCTTTTTATGATGGGATATGGCTAATTGTAGGATAAAATTTGTTTTCCTCTAAAAAAGAAGGAAAGGCTGTTTTGGTTCTGGTTATGTCATGACATGACATTACCATGACGGGCAACGTACCCCAGGATCAGAAAATAATATTTGGTGACCCATAGGCACCCCTTAGATCGAAGAACTGTTGTACCCATTGTCAGAGTAATTACTGAAGTACCCACACATGGCATGGGCACCAATTTAGGTTTCTCAGCTTCCTTGTATCCTGATGGCTGACGACTGACACAGACCTGGGAAGGTTGAAAATGTACACAATCCTCCTCAGAAGGAGCTCAAGCAGTAATATACAGTAAAAGGCAGAAATGTATTTCCCAGTGGATATATGAATAACTATGAAGTGGAGACAACTAGTGTTTGCTCGCTGGAGCGAGCCCACAATAATTATTATTATCATCAAGCCCTGCCTACCTCTCAAGGAGTCTGAGAGACCTACCAGAGAGGCCTAGAAACAATGCCTCAGCCTCAGAACTCAAAAACTCCAGTTTTTGTTTTTCGATTCTTGGAATTCATAAGTCCCTCCCAATTACCGCTTGGCACATTCAATCGATGGGTCATCTGAACCCCAAATCTGGAACCATTTGGTCTATCGCTCCTTGAGTTATGCACCGGACAGGGATTTGCGTCACTTTTTTTGCAGACAGAGATTTAATGGCTTATAGTATGAGGATGATTATTATTATTATTATACTGTAGATTACTTGTATTGTCCCCCTATCACAGGAAGGACATGATGTATAACTGATGAATAAATAATATAAATTATAGATACGATTTAAGATCGAGATTACATTTTCCGCTGTCAGTCTGGATACATCAAATTTCTGAGATTATAATTTAAAGTTTACTGTTCATTAACTATTCATAAACTTCTCGATAGAATCTCAAGCTTTTGATCTGATACTTTGTACTAACACATGGACATCATTATGGATTGTCATTATGGAAAAAGGTAGGGTCTAATGCTATCTGTTCCAGGGTTTGTGCTAAATCTGCTTGATGCCTGTTTTATTATTCAAACAAGAAAATTGAGATGTTAGAGATAGCACCAAATATAATTTAATGCCTGTCCTGTTATAACGTTTTGACGTTATCATTGCGACTCTAGGTCTCATTTAGGTCTCAAAAGGAAAACCTGCAGAGCATGTCCAACTGTCCGTCACGCCTCATGTCACTCTCCATATATGGCCAAGATCCCTGATGTCATCAATATTAAGCCCATATCTGGGAATGCCATATATGGACATATTGCGTCAGTGTCATTATAACCAGTGTGTTTGTCACAACACGAGTCACACTTGCAAATTAATTCCGTCCTTATCCCTTTTATGCCCATGTATGGAGATCCTGATGTCATCAATATCTGATAATGCCCATATATGGACATATTGTTTCAGCGCGACCTCGCCCTTTAGGTCACCAGGTGTAAGTTGCTATATTAGCTACAGTGAGAAGTCCAAAAGTATTTTCCACCTAGACTATCCCTGAGCTGGTCTAAAGTTCAGCGAAGTGACAGTACAAATTAAGATGTATTCAGTTCGGTGTTGGGTTTGAATGCCTGTAAGAGCGCATTTATAAACTGATCAGTATGCAGAAAAAGGAGGGAGAGATAGTCTTTCTGTATAATAAAAAGGGCCCTAAAATGTATCTCTTTGGCCGTTTAATTAGAGAATCACTATTTTGCATACACATTATGTACTGTAGTTTCACTGGTAGAGTTACAATGGTGACAAAGTGAAACAGCTTCTAGCTTTAGAAGAACTTTGTGTATTTTGATTTCTGCTATAGCAGCCACTCAGAAAGTCCATCAATGGGACATACACAGTACACACATCCATTCTGAACGGATAAATTAGCCATAATGGCCTAAGAGAGAGTGTGTGTGTGTGTGTGTGTGTGTGTGTGTGTGTGTGTGTGTGTGTGTGTGTGTGTGCCCAGGGATTGGTCAGGGTTAGGGAACAAATCCAGGTCAAAGGGGCAAACCATTGACTCTTGAACTCACTTCATCAATTCTCTGTTCAATCTTCATCTCTCCATGTTCCTGTATCGATCTGTGACACAGAGAGAGCACGAGAGCAGAGAAAATAAACAAGAAAAAAAAAAGAGAAAATGAGAAAATGCTACCAGAAGGTAGCATTTACCTCCCTGCCCCCCCCCCATCGCTGTGGATCCACATGGCAAAGCAACTATAACAATTTCAGCCTACCGCCAAAAGCCTCCAAAAGCAAAGCTTTTTATGTTGCAGTTCTCTCTCTCTTCCTCCCTCGTCGGTCCTCTCATCGGTAACACGTTTTTTTTACTTTACTTGAGTATTTCTAATTTGCACTTTACACTTTTACTTCGACTCCACTAAATCTCGGATCCAAATATTGTACTTTTACTCCACTACAATTATTTAAAAACGTAGGTTTTAATAATACGTTTTAACATTATGCCGGATAGACGCACGGGGCAAACGGCGAGGAGGGCGAACGGCGTGGTTATTCCTCTCATCTGCCATACCTCCAATCTATGCCCCCATCCCAATCCAAGGCGTATCATCACGGATAGACAGTAATCCTATATTCTTGTCTGTTCTCCCTCCCCCTCCCAAGACATGGACAGGCCAGGATGCGGGCTCAACAGCCCCTACAGGTAATCTCAAATAGATGAGCCACTGCTTCTCACATGATTCACCACTGCAGCCTCTCACACCCATGATCAACAGCTGCAGTTTGACAGTGGTTCCCCATGTTGTGGGCTGCGTCATACACACACACAAAAGAGCTGAAATGATCAACCTTTGGTCCTTCTAATTTAAAGGGATAAAATCTGAAAGTAGCATGCATGCAGCAATTGCAGCATTGTTGCTCAATAGGAGAATCTTTCTGAGAGGATGGAAGACAAGACTGTTGAGAATGTGAAGAACTCTGCATCACCGCCAAGGCAGGAGTTGGCAGCGACAGAAAATTCATGTGGCATGATGATGGTAGGCAGAATAAAACCAAATAGGAGGCACCATCTAAATCAAAACGTGTGATGGCATACTGTAGATTGGAGCGTAACTGTAGGGCTGGGTGATATTTGTGACTGTGTGCATAACTCAATAATCCATATTGGTTATGTGACAATATTTTGTGGATAACTGTGCTTTCAGAAGATTTATAAACAATCATTAGGAATGTACATATGATTATGCCTAAACAGATAAAAGCATTCAGGATACGATGATGCCTAAATAGATAAAAGCATTCATTGATCATTTCACACAGCTAGAAGAACCATATAACATCTTCGGAAGATTGAATCAATATAATGTAATGCAGCGTTTAAGACCAGTAAAAGACAACATTAAGGTATTTCACAATAGTCATTTAACCAAAATCCCATCCCAAACATCTAGTCTCATCACTATATCAGACTGAAGTGATTTATTATTACCATTTATTACACTCAGCTCTTGTGTGACCAGGCGATAGGACGGAAAACAAGTAACCGCCACGATAGTACACTGACTGAGTGGCAAGTGGTAAATAAAATAAAAAAATATGAATATACCATACCTCATGTTTGTGTATGTTCCCCAGACAGCTGGAAGAGAGAAAGGACAAATAATACATTAGTTAAAAACTGGCAGAATATAATTTATTCACAGTTCACACAACAATGGTATGTAACCTAGTTGCCTAAAAATCTAATTCATCTTGCGCCAACATGGGAGTAAAAGGTGGTCTATGGAGGACTCAATGTGACATTGTTCATGTACATACAAAATCCCTTATACTAGCAGAAAAGGTGTGTTTGAGCCACTTTATCAACTTGCCCAGCATTGACTTTGTCTACCCCCTCTCAACTCTCCCTTTTATCCTCCCTTCTCTCCCCCTCCACAGCTGATGGGAGCTCTGGTCCAACGTCACATACAACCTCCCTTTATCTCCCTGCTCTCTCAATGATCAAGCTCTGGTCAGCTTTTCTCTGACATAAACCTTTGCATGCCCACAGGGGCGTCACAAGGGGGGGGGGGGAAGTTGGACTGAGTGACTAGGGCCCAAGGTGGAGGGGCCTTAATTATTTTATACTTTAGCTATTGAAAAACAGAAGATATATACAAGGTCACAGTGCGGCACCGAGTGCCGCGCTGCAAGCTTGTAGATCTGCTATTTAGTCGTGAAAATGTGTGCAAATGATCTTTGAACATGTGTTTTGTACGCGAACTTTTGTAACTCAAATTTTAATTCTGGGGGTCCCTGGAACGAAATATATGGAACTATATCATTTTGGGGGTACAAAATAATGCGTAATAATGCGCTCCCAGTCTAAATGGATCCAGACTTAGACTTAAAGGAGTAGTTCACCCCTAAACCCCAATCTATCAATTACTCGCTCCATGGAGACTTAATTTTGTTGCATTCCTAATCGACTTCATTACACAAGTCAACTCCCACCAGAGAAAGTTGAAAGTCGAAGTTGAAAAAAATTTCTATTGTGAAAATAGCAGATTGTGAAAATAGCAGATCTACATGCTCACAACGCCTCACGATGGGAGGCGTTGTGAGCATGTAGATCAGCTTTTTCAAAATTTTTGCCTCTATATATTTGAGAATTTGGACAATGTTTAATTTGCCATTTTAGAGGTATTAAAAAGTCCTTAAATTGGCACTTAACAAATGTGAAGATACCCTCTATACACTTAAACTTTATGTTGGTTTGTTTACAGTTGAGTGAGAAAACAATGTTTCACATTAAGTTACCGGTAATCATCTGGGAACCCCCCATAATTGGGGGGTCGTGTGTGATGTGATGACATCATCTAACGATAAAGTCGACTTTAACTCAACTTTTTACTGAGTCGAGTCGACTTGCAAAAATCACAAGTCGTTAATGCCCTAATACAGACAGAGAGGCCCTCTCATAGACGGCTAGCCTCTTGTGAAGCCACGCGGTAAAAAACAATGTTCTGAAACAAATCTTTATAGTTTTCTCTTATCTTTGATTTATTTTAATCTTTATATTATATCATTTCAAGTAACATTTGTTGAAATAAAATCATGTGAGACATTTAGAGGGAAAGCTTTTCTGATACTGGTATGGTTATTGGAACAATAACTCCAAAAGATCAGCAAACATGAAGACTTCAAAGACGAAAGGGAGTCTCCCTGCTCTTTCTTTTTTGATGCTTTGGTCCTTGTCTGAGAGCCCTGGCAGTCATCCTTATAAGTAGGTTTTAGCTAGTGAACAGGTAAATGCACTCTCTTGCAAAATCTCAAGTACACACACTTATACTGACCAATTGCCAATATAGCTTTACTCAAAGACCAAGATTATAATAATAATTAAAGCTGCAATCCGGAATTTATTTTAAGGATTAAAACATTGAACCAATCTGTATGGTAGATTATGATACAATACGACTAGCACTATCTGCAGTGGTTGGAGCCTTGGAGGTGGACAATTACTGCACTGCTTGACCTGGACAAGTGGTGATACCGTCTTGGATGAGCTGAAGTTGTTACTTGGATGTCATATGGATCGCAGCTTTAATTAAGTCCCAAAGGAGACAATTGAGGGTATGCGTGGGGAAGAAAAAGGCAGAGAAAAAAAAAGGCACAGTATTTTATGTGGACCAGAAGGATAGAAAGGATAATAAATGTGTGTCCTAGTTGTGTGAATGCCCTGTGTCCTAGTTGTGTGAATGCCTGTGGCTACACCACACAGGTACTCATAAAGCACCTGACCTTCACTGCAGTCCCCTGTCTTTGCCAACAAGCCTCCAGGGCCCATCATCACTCAAGGTAAGTCTCAACCCCCCTTAACAACCCCCCCCCCCCCCCCCCCCCCCCCCCACACACACACACACACACACACACACACACACACACACACACACACACACACACACACACACACACACACACACACACACACACACACACACACACACACACACACACACACACACACGAACGCACACACACTCTAAGTTAGTAGCCTTACTACTACCTGTTTTTTATTGTTATTTTTCAGAGTTGTCATCAGATTCAGCATTTTACATAATGTTCTTGTGGCTTGATAGATATAATAACAATAATAATCATCATCATAATCGTAATTATAATTAACTTAAAAAATTAAAGGAGAAAAGAAATATATATAATAGAGATTAACCGAGTCAGTTCGTAAAAGTAAAATTATCATAATTACCATAGTCACAAGTTAACAATAGATAAAAGGAAAATCACATTGATCAGTCACAGCAAAAAATTACAATTCATACTGAACTGTATACTGTACTACTACTGTATACAGTAGACCTATAAACTCGAAACATGGCCAATGCATTTCTTGCTTGGCATCCATAGAAACCTATATTTCAGTTTGAACTGACAATAAAGTGCTATATCATATCATATCATATAAACCCTAAGTATAAGCTGCCTGCATGCTTACTTAATAACTGAGACAGATGTTATAGATCAGTGGTTTTCAACCCTTTCATTTAAAAGGTCCATTATTTATTCGGTATTTGAGCTCCAGACCACCATTTGATGAGATTTAGAGCGGAAAGAAAGATAGCAACAATTAGCCCTCACCACCATCACACAAGATAGTTAATAAGCAAGGAACCACTTCATTATATTGGTCAGAAGAAATGTTTCTTTTTTAAGTAGTTCACGAAAGGGTTCCAGCCAGGAGACATAGAATATGTTACCAATTATTACTTATATCGGCATTAAAGAAGTACATTATGTCTTTGATGTGTGGATCGTTTCCATTTTAGAAGTAATGCAACCAGGGTTGTGAACGCCATAACGTCTAGTAGCAGCGTTATTTTGTTTAGTTGAGTATTAGTAGGTGCTGCAAGTCCAAAGAGTGTGGTCAGTGGCCACGGTTCTATATGCGTTTCACTTTGAAACATTTCCGAGACGGTTTTGAATATACTGTGCCAGAAACATGACAGACTGGAGCATTGCCAGAACATAATGCATGAGTGTTGCTGGCGCAGCTTTACAACGCTCGCAGGTTGCATTTTACTGAGTCTTGATTTTGTCCAGTATGTGCAATGTAATAATTTAAACAGGATAAGTGCATGTTTGGCACAACTGGACGATGAATGCACTCTTTCTAGGATTTGTTTCCACTCAGCCTCAGAAAAGCTGTGGTCCAGATCGGTTTCCCATTGTGTTTTTATTTTGGAGATACGGTAGACGTGTGACTATTTTAACATCCAATCAGTTATCTGTAACGTTACCCGTGGTCTGAGCTGATGTCTACCTTGATACTCTTTTTTCATGTTCTGCATCAGGTAGGAGGATAGTATAGTGAAGTGACTCTTTTGGGTCTCAAGCTAAAAAGTTTGGGAATCACTGGTATAGTGTACATAGTACATCTGTATATTTAAATGTTTGCTGACGGACGGTGTCTCTTGTTATTCTTCTGTATCTATACTATACTATCTATACAGTACTTCTTTGCCCTGTATCTGTCACTTTTACTGTTGTGCTGTCTCCGGTGCCTGAATTTCCCCTGCAGGATCAATAAAGGCATCCATCTATTCTGTACAGTACACACACCTTGCTTACAGTAAGTCTCCCCACACACACACACACACACACACACACACACACACACACACACACACACACACACACACACACACACACACACACACACACACACACACACACACACACACACACACACACACACACACACACACACACACACACACACACACACACACACACTCTCTCACTCTCGGAGAACTACAATGTGCAAACAAACCAATCAAGTTGAAGTTTACACCAAACAATTTATATGAAACACATTTGTTGCTCTTGCGCCAACAGCTAATACTGTATATGCAAATAAAAGCAAACCAATGTTGAGGAAAACATGTTGTTGGTAATGATTCTTGGCAATATCTTTAGTCTAATGTCACTTAGATCCTAACGTCTATAGTCATGTTTTCTTTATCACCAAGATCAGTCAATGAGGAAGCAACTAAAGGAAAATGTACTGCAATAAGGAAGGATGGGAGAAAAAGATATGGTAAGTAAAGTGCATGATTCAACTCCCTTATCCAATTTTATATTCATGGACAGCATAATGCACGCAGGTGCCAACTTTCCTAATTACCACTGTGAAGTAACTATCAAATGGGCTATTGCCCTACTTAGACTGACCACAAAACCTGATCTAACCTTAACTGTGGTTCATCAACATAACAGCTGACCATTCATTCTGCCTTTAGGCTATGGGGCCTTGATGTTAAGCAGCTAGTCAAATAGTCAATTAAACCAAAAACCATGCTGCCCCTAACGAATCGTTTACCATTTTTGATTGATTTATTGAATACTTTATTAACAGTTTTCAAAGACAGGTACAGGATGGTATAGGCCTAGTACAATATAAGGTCTGCTAAAAGGATTTTCCAAGAAAGATTACGGCTTGTTTCCAGTGGGGTCCTGACTCCTGTGTACTCAATTAATCGAAAGATGAAGATTAGGAGTGAGGAATTTAAAGAGGACATTTCATGCTGTTATTGTATTTATTAAGTACCTTACAACAAGGTTTTTTAGCTTAAATAATTCTATGATTCTCTCTCTCTGCATGTTCTGAGCATTTGTCATTGGCAATGATAAATTACAGACTGCTGGTGACACTGTTGAGACAATGTTCAATGAAGGAACTTGTTTTTCCCCCACACTGTAGGAATAGCTTTACCCAAAGTAACACAGTAAAGCTTTTCCTGCAATGTCCCACTGACTGTGGGAAAAGCTTCACCCAAGAGTGACTTCCGGTTTGCCACGATTTCCTGCAATGTGCTAGCCTGACACTCAGCCTGAATTGACATTTCGTTTCACTTCATTATTCAGTCTGAAGTCAGTTCCGCCCACAGCCTTTGCAGGGATGGGCGTTGCCGAAATGAGGCACTGTTCAGCGATTGGTTCACCGACCAACACATGACATAGTGTTGTTATGTGTGCCTGGCTGGCTAGTGGCTAACCTGTTGCTTGCTAGTGCTACTTGCTAACCAAAGAAACAGTCAGAATAGGAGCACTAGGAAACTAGTAATCAAACACAACATAACATGCCTGCTACTGGTGTTTCATAGAGAGATCGATACGATCGCATTTTACCGCAATTTACCGCATTTTACCGCGACACGATGTGCGGTACGGTACGGCGGCGGCGCTGGTGTACTTGGAAACACACATGAGTTCTGGGAAACCCCCACCCACGCTGATCACAAGACGCTGATTCACGACGCTGATTCGCCCGTTTGGATTTTCAACCGA
Source organism: Nannobrachium achirus (assembly GCF_963921795.1). NCBI lineage: Eukaryota > Metazoa > Chordata > Actinopteri > Myctophiformes > Myctophidae > Nannobrachium > Nannobrachium achirus. The sequence goes on from NC_137829.1 coordinate 10,560,383, forward strand.
GGCAGGCCTCCTCATTGAGAGCGATTCTAGACCTGAATCGCAGAAACAAAAAAATTAAAGGGGTGTGGCTAGCGATTCAGGGTCTGGAACTAGGCTAGCAATGTGCCTGACTGTGGGAAAAGCTTCACCCAAGAGCGACTTCCGATTTGCCACGATTTCCTGCAATGTGCCTGACTGTGGGAAAAGCTTCACCCAAGAGCGACTTCCGGTTTGCCACAATCTTTCTTAGCTAACTATTCACAATGTGGCTGCAGCCAATCAGCCCATCAGGAGAGAGAACCTGTGTATCGGCTTACTATTTTATAGTGTCCCAGTTTAAGTTTTGTCGGCTAATTTATTTGTTTTATCATGTTCTGGAATTGCAGTGATATATATATAATATATATTCACTGTGGATGTATTTGGTAAATACACACATGTTTTAGTGGTCTGGTCACACTAGAAGATTGCTTCATCAGTCTCGCTTGAAATGCAATATTAAGAATGATGAAACATGATAACACATGTGTGGACATGTCACAATCACCAGCCAATGACACTTATGTCTAAAGGTCTGCGATTCAAATAGAGATGAGAGGATAGACTGTTCATATCAGGACTGCAGCATGAATTCTGATGATGAAGGCAGGATGCTCATAATGAAACACTTTGTGAGTGGTAGGTAAGAATAGATTTAATGTTGTCTGCCTGATAGGGAATGATGATATACCACATGTGGTATATAAGCAAGCACCCAGGAACTACATGGGAGCTGTCTGCTTCTTCTGACGCCTGCTCGTGCACATGCTAAATTAAACCTAGAAATTTTGAAACAAGTATTTATGTTGAATAAATAGTGCATAAAACATGCAGACTGGTCTGCCATCCTTGCTTTGAGTGCCATGCTCCTCGAGAGATTCCACCACAATCACTTCCTTCCAATGTCCTTTTTCCTTTGTGTTTATCCTGCATCAGTTCTCTCTCCTGATTGGATGAAATTGTTATCTCTCAACCTGAAAATGCATTCTCTCTTTACTGAAGGCTGGAGAGACACTCAAACACTCTAAAGCAATGATTGATTACTATCGGAATATAGAGCTATTTAATGAACTACCATGACGTAGAAGAATTCTAAAAGAAAAGCAAGTTATGTAATATTCTCATTATACAGTAATAATAATAATAATAATAATGATAATCTTTATTGTCCCCGAAGGGAAATTTGTCTTCACAGTCTGTTCAAACAAGAAACAACACATATCCATATAACAACACAAACATATATTGCCTTGTTGGAGGAGGTGATGTGAGGTGATGTGTGTGTGTGTGTGTGTGTGTGTGTGTGTGTGTGTGTGTGTGTGTGTGTGTGTGTGTGTGTGTGCGCGCACTCTCAGAACATACTGTAATGATTTCAATTGAATAATGTGATTGAATTGTGAAACAAATGTTCACACATTGATACTCCAGGTACACTTTGCCACTTTGAGCCTGATGGATGGGGAGATGGTACACTGTTCTGATTATCATTAGTCTAACCCTTGTTTAATAGTGAGGAGACATTGAAAACTTGCAACAGCTGACTAAATAGATGTTTGAAATGAATCAAATGTTTCATGTTCCTGATTACATAAATATGAAACAAAGAAAAACACAATTTTGATTACTTCTGATTAATGGTCAGCGTACAATTACGTACATCTTTCAATGTTTTTTGCAATTGATTTGTGAATGTTTGCACTCTGCATAATTTAACATGAACTTCATATAGCAAACTCAACCAGTAAAAAATAAAGAGAGAATGTCAATGGAAAAACAAAACACATGGTGAAATTCATAGGTCTGATTTTGAAATAGTCTCTCATTCATCATGTCATTGAATCAACCACAAATTCCAGCACTGATATGATTGGGGAAAGACCTGACTGATTTATAGCGATCCTCCAATGCCATTAAAAGTGTATAAGTGTAAAATACAGCACAAAATGCACAAGACAATAATGCACCGATATTTGGCTGTCATGAAGGATTTGCCAAAACAATCTGCCAATGACAAACACCTTATTCTGCTGAACTGTTGCTATTGACTCTTCTTTGGTGGACAGAATGATTGAAGTGTATAAGTAAGTAACAAGGAAAAAAAGACAATATTGGCAATCTTACAAGTATTAATAAAAAAACAAACAAGCCTGGTCACACACTACTGTGGTACGGCATTCCACTCCTTAACCAATATTTGTTGCATGTCAGCCAACAAGGTTGTGTTGGTCACTCTAGCATGGGACAGCACACCTAAGATGATCCCACAAGTGTAAAATCTACCCTATTAGTAACCATTGTCATGTACTCATATTTCCCCAGAACCCCCACTCTCAAGTTCATTTATGATATCACGCATTAGGTGAATCTCACCTCACCAGCCTAAACACTGCACTCTACGTAGTACTGACCATCACAGGTCCCTCCTGTCCTGTACATCCTGGATAATGTGGGTACACAGGATACAAACATCCTTATGAAAAGTCATGTTGTTCCCACTTGACTTAATTAGAAATTGAATGACACCATCTACAAGAACTATTTCTACGTCCCATTAGTTCGAATAAGGGTTAGGGTTTGGTTTTAGGGTTATGTTTAGGCATAGTTTTACAGAGGTTTGGGTTAGGTAGCAGAGTAGCATTCACCAGGTTAACATTCACCAGCGTAGGCAGGTTTGCAAGCCTTCACCAGCATCGAACTAATGGGACGTCCACCTTGGTCAATGACTGTCATAACTCGAACTAGCTCAACTGTCACTTTCAATTAGATAAGTTTGAACTTTTAAATATACATGAATAGGTCGCACTGTCACTGAGAGAATGTATATACTTACAGGCAATGTAGGCAATCAACGCGAGGGCGACGAGGAGCTTCATCATTCTTCTGTTTAATCCTGATAGCATCCAGACGATCCGCTTCATCCTCTGCTTAATGCAGCATATAGAACCAGGAAACCCACCGGGATGAGCTACAACATTTTTAGTCGAGAATCACCCGCCTCCTCAGTCATGTCCAGGGTTCATTCCGTCCCCGTCTAAGATTATCTTCGTTTATTAATAGTGAATGAGTCAATGACAAAACGCAGCAACAACAAAAGTAGCAAGACATGCAAGGCAGGCTAGCCACGGCTGCTACGTCAACAGTGGACAGTCATACGTGGCTAGCAGCGCTACACAGGTAGCAATCAGGATCAGGTGGCTATGTGTGCAGCACTGTTGTGCTAACCTTAGCAACTTGCCATCAACTCAAGTGTTTATAAATGCCACATGTTCACAGACGTAGCCGCTTTGAAGAGCTCCAACCCATAGTCATCGTTAACGCGGTCCGATAACTTAATGGTCCATTCAGGAACCACAGTGCTGCCGAGCGACTGACTAGTTATTAACAACTAGCCAAACATTAGCGGCTAGCTGGCTAGCAAGGTATCGACAGTGACAGGGTGTTTTATTGCCGTTCATAACTGCTGCAAACAAAACATGCGAGTTCCGGGGTTGTGGTTGGTAAAGTAACTCGCAACCAGACGAACGTTCATCTTAACCACGGACTGGAGAGAGGCGCATGTTGCACTTTCTTCTCTGCTCTGCTGGGCCGAGGTACCTAAAGGCGAGCGACTGTTCCTTGCTCGATTAATCATCCTGCCGCTGTAATGATCAAAACCACTTTCCCAAACAGTGGGTCGCGACCCATTTGTGGGTAGCGTGCCGCGGCCACCTGGGTACACTAAACCCATCACTTTTACTTGGCAAAAATAATCTCTGCCTCAATGTAAATCCACCCACGTAGCAAACTCAATAGATGATGTCTTATTCCTTTCTTTCTTTTTTATCTTTTTTTCTTTTCTTTTAACTGTCAAATTTCGTGTTCATTCGCCGTGGACACACAATGGTTCATTCATAACCCTCACGAATTTGGGTAATTTTCCACACGCAAGACTGAAGCGGACCAAAACTGTGTGTGTGTGTGTGTGTGTGTGTGTGTGTGTGTGTGTGAGTGAGTGAGTGAGTGAGTGAGTGAGTGAGTGAGTGTGTGTGTGTGTGTGTGTGTGTGTGTGTGTGTGTGTGTGTGTGTGTGTGTGAGTGTGAGTGCGTGCATGTGATCATGTGTTTTTGTGTCTGCTGTCTGATGGACTTTACTGTCTGAGAGAGTTGGCAAGTGATGTCAAAAACGATTTAACAAGCCTATATAATATAGGCTAGTTAAATATATTGTAGTCCTGTGCCCGGGGGGCACAGGGGGAAACCTATGTTTCTATATGTCAGTGGTGCTCAAACTTTTTAATGTCAAGGATCCCCTAAATGATATGTATTTGGCAGCTGACCCCCATCTCAAAATATTTAGTTCCAGAAGTAAAATTTGAGTTACAAATGTTCGCTTAAAAAATACATATATTCAAAGATTTGCACACATTTTCACGTCTTTTCAAAAATAGCAGATCTACAAGCTTGCAGTGTTGCACTCGGTGCTGCGCTGTGAGCTTGTATATCTGCTATTTTTCAATAGTTAAAGCATAAAGTAATTAAGGCCCCTTCACCTCGGGCCCTAGTAACTCAGTTCCACCCCCCCCCCCCCCCCCCTCTGTTAGCTTGTTAGCTTAATGTGCAACATTATTTTCCTCACTCAAGTCTCCTACGGTAGGAATCATCGCCAACAGCAAACCAACCAACATAGAGATAAATGTAAATAGCCGATCTAGTTCGGCTATTTTCACAATATTGGATGTGGAACCGAGTCAAACGAAATGTAATGCTTAATTACAACTGCTTGGGGGGTCCCCATTTCAAATACTTCACTACCAATACAACTTCAAGGTCCTGCTCTTGACCTTTAAAGCCCTAAACGGACTCTCCCCATCCTATATGTCAGACCTAATACAACCATACATCCCAGGAAGACCACTACGGTCCCAAGATGCCGGTCAGCTCACAGTCACAACACCCAATAAAATAACCGTTGGGGCAGAGCATTCACACACCGTGCCCCATATCTCTGGAATGCTCTCCCTCAAGCTGTCAGGGATGCGGACTCCCTTGACATTTTTAAATCCAAGCTAAAAACCCACCTTTTTTGCCTGTACTATGGTTTGCCCTAGTCCATTACCACTGTTATGACCAAATCTTACTGCCCATGGTCATTAACATTGTGTTCTAACACTTAACATTGTGTTGTTTTACTTCTATATGCTCTTTTTTGTCTTGTCTTTTGTTGTTTTTGCTTTCTTTTGTTGTTGACTATACTGTTTGACTGTTTTTATTTTCTTTGAAAACTGTCTTGCTTTGCCCTGTTGTGAAGCGCACAGAGACCCCTCGGGTGATTTTGTACTATAAATAAAAATAAACTGAAACTGAACTGAAATATGTTTATTTTGGGGGGTTACTGCGGTTACTGCCTGAAAAGTTTGGGAACCCTTGCTCTAACATGGAGAATGTAATTAATTCTGTAGCATTGTAGTTACATGGTAGTTAATTGTAAATGTAGCCATGTTTGCAATCATATAAGCCAACAAATCTCTGTCTGCCAAAAAAAAAAATGTTTGTCTGTAAAAAGAAAAATGTCTGTCTGTGAATCTCTGTCCAGGGCATAACTCAGGGAGCGATAAGCCACATGGTCACAGATTTGGGGTGTGAGCTTTAGATGACCCCTGGTCGTGGAACGTGGAGCGTGCCAAACGGCAATTGGGAGGCATTTACAGATCCCGGGAATCAAATAATCAAAAAACGGGCGTGAGGAGAAGGCACTGGACTTTCTGAAGCCTGAGGTCTTAGCCAGAAGCATCGGTTTCTATAGGTTTCTTTGGTAAGTTGTGATGTTTGCGCTGGGGGGGTGCGTGACGTTTGTGCACAAACTAAGCTATACGTTCAAAGTTCAAAGCTATGTTCAAAGTTACTTTAGATACAGCTATATTTTAATTTGTTTGCCCTAAAATCATGCAAAGTTGTGGTACACAGTATGTCTACTAGAGTCATGTCATCAACATGGATCTGTTCCATTTCCCATATTTCCTCCTGATTGACTATGACTGCCTTCTAAAGTTTGTGTATGTGACGTGACGGTTGCTTATCTCCCGTCTTATTACTGGTATATAACTTTACAGTTCATGTGTTATAGTTGATTGTACTTATTCATCAAGGTCTGTCATTGCATGTGATGATAAAAGGGTGGCATTTGTTCTAAAACGTTAAAGACATCGGCCTCTTGATGTATAACAGGCCGATCTGCTCTGGTTCTGCTCTGGCATCCATTGTGATCAGCACAACAGTGCTGGAGATTAGCTGGTCACAGACAGAGAGAAAGACACACACACACACACACACACACACACACGCACACGCACACACACACAGACACACACACACACACACACACACACACACACACACACACACACACACACACACACCCTAATCCCTAATAACATTTACTAGTCGCTCTGTTACTCTCTCTGTTCTCTTACTTTTTACGAAGAGCTACATTTGTAGCTTGCCTTTCCACTGCAGCATAGGCCACATAGGCAGTAACAGTGGAAGCAATGAATTATTAAATTAATTAGTCTGTGACTAATTTCTCCTTTGATAATGTGGGAACAGATTAATACCTCATGATACAGTCTAGATTTAAAATTTGATAATGAATAGTGGACCATATTTAGCATGTCATTAATAAACCATAAAATCTGCATAATGCTGTATCAATTGTCCATAGAGATATGTGTGCTAGTATATTATTACTTGACTATGGAAGTTTTATTCATGTAAGATATGACAAAAAAACAAAGGACATCAAAATAAACAATTACGAGATGGCTTTCCTGTAACTGTGTTGACAAGTGCTTTGAAACATGAGATTAATTTGGCTCGCTTGAGCTCCTCTGGCGGGCTTACAAGCTGCATGTTTGTGTTCAGTTTGATGTAAAGCCATGGCAATTCCAATATCATTAACAACTCTTTCACACATTCTGAGCTCCTTTTAATGCTTGATCCAACTACACACAAACACAATGATTTGATAGGATGTACATTTCTCTCCCTTTCCCTCTCTCACACAGTAAAATCCTGAGTTTTAATTTAACTCTGCTTTTAATTACCCCACTTTTCCCACAGCCATCTTAAAGTCTTTTCGTTAAAATAAATGTTAAATAGCTATATTCCTATATCAATTGCTTATGAGCCCTTTTTATTCCAATGTGTGGGTCGAGATCCACCACTACAAATTATGTTCCAAAAAAGACTACAATCAATCTACCCCAATTTTTTATTAAACATTGAGGAGTATGTAAACAACGCACAACCAAAAGTGATTTCATATCCACCCATGGGGGATGACAAATGTCGCTGTTTTATTTAGAAGCGGAGTTTTCACCCACCAAAACAGGTGAATGTCAAACATGGTCAAACAGGGATACTCCATACCATTTGCCTGTAATTGCCTTCAAAATCTTGTGGCCAGGGCCTATTTCTTACAAACGCAACATCCAATCATTCCTGAATTGCAATCACATGTTGAGTGGCCTCTATACCACTCTTGGTGGCACAAACACCCCACGACTAACACAGCCCTGGGGTAGGAAACCCAGCCTGCCGGAGATCTGTGCACAGAGGAGCACTTTTCAAAGCTCTAGTCACTTTTTCCTTTGAGGTTATAAGCTAAAACAAGGACAATGCCTTTTTCATAGAATAGTTATTACAACAAGGTTTCAATAGCAGCCATCACTGTGGCAGAGTACATTCTCAGATGTAGGCTGCCATTATAAAAATTGTCTCTCAAGTAATTAATTATACATAGCTATTGTATTGTTCAGTGTACACTGATGATTCCTAATAACAACTGATCAGCACGCGTAGCCCATGGTGTGCAGCTGGTGCTTGATGCCTAGCAACACAATATAAATGAATTTCTGATTAAGTCAAGACCTTTTAATTTGAACAAATGAAGCCTATTTGCCTTTTATAGTCACATTGAAGACAGCTCCACGTTGATACCAGCTCAAAATGCTCCATAATGATTTTAACTTCACCAAGACAAATCAGCTCTATAAGTTTTTGCCAGGTGCAATGACCTCCAAGCAGATAAAGCAGATCACGTCACTTCTTACCATCCTTCCATAAGGTCTTACCTGGTAAAGAGACTTTCACATTATTTGATCCTGCTGTGGAAGTCATACCAAGATACATTTAAATTGTTTCATTTATCCAACAAATAATGCATTTAACCTTTTTGAGCAATAGATTTTGAATGCATGTTTAATTGGATTTTTGCATTATGCCAAATGATCAGGCTTGTTATTATTTCACAGCCATGCTTCACTTGAGATGTTAATACGCACGCACACACACGCACGCATGCACAAACGCACGCACGCACGCACGCACGCACGCACATGCATGCATGTACACCTGACTCCCAATAAGTAGGTTCAGTTATTGTAATCACAGTGGGGCATCAGCAAAAATGCACTTGAGAGAGGTACGTCATTTGTCTTCAATAATATAAAAATGTACTCTGATTTACACCTACCTTCCCCGAAAACGTAATCCATATATGTATATGGATATATATTAATAAAGGATAAAATAAATAAAATGTCCATATACAATATGGACATTCACAGATGATGCCCTGTTAAGGCTCTAACAGAGTCCAGGGTGAAGAGCTATTCACTTCACCTCGTTGTAGTTTCCTAGCTATCACCTAGGCTTTGTTATGTATTTTTAGGTGATAGCTAGAAAACTACACCGCGGTGAAGTGAATAGCGCTTCAACCTGGACTCTGATAGAGGCTTCAGCGTACCCCCTTATGCCCTTATATGGAGATCCCCAGGCATCAAACCCAGGCCATAACTTGCCAAGGCCCTGCTTGGCTTTACTAATTAACATACGTTTTATGCCCATAGATGGAGATCCCTGTCCCAATGTCATCAATATTAAGGACATATCTGGGAATGCCCATAATTGGTAATGCCATATATGGGCATGTTTTGACATAACATTGTTGACTATCATGCAGGGGTCTCCATATCTGGGTAACTGGTCCGATATACATCACCAGCCAGATGGCCAAGAATTGGCGCTCCTCGCCCTGAGGCGTCTTACTAGTTATTTTGGGGGTCATGGCCTGAAAAGGTTGAGAACCACTGGCCAAGGTGTGGTTCTACAATTATAGAAAATAAACAATAAACAATACATCAGAAGGTGAAGAATCTTTTTTTGTTTTTTTGCAATGTCACTTCATTGCAACTGAAACATTTTGATGACAGTAGCCTATTGGCCTTATCAACTGATTGACTGACACTTTTTGTTTTTAGTGTCTAAAATATGGACAATGATGTTTAAAAGGATAGTTCACCCAACAAATAACTTTTTTTCTACTCACTCTATGGAGACTTGAATTCATGGATATTGTTTTGTTTTTGTTGCATTCCTAAGCCAATAATTTGATGACCAACAGCGGTTCCCTCACTTCCCTGTGGAGACACAAAGAGCCTGCTTCGTTCCCTATGGAGACACAAAGAGCCTGCTTCGTTCCCTATGGAGACACAAAGAGTCTCCACTCTCCACAAACTATTGGCTTAGGAATGTGAAGAAAAAGTCTCCATGGGGTGATTTTAATTGATAGATTTGATGGGGTGTGAACTAGCCTATCCCTTTAATCAAAGAAGAGTGGAGTATTATATTAGCCTATATTAAACGAGCACAGGTCTCCACCAGGTCAGGCATGTAATGTGTTTTACATAAGTCGGCCTCCTGATGGCGCTATAAAAGGCTGATGTAAAAAATGCAGGGAAAAGGTTTTTACCTTGGCCTCTAAGGAGTGCGCATACAAAGTTTGACACTAATCGGTGGAGTTATAGGTGAAAACATGAATCGGCCTGTTATAGCGCCACCATGAGGCTGATTTGATTTTTCTTAAGTGGCATTTATTCCTCTGCCTAATGGGAATGTGCATGCACAATTTCACCAAAATCGCACACTGCGTTCAGGATTTCAGGCATTTTATTCAAAACTGACCAATTCTGCAAACTTTGAAAGCCAGTTTTAGCCAATCAGGATGGAATATGGAAAATCTGACACATCCATGTCGATCACATGACTGTAGAGATACTGTCTACTGATTTACGTGATTTTTGGACAAAATCTGTAGGAGTACTGGCAAAAGTTAGTTTTGCAAAAGTCGGCCTCCTGGTGGCGCTAGAACAGGCCCATGTGAAATATTTGGGGCAGAGGTTCTGAATTGGTGTCGAGGGAGTGTGTGTGCACAGTTTGGCAGCGACCGGGCCAACGGCGCCGGAGATTAGCTGGTAACGGACAAACGGACGGACGGACGGACGCACGCACGCACGGACGCACGGACGGACGGACGGACGGAGGGGAAAACATACTCTCCCTCAGCCTTCGGCTGGTGGAGACAACTATATACACCGACTAGCCAAAAATGTTATATTTGAATGTAGCCTAAGCTATGACAACATAGCATGGTCTCTCTCTCTCAACACACACTCACACACACGCACGCACGCACGCACGCGCACGCATGCGCCACACACACACACACACACACGCACGCACGCACGCACACACACACACACACACACACACACACACACACACACACACTCAATCACTCTCTCTCTCTCTCTCTCTCTCTCTCTCTCTCTCTCTCTCCCCACCTCGTGACGTGACACCTCGTGTCCATATAAAACGTTTGATAATGTAGCTTATAAGAACTTTTGAAGATGTGTTGCCATTAAGCATTATTGTTTCAGAATTGAGTAGGGGTAGATGCAAATTTGTTATATGGAGATCTGATCAATATCTGATCTTGACATGTCAGTCACGGATCGTAAGAAATAAAGTTCCAATACATTGTCGAACAAAGAAGTAGAATAAATGTAAGCTTCTGCAATCAGTGAAACGATTTCTATTCTAATCTTCAGTTCAATAACTAGATTATGGCATTGAAGGCGGTTACCAAAGCGCCAACAAAGAAAACAAGTCAGACTCATAAAGACTGCAGGCTGGCCACTTCCAATGAGGTCGCTTGTAGGCTAATAATCATCCGTTGGATATTTTTGTGACTACAGTGAGTGGAGACGCCGTGATTTACGCGCGTTACGCGATGGGTAGCCTACTACTACAGCAAGTGGGAAGCGCCGCGTACGTGCTCCAGGATTGCCTTGAGATTGAGAATCACGATTTTCGACCCTGATGATAATCGGGTACCCAAGTAATAATAAACTCTTGTGTTTGTTGCCTTCATTATGTTTTATATCAACTGGGACGCGATACCAGCACTCCAGCAGCATAGCAGCAACGTGAGTAGGGCTGGTTCAATATCAACATCTACGTCTGAAAAGCAGGTTGCATGTTGCTGGGGTGCGAAGAAGAAGCATGGATCGGGCGAAGACTTGAAAAGTAAGCGACTTGTTGTCAGAATCACTACAAGGAACCGCATCGTGGACGATGAAGAAGGTAGCCCACAGTAGCGTGTGCGTGAACTCGGTGCGAGCAGCCAACAATAACACGCCGCTAAAACTTTAGCCTGAGCAAAAAAGACAAGACATTCTAATGAATGAATCGCAGTATGTTTTCAGAGCTGGCTGATCTGAACAGCTCCAATGTGAGTGACGACCAGGAATGGGACGACACAACGGAGAGAGGGACCATCTCCCCGGCCGGGTTCATAGTGCTGTCCGTGGTGCTGGGCTTAATCATGACTTTCGGGTTTCTTAATAATTTCATAGTGCTGCTTCTGTTTTGTAAATTCAAGACGCTGCGTACGCCGGTCAACATGCTCTTGCTGAACATAAGCGTCAGTGACATGTTGGTGTGTATGTTCGGCACCACGCTCAGTTTTGCCTCCAGCATTCGGAGAAGGTGGCTTCTGGGTCAAATCGGCTGTAGTTGGTATGGTTTCATCAACTCCTGCTTTGGTAAGTTATAGTTCTAAGTTTTCTTTCTTGTAAATTGTATTAGAAACAGTGGTGGAAAAAGTACTCAAAATGTTTAATAAGTAAAAGTATCAATACTGCAATGTAGAAACTAGAATACGCTGTTATTACAAGTAAAAGTCCGGAATTCAAAATTTACTTGAGTAAAAGTACAAAAGTACTGGTATCCAAATGGGTAACAGGTCAGGTGGGTACTAGAGATACAGTATCTGGGCACCAAACCACCTGAGCACTAGAGACATGTGGGCACTGAGCACTAGGGACATGTGGGCACCTGGACAACTGGGCACCAGTACACTATAAAACTAGGGCAAAAAACTGAGGTAAATAGTTGCGTACTGTTTAAAGAATATATAAAAATGTGTACTCACTCGTCCAGGTGCTCACATATCTCTTGCCCAGTTGTCCACGTGCCCAGTCTGCCCACATGTTATTAGTGCCCAGTTGTCCAGGTGCCCACATGTCTCTGGTGCCCACATGTCCCTAGTGCCCAGTTGTCTAGGTGCCCACATGTCTCTAGTGCCCAGATGTCCAGGTGCCCAGTCGTCCAACAAATATGGTGCCCAGATGTCCGTAGTGCCCACCTGACTTGTACTCATTCTGGAGAATGTCCTGTTCAAAAGTTCAAAAGTATAAAAAAATATATTTTGAAAATAGCATATTGTGAGATTCGTAGTGCATTGTGAGCTTGTAGATCGGCTATTTTCAAATGGCTGAAATGTATAGTGGACTAGTGGTTAATGTATGTTTTGTGAAAATAATCACAATCTACAAAGTCACTAAAGTTGTAAAATAATTGTTGTGGAGTAATAGTCCTATTTGCCTCTGAGATGTAGTGGAGTAGAAGTAAAAGTAGCCTGCTGTAAAAAGACAAGCCAAATTATACTTAGGAACAGTACTTGGGCAAATTTACTTAGTTACTTTACACCACTGATTAGAAACATGTGTGGGGGAAACATAAGGGAATATATGACCCCCTTCCCCACCACCACGGTCCACAATGTATAGCTAACATGGGGGTGGGGGGGGGGGGGGGGGGGGGGGTCTATGTGAAAAACATCTGTGCTCCCAGACGGATACAGGTCCAGTGGGCAGCTAAATTAAGTTTAAGAAGGGAGAATGGTGTGGAATAATGTAAAGTACAGCAAGAATATTGTAAAGTCGCACCATGTAATGGTTCTCTTGCCTCTGCTGTTTTTATGCCATGCTTTTAACCCTGGAGCACTCTGAGATTTGCCTTTCCTTCAAGTTGTTGTTCAGGCTCAAAATGGATATACAGGTTTTGTAGTTTGAAGAATTAGAAAATATTGGGCCTTACTGTAATTAGAAACGTAAAGCATTATAGCCTATGTATTTGGCCCGTCGTTTGTAAAAGAATAAATAAGAATACAACTAGAAGAGAAATACTGTTCCTACGAAACAGTGTGGGGCTCGCACGTAACATCATGATGATGTATGGGCACAAAGATCTACCCTTTGGGCTGCACCTCATTGGCTAAGGGCCCTGCCTTTGTAAAGGCAGTGTCTTGCGTCATTTTGAGGAGAACTTGACTGATAGATTATGTAATTTTGAGGAGAATTTGATTGATAGATTACGTAATTTTGAGGAGAACTTGATAGATATAATAATGAAGATAACATACGTGTGCGTGAGCCCACAATAAATGAGTGTAAAAAAAAAAGAGAGAAAAAAAAGTGGACAGTTTTGTCAGGTTGATGCATGTGACATGCTCTCTTTCCTGTAATTTTATGTTACTGAGACACGCAAGCAGGCAGGCACGCAGGCACTCACACACACACAGTGAGCTCCACAAAGATGTGCAGCTAGTTATAAAGCCATTCCTTCAATTTGTTTAGCCAGTTCACACTCAATGGCAAGTATTGTGATGTTATAGAGGCTGTGTATACCTCGTGTCACCAGACTTTCCACCTCGGAGAAGAGCATGGTATTACTATTCGTTCTAAATTGGCCTGTGTTATTCGGTCTAGGCGTGGCCTAAACCGAAAAGAAAAATCACACCCGTGTGAACTGAGCGGTGCAGTCTGTGCAACAGCACTCTGGGTGATTGCAGTGTGGGATTGCTACCTTTAAACGCATTGTAAATATTTTGTATAGTATTAAAATCATATTGAGAAAAGAAATGCTGCAATTTGTTCCAAAAGATTTATACCCTGTATATAACGATACAGTGTGACATAGCTCTGTTTACACAATGCTGTGCCTGTACCCCATCCAACTTGTGCTCCTACAGTAGGTTGAAACAGCACTATTGCAGCGTGTGAGTATGCTACCAACAGTCAGACATAGTGTAACGCGCTACAAACAGACAGACATAGTGAGTGTACTCACTCCCAGGAGCGGCATGCACCGGTCAAAAAAGAGAGAAAATAATAAACAGCGGGTTCCGGTTTGCTGGAAATGGAAATGCTGGACAACTGCTGTGCTATGAGTTTGTAGTCCACACACATACGGGCTGGCTGGGGCCTGACTTCAATTATTGTAGAGAAGATGAGCAGTTCTCTGCCATAACACAGTGGTTAAAAAAAAATCACACCCGTGTGAAGTGGAGCTGTGTGTGTGTGTGTGTGTGTGTGTGTGTGTGTGTGTGTGTGTGTGTGTGTGTGTGTGTGTGTGTGTGTGTGTGTGTGTTAGGGCTGCAAGCGAACCTTCGGGGATTCGAACGTTCGTTCGTTACGTTGGCAATCGAAGTTCGAAATTAATGGGTTCAGGTTTTTTTCTTTTTTTTTTTTTTTTCTTTTTTTTACACGAAAAATAATTATCAGAATGTGATAGGCCTATTCAGAATATCACAGTAGTAGAGATAGCCAAATACGAAATAAGTTAGGCCTACCGGTAAACACTAACAGTTAATGGTGACCGTTATACTGTAGTAGTTATAAAATGCACCAGAACAGCTTGGAGCGATCAAGGACCGTCCTCCGCCCAATTCCGCTCCTATTTGGGGCCGCGAACCGGGTGGCGAACCAGCCTCACTGACACACGCTTGATGACAGTAGAGTGAGAGCAGCCGAGCTGGGCAGAGACAGACGTGTGTGCTCTGAACAGCGAACACCCATCCATGCACGATTAAACAGCCTTTCTCCTAAGCATGAGCAAAGATGGATTTCATTGCAACCCCCTAAAGGATCTATGCGATTTCTGGGGTTGTTACATCGAGACCAGTTCAGCCCGAACGCGACGCGCTCCGACGCAGTCACCAAGTCTAATCATCATCATCATCCGTGCAACTCCGCTATACATTGAGCCTGTTCGTCAACAAACTGCAACATTTTCTCCGATTGGGTTGGATTTTCAAGTGTTATGCCTCATTCACACTACAGATATATAGTTGAACGTTTTGCTTGGTAATTCAATGTAATCTCAATGGAAACCAGCTTTAAAGGCTGGGCATGTCGGCTGTCCTTGGAATCCAGCCTTTAAAGCTGGTTTCCATTGAGATTACATTGAATTACCAAGCAAAACGTTCAACTATATATCTGTAGTGTGAATGAGGCATTAGCCTAGGTGTTAATGCGGCCACGCATCCACGCGTTTTCAATGGATAAAACAGCGCATTTAAAACATTTCCTACACTGTTTTAGCTGGTTAAAGGTACAGTACGTTCGATGGTTCGAACGTTCGAACGTTCGGTTTTTAGTCAATTGAACGAACCATCTAAGGTTCGATGGTCCGTTCGGAAAATCCCCCCGAAGTTCGAATCCCTAAAACAGGGCTAGATTACAGCCCTAGTGTGTGTGGATCATGTGTACCGTTTTTTGTGACATTTGAAGAAAATATGTAGGAAAAGGAGCAAAAAGTGTGTTTTGGAGAAAATTCAAGATGGCGGAAAATCTATCATGGCGCAAATGGGCGTGGCCTATATGGGGAGATGCGTCATGACCCAAGGAATCCAGGGAAAAAATATTTTTAATTTTCCGACCTACGGTTCAAGAGTTACAGGCCAAAACGTAAAGTGGGGTGTTATGGCGCCACCATGCGGCCAAATGACACAATTATTTTTTATTTAATCCTTGAAATCATTATGAACCTCCTCTCCAAGTCTTGAAACTCTAGCCCCTATGGTTTGCGAGAGACAAATAATTGAATGTGAGTTTTTGCGATTCCCATTATAAGTCAATGGGGAAAATTAATTCACTAATAAATTAATATCAATTAAACTATAGAACCTTTCTCTTAGAAAAGTAATAGCCCACGATTCCCGAGTAAGCCGGTCGATTTGACATATTAGTGTGGTACGATGCGTCCAAAAAACAGCTCCCGTAGGATTTTTGTGCTAAAATTGATTTTTTTGCAGATTCTGGTTCTATAGAGTCCAAACTATGAGAAAATGATGGGTGTCAACTTTTCCGGACCCCCACCCCCTTTCTGGGGGTCATCTAGTTTGGGACCTCCCAGAACAGTACGCCAGCCAGTTAATGTCCAATTTTCTTAATATTAGGGTTGTTTTGTAGGTTTTAAAACATTCTGAGTTCATTTATTGCACTTTTGAAGCAGCCAGAATAAGCTTTCTGACTTTTGGTTGGGGTTTTTCCTCACCTGGGACCCCCCAGATGGACCCCTGAGCCTATCTCAGAGTCAGTACTCGCTCTGCTCCTGCTCCAGAACAATGTCATATTAGATCATAATTGAAGCATAAAAGTTTTTTTCTGAAAACAAAAATAAGTAGTAACAAATACCAGGGGCCTTCAACAGGGGGTTCGGGACCCCTGGGGGTCCTCAGAGTTACTACCAAGTGTGATACGAATTGTACTTCTAAGGATTTCTTTGCTAAAATGTATTTTTTACTGCTTTGGCTTTTATAGGGACCAAACTGTCAGAAAATTATGGGTGTCAGATTTTCCTGACCCCTGCCCCCTTTCTGGGGGGTCATCTATTTTAGGACCTCGCAGAACAGTATGCCAGCCAGTTAATGTCCAATTTTCATAATATTAGAGTTGTTTTGAAGGTTTTAAAACATTCTAAGTTCATTTATTGCACTTTTGAAGCAGCCAGAATAACCTTTATGACTTTTGGTGGGGGTATTTCCTCACCTGGGACCCCCGAAATGACCCCTGAGCCTATCTCAGTACAGTCCTTGCTCTGCTCCTGCTTCAGAACAGTGTCAAATTAGATCATAATTGAAGCATAAAAGCTTTTGTACCCCTACCTGGGCTCTGTACCTGACAACAAAAATGAGTAGCTAATACCAGGGGTCTTCCACAGGGTCCGGGACCCCAAGGTGTACAGGGGGCCAGCCAAACGGCCGTTTCAGTTTTGGCCCTATTCTTGCAACCAGTTCTGCAATTTGCTATCTATTTTTTAATAATATTAGAAACTGTTAGTTTTATGTATCCTGGGTTTATGTAGTGTACTTGATGGTTTATTAGTATTCTCAGTATTATTTAGTAGTAAGATGCCTCATGGCGCCAATTCTTTGGTCAGTGATGTATATGTGACCTGTTACCCATATATGGAGACCCCTGGTACCCATATATGGAGCCATGTACTGTATATGGAGATATGCTGTGAGAGCCCAAACATGCTTACTCAGTTATTTGTTATGTGAAAGTCCTATGATGTCTATGACATCTGACATCATACCCTTTTATGCCCATACATGGAGATCCCTTTCTGTAGAACCAGCCACACAGCTATGGGCTGTCTTGGCCATATATGGATTCTGTTAGTGTGGTATGTGGCCTCCATATATGGGCATTCCCATATGAAGTCCTGTTAGATATGGGCTTAATATTGAAGACATCAGGGAACTCCATATATGGAGTACATACATGTCCATTTACTACACACACACACACACACACACACACACACACACACACACACACACACACACACACACACACACACACACACACACACACACACACACACATCTTGAATCAGAATGTATGACCTCAGCATCAAAGGCTGGATTGGGGTATGTCCCTGTGACAAACTATTATCATGTCCACTGTCCAGGGGTACTTGTACATCAAGCTGCCTCACAGAAACAGGACATAGACTCCTGCCCTATGAGCCTCAGGGCTGGGCAAGGCTTACTTATTTCCATCAACATTGGAGTCATTGGAACACTTTGGTCCAACAACCCCGCATCTGTGATAATGCAGGGTAATGGGATGGGACTTCAGTCAAAGAACTTGGAGCTGCACTGCTACCACATATCCTCCATGCCAACTACGTCACAATGCAGTATAAATGATACCTGACAAATTGCCCTGAGCTTCCACCAGTTGAAGAAAATGGATGGAATTCAGAGAGTGGAGGGTATTTTCCAGTCAGATGTCTTGGCTGACTGGGAGGTTGGGTTGACCAGAGATTTGGCTGCCCCCCTGTAGTAACTCTGAGGACACCTGGGGGTACCAGACCTCCTGTGGAAGACCCCTGGTATTAGCTGCTCATTTGTGTTGTCAGAGCCCAGCAACAAAAAAAGCTTTTATGCTTCAATTCTGATCTAATTTGACACTGTTCTGGAGCAGGAGCAGAGCAAGGACTGTAATGAGTACTGAGATAGGCTCAGGGGTCATTCCAGGGGTCCCATGCAGGTGAGGAAAGACCCCCACCAAAAGTCAGAAAGGTTATTCTGGCTGCTTCAAAAGTGCAATATATGGACTTTTAAAACCTTCAAAACAACTCTAATATTATGAAAACTGGACATTAACTGGCTGGCATACTGTTCTGCAAGGTCCTAAAATAGATGACCCCCCAGAAAAGGGGCAGGGGTCAGGAAAGTTTGGTCAGTTTGGTCCCTATAAAAGCCAAAGCAGTAAAAAAATTAAGTTCAGCTAAAAAAATCATTAGAAGTACACTGTGTAGTAACTCTGAGGACCCCCTAGGGGTCCCGAAGCCCCTGTGGAAGACCCCTGGTATTTGCTACTACTCATTTTTGTTTTCAAAGCCCAGCTACAAAAACATGTATTCAATTATGATCTAATATGACATTTTCCTGGAGCAGGAGCAGAGCGATTACTGAGATAGGCACAGGGGACCGTCTGGGGGGTCCCAGGTGAGGAAAGACCCCAACCAAAAGGCAGAAAGCTTATTCTGGCTGCTTCAAAAGTGTAATAAATGAACTCAGAATGTTTTAAAACCTACAAAACAACCCTAATATTAAGAAAATTGGACATTAACTGGCTGGCGTACTGTTCTGGGAGGTCCCAAACTAGATGACCCCCAGAAAGGGGGTGGGGGTCCGGAAAAGTTGACACCCATTATTTTCTCATTGTTTGGACTCTATAGAACCAGGATCTGCAAAAAAATCAATTTTAGCACAAAAATCCTACGGAATTACACATCGTACCACACTATATGGCGCGAGTGTGTGGTGGCAAAACTGTGGGACTAGTGGCGTGCCGAAGTTTAGGAAGTTCAGGCTACATACAGACAGACACACACACACACACACACACACACAGACAGACCCACACAGCCACGTATAGGGAGCCTGTGCTTCACACAGCTCCAAAAAGACAAAAACAAAACCAAAAAAAAATAGAGAACAGGAAGTGCAAAATAAATCAATTTAGGACTGCACACTTTAGCACTCCTGCTCTGAACGGCCACACGCTCTGAAGGATTCGAAACAGGCACGTGTTTGATGTCCTTCGCATATCTCCAGAACCATTCATCCGATCGTATTACTGAGGTTCCAAGGGAATGCGGTATGAGTGTGAAGTAGATTGAATAAGCTGTTCTCCAGAATACTGATATGATATAGTATACTTTATTGTCAGTTCACACTGAAATTTGTCTTACGACACAGCAGTCATGTATTCAAAACATATATACAAACATTTGTAACACATCAAGGCATACGTGACACGCTGAGTTGCGGTGCAGCCCCTGTACCAGCGCACCAATACTGCAAGCAGCCATGCCGTGGTTCTTGACAACACTGCAAGCCACGCTTCCAGGGACAAAGCTATAGGCCTGCTCCGAGCGGCCACATGTTCTTGAATGGCCAAGTGCTGCAAATGGGCCACTGACCTCACTTAGGCAATTCTGGGAGCCAAGCAATCGTCCCGTTCCAAATGTGTACATTTTCCAAATGGGCATGCACTGCTAAACAGTGAGTTGCATCTTAAGTTTAACAATCAATATTTAGAGAAATCTAAAAGCTTCATAACATTGTCTCGTATGTGCTTAAGTATTCCCAGGAAATCTTCCATCACTTCGCAAACACTTTTCCGCGGCTGTACTGCTTTGTTGAGCTGCCATGCTCCTGAGTCTCTCTCTAGCCAGATCCCAGTACTCAAACTTCTTTAAAGAATGGGAACGCTCCTCGCTCAGTCAGTGTAATTTTGAAGTGACTGCAATTACTTATAACGTGTCGCACAGCTGGATCACTGGACCACTCCGGAGCCTGGAGGGTTGTCACATGGAGGAGGAGAATATACACGTCACACATTCGGTGCCAAAACGTATGCAAAGGAGACATGAAGGATACACTTGATGAAGTACACTTGATGATCCTCCAAGTAGCTTGTGGAGCCTCCTCTGTCCATATATTTTACTTGGGATGGAAACGATTTCCGGATCATGCTGGAGGACGGAAAACGGAGGAGGCAAGGAGGTAGAAATTTGAGTATTAGCTTCTCTCACAGCCAACTTTCATGTCATGAATCATTTCTGTGTAAGCACTGTTCCTGCTTTTTAAAGCTCCAAATCCCTTATGTTGTTTTAAAAATGTCAAAATGCTAATCAACCAGACTATAATTTAATACTCTAGTCTAAGCCATAGTTAGGGTCAAATCTAAATAATTGACAGATTTGATCATAACAATTTTGACAATTAAACGTATCAAACCTATTGAACAGAGAGCAATGAATCAATGTTCTTGTTCCACCGCATCAATATTGCTTTCTCTTGGCTGCCTCCATCTCCTGTCCATAAGATAGATTTTCTTAAAAAAGAAAAACATTTGAATTACACCAGCATTATGAACATATGTGTTAATGCATGGATTTATCAGTGTGTACTGTAGCTATGTTTGTTTGTCTTTGACTGTTTGTTTATTTCAGGGAATGTTGCATGCGCATAGACATTGGATTCAAATCTCTTCCTCACACACACACACACACACACACACACACGCGCACGCACGCACGCACGCACGCACGCACGCACGCACGCACGCGCACACACACACACACACACACACACACACACACACACACACACACACACACAAACTGGAATAGCAATACCAAATACATTCTGCAGGTGGAAGTGTCTTGCAAATTGTGGAATGACACACAGAACACAGTTTTATCTCAGTAAAACACACAAGGAAGAGGAATATCTCTCTTTCTTTCAGAAGCTCCTCCTGGAGCACCCAGATGGTGAATATTTAAGATGGCATTACATTACATTCTGATCTCTTCCTTTGCCCATTTTGACTGTCACAAGCCTGCTTCTTCTAAAAGATGTCCTTTCTTGATATCATATAAACTATCTGTCCACACACACACATGCACACACAAACAGTCTGACCCAGTCTTTACAACACTGCAGCACATCGACAAAACAGACACAAATTTGACAAGTGTAGATCCATCTGTTTACAGTATGTCTATATTCGGCGGGCAACACTCAGATTAATAAATAAATTAGCATATTGATTATCCTATACAGGATAAGGTCAATTTGATGTGAAATTTCTGTTGAAAATAATGAAAGGCAGACAATACTATATAGAATGTGTCTGGATTGAACAAAATGTTTTCTTGCTAATGAGAAAAATAAAGAGAACATTTTCTTAACCAATTTCTTAACCATTTTCAAAACCAAACTGAAACCGTGACCCAAAGGCAGAGGAGGTTTGAACCAAACTATGGGTTAACTGAACCGTGGTATTCCTAGTTGGTAGTGCTACTTTGCTTTTTAAATGTATTACACAGTAAACATTGAACTGAAGCTTGACTTAAAAATTGTAATCTCTAATCAAGATGTATTATTATAATCTTCTTCTTGTAGGTAGGTAGCACGAGTCACACTTGCAAATGCAAAAAGTCTTAACATTTGAATTTTCCCCATTCAAGTCAATGGGGAAAATTAATTCACTAATAAATTAATGCCCATATATGGAGATCCCTGATGTAATCAATATTAAGCCCATATCTTGGAATGCCCATATATGGACATACTGTGTCAGTCTCATATGGTCTATGATGTCAGACATCTATGATATCAGTCATCTCCAGATTTGGGGAAAGTTTATTTTTAACTAGAAACATTGTTCCTACGAAACAGTGTGGGCTTGCATGTAACACCATGTATGAGCATAAAGATCTAAAAATGTTTAATCTCTATTCAAGGCTGCACCTCATTGGCTAAGGGCCCTGCCTTTGTACTGTCGAGGAGAACTTGACTGATAGATAAATAATGAAGATAACATACGTGTGCTCACTTTCAGCGAGCCCACTATTAAAGTCAATTGAGGAATTTAATTCACGAAAAAATAAATTAAACTATATAACGTATCTCTTAGCATAGGACCCTGCGTGTCCTGATGAAGCCCGTCGATTTGACATACTGTATGGCCCAAGTGCGTGCCACCAAAACTGGGAGGAGTAGCGTGGCAGAAAAAAAGTTTATCTACAAAGATGAATAGATGGATGGAAATAAACTCGGACAAGTACTATTGTCTGGTTTCCCTGCAGGGGCAACCACATCTTACCCATAGAGCTTTTGAATTGCCAGGGTACAATCTACTAATGTTCAGGTTATGACAGTGTCTGTAGCAGGCACAAAGATATGCCCATATATGGACTTACATGCCCAATGTCAGCAGCAATTGGCACTATGCTTATATAGTGTTTCAGCAGCTTGATTGTGTACCACCTGAAGTGACAGAGAAGTTTGAGCATACTTGTATATACTCTATACTGTGTATTATGCTTGAGTCTCTACGCTGGTTGAATAGACAAGGAGAAGAATACCAAGGATTTGTCAGTGTCTCATTCCATGAAGTTCAAGTTGTCCGTCTGCGAGTGTGTCTCAACCATCTTTGTCTTGTTTCAAGGCATGTTGATGTAATGGTCTGGCCTGACGTCACATTAGTGTAAATCGGTTGTCAAGCAACGTTTTAATGTCAGCGCCCTTGTTTAGCAACAGATTATGTTGTGTGTGACGTTAGACCAGAGCTCAATCAGCTTTGGAGAGAGGGGGAGAGGTTGAAAGGGAGAGTGAGAGGGTGAGGGAGACATAGAGGGATGGAGGGAGAGAGGGAGGGAGGGTGTGTGTGACATAAGACCAGAGCTCCATCAATGTGGGGGAGAGACAGAGATACACACAGAGAGGACAAGGGAGAGGTAGAGAGAGCGGATTCACTCACACTGAAATATCAATGTGCTGCATCAAACATGTTTTGTTCTCTTTCTGGTTTGTGTGAATTGATTAATAATAATATAAAAACATTTTTTACACCACCAAGGTGAATTAGTCTTGACCCGTGGTTGACATTTTTGGGGGTACTGAATGGAGCCCCCCCCCCCCCCCCCCCCCCAGAACGCTATACAAGCTAGAAGCATCACTGAGAATTAGTTTATTTGTATAACATGTTTCATACACAAAGGCAATTCAAAATGCATGACCTACTTGACAGAGTCGTATTGTGACAGTGTGTATGCAAACGTACACACGCGCACACACAGGGCACACCTTGCAGTCCCCTGGAGTGGCCTCATTAAAAGAACATAACTGCATCGGTTTTCTAGTGATGCATGGCCACCGTTAAAATTGTATGAATATAGCTGAGTGCGGGTGTTAAAACAGCCAACAGCCACAACAGCAGCACAAGGCTATTTCAGTCTCTGCCTTAGATGATACATTTTCTTCATAAATCTCCCCTCCCTTCAGATAAGGTATATCATTGCACAGAGGGTTGCCGACCTAATAGGGGAGCACATGTACAGTAGCAGTAGCATGGCATGTGTCTATGGGTCCAGGCACACCCACTCTGGTGCACAACCATGATTGATTACCAGTCCTTCCTGGGCTACCCACGGCTGGCCTTAAATAAGGACAAAGTAAGGCTTACTAGTGCAGAGGACACAGAGAACTGACTGAGTCCTCAGCCACAGAGGACATACAGGACCTGCAACTTTAAAATGTCCTGACCTCTTGTGTGCTATAATCAATCATCTTGTTTTTTTCCTTTAAATGACTCCTCTTGTGTCTGCTCCCAACAGATTCCAGTTGATCTGTTAGTAGCTATCGTTAGGTAGCATATTGAATGCTGAATGATATCTTGAATAATTTATGGAAAAGAACAGGATTATACAGACTGCCGATGTACAAGATGACTCATAGCCACTGTCCATTTTAATTTCACAACTGTCTTTTAATGTAACTAATTATCAATTACATGCTGCTTAGATGTCAGTGAGCACTTGTTTCATTTGACATGAACATCATTATTTTGACAGTCTCGAATGCTGGGGAACTCATTTTCATGCATGAACATGGACATTTGCTTTTATACACCACGCATATTTGAATGTACTGTAATTTACCAAAAACTGTGCGACTGTAACTTCCTGGCGGTTGATGGTGGACAGAGGAAAAAAAACACAGGAAATGAGTGTACAGTATATATAGCTGCATCATTAATAAACGCAGAGTGTAACATTTATTCTTGCCTAATGGCAGATCAATATTCGATATGCTGCCAGAGCTGGGTTGGAGCAGCATATAAGAGAGAGATGGATCTTGTATCCACCGATCTGACATGATGACAGAGTGATACTGAGAGAGAAAAACACCTCTCTTTTCTTTCTCCATCACTTCTCAACGTGACAACAATGTGATACCTATCTCAACTGACAGTGCCAGTGTGTCTAGTGTGTTCAAATAAAACAACATAAAAGTCAGTCACGTAGTTGTGAAGTGTCTTGAATCAAAATGTCTTGCAGAACAGACTCTCAAGATACAGCTACACTAGATGCACATTTCCCACAAACTGGGCATCTTCTGAACTATGGGCCTTGATCAGTACGCTTGTTTACCATTTACCCCCCCCCCCCCCTCCAATTATTCATAATATGCATAAAGGTTAAATTTAATTGTGTTTTTGGCATTTAATATGTTGCAATGTTCAATGCCAAAAACAATTAAAGTAAAATGGCATGATCGTGACAGCCCTAATCTATAAGAGGTTCTTCATGAATGCTGTCACTGAGGGCGTATTTGATGGAGCTCGTTGAGTGGGCTTGCTAGACTGTTGGGCAGCGGACACACTGCATGAATCCCCATTCAGCTCTGATGTACCTGTATTATGGCCATCATAATTGCACAATGCCTCTTAAGCAGATAACAGTCTGTAATGATATCATCAGCAGGGGTGTCGCACCAAATTCGGATGGCTCTCTCTCTCACACGCAAGCAAGCCCCCCCCCCCCCCCCCCCCCATATATATATTTTTTTTTTATTATTATTATTTTTTTTAATATTTTTTAAATATTTTTTATTATTATTATTATTATATATTTGTTTTGCTGTTGCGCAGCCTCCACGACCACCGCTCAGTTCACACGGGTGTGATTTTTTTTTTTACATATACATATGTCAGTGGTGCTCAAACATTTTCATGAGAAGGACCCCTAAAATGATATGTATTTGGCCACAGACCCCAATCTCAAAATATTTAGTTCCAGGGACTCCCCAGAAGCAAAATTTGAGTTATAAAAGTTTGCTTAAAAATACATTATAAAAGATTTGCACACATTTTTATGACTTTTCAAAAATAGCAGATCTACAAGCTTGCAGCGTGAGCTTGTATATCTGCAATTTTTCAATAGCTAAAGTATAAAATAATGAAGGCCCCTCCACCTTGGGCCCTAGTAACTCAGTCCCACTTTCCCACCCCTTGTGACGCCCCTGATGATCAGGCAGGAGAACCTGCCCGACTCTCTTTCACACCGTAACACTGAACATTCTACAACTCATGTATACTTGTATGTGTTACGCATACTTTTTGTGTCTGTGTCGGTGTGTCTGTGTCCACCCAAACTCATAATATTTTCTAGTAAGCTCACCCAAACTCACTGATCCGCAGGACAACCTGGGTCCTGCACATCCCTACTGGGATGCTTATTATCAATCACTTCATTTTAAATATCAGCAGTTACCTGCTTGACCAAAGATGGTCATTATGTCATTATGCCATTATGCGATAACAGCAAAAAATGTATTGGTTCTATTTGGAAATGATATACAATCGTTGCTTGCCATGGAATGATTGTGATTTAATCATATTTTTGCTTCACTGTGATAGTAACTCAACTCAGACACTCCTAGTCTATGCCCTTGAAACGTCTAGATAGCACAAATATATTGAAGTGGCACCATGAATTTTAAATCATATAATCATTATTAATGTAGCCTGATATAATGACATATTAATGAGTCCATAGGTGTTCATTTCCAGCATGTGATATTTTTTGCTCTCACATAGACACAGAAAAATGGAAGTGGAACAAGTATACTCAGTGTGCAAGACATAACATACATATCTCTGTTTCCTTTGCAATGCTTCTTTTTCTGATCAACCAGTCTTCACTTTCAAATAATTTGCCTGTCCAATTTCCTAAAGTAAATCACAATTTCTCTTTTCAATAAGATAGATCTTTTTATGTTCTTCTGTTGCCACATCTCAGTCTGTGTTTGTGCAGTTTTGCATCAATATTTCACATCAGTGAGTTTCAGATTGAAACTCACTATGGCAGGAAATAGGCAGGAAATAGGCAAATGTACATAGTGAATCAGAACTAAAAGTCAGAATGCTGTTGTAAACAAGAGAGAGAGTAAATTCCCCACAATGGGGCCACCTCCCCTCTGGTCGGTGGCTGTGGATTTTTTCAATTAACAATTACATACAGTATGCACAACCATGCACAACTACTCTTAACAAGCGAGTCAAAAGTTATGAAATGTAATTTAGGCCAATTCGGAAGAGGGGTGGTAAATCACACTAATAGAAGGCTCCCAGATGCAGTGGCGGTCAGAATCTATATCCTCATGTCCAAGAATCTATATCCTCATGTCCTAGAGACATCTGTGATTATTTGGCTGCAATTAGATGCAGCAGGAATGCACTCTGTGCACCCTGTGAGACCCATTTTGATATTGATGATGACCAGGAGGCAATGGATTCATGATATTCTTACATGATGCATGAGCGATATTTGAGCACATATTATAAGCAATAAAATAGCCAGGCTACTTTGGAAATAAATGCATTTTTTTCTCTCCCTTTCTCTCCCTTCATCTCTGCTCACCGAGACGAATAACAGTGGCAACATTTTGTTTTAATAAGACCCTACTCAGGGCCATGAAAGTTGGGAACAAACAATGTATGTTGGGATTTGGAATACAATGCCCACCAATTGTGTTATCTGATGTAGTACGCATTGTCAGCTCCACCACGCACAATGCATTTTTCTTCGCACACCGCTTTTCGATTGGGTTGGCCAATCACGGAAGCCGATGCATACACTTCCCCAAAGGCAGGGAGACATACGGAAAGGACATGGGGTTTAAAATCAGTAGGGTTCATACTTCATAGGGAGCATGAATGCACACAAGTGTCATGGCAATCTGCCCATTGCATTTTGAGATACTAGCCCTTACCCGTTCAAAGATATGACCTCCGAAATGATGTGCAGTGTGTGGGTTATGGGATGTGCACTGTGCACACAGTATATGAGGGATGGAAAGTAACTTTAACTGGTGCTTGCATGCTAATAT
The DNA here is from genome assembly GCF_963921795.1 of Nannobrachium achirus. Taxonomy (NCBI): domain Eukaryota; kingdom Metazoa; phylum Chordata; class Actinopteri; order Myctophiformes; family Myctophidae; genus Nannobrachium; species Nannobrachium achirus. The sequence goes on from NC_137829.1 coordinate 10,588,106, forward strand.
GTAGGAGCATCAATGTAAGAAATACCCGTTCCATTTAACGGCTACAGAGATACTGTGTACCGATCTGCATGATTTTTGGACAACATCTGTAACAGGGCCAGAACCCAACCCCCCCCGCCCGCCCGCCCGCCCGCCTGCACACACAACACAACCCCCCCCCCCCCCCCCCCCCGTGTGTGTGTGTGTGTGTGTGTGTGTGTGTGGGTTTGTGTGTGATTGTGCATGGCCTGAACAACAGCGCCCCTCCCTTAACATGTGTGGTCACAAAAGGTACTGTAGGCTAAATAGATATAGATACACCATAAAAATGCCAATATACAGTATACGATTTGTGAAAGTGACAAACGGGCTTCACAGTTATGTTAGGTGTGTTCATATGCTAATGGTGATGCGATTTCAGATCAATTGCTCCAGCCACTGAGGAGAAACGCTGTTTCAGACAGACAGACAGACAGACAGACAGACAGACACTCACTCACTCACTCACTCACTCACTCACTCAGACATTCGCAAAATTATAGTATAGATGTGTGCAACACTTGGCTGAAGTGGGGTGCAAGGGTCATATTGTGTAGGGTTACTTCTCTGGGGAACACGAATGAGCTCAGATAAGTTTCCAAGGGTGGCAGTACAGGAAAGGCCTTGCAGGTCCGTGGGGGTCACTATTGGGAAACATGAAGATGCACTGCAAATTCCATGGCAATCAGCCAGTAGGTTTTAAGATATTTAAAGTGTTGGACTGATCATCCGAGCAACTGACCGGCAGACATTCTAAAAAATGAAGGGTGAAAGCACCCTTTAAGTTGCATTTTGTAGCTTTTGAATTTGCATTATAATTTTGCTGAACACGAATTTAATCAGCTGAACACGAATTTAGCTTGTTTAGTTTTAACAATTTACAATCCAACAATTAATTTAGATAATTATTCACAAAATTTGAATATCCTTATTATCAGAAGCATGTACAGTAGGGTTGTCTCACAAATATATCAACTGTAGTGTTTGATATCAGTTTGACACTACACGACCAATGCGCAAAATCATCCTCAACATGCCATTTTGTACTTTTGCCTGATTTTCTTCCACTCTGGGCCTCTGAAAGCACTGACGAGATAGGTAAAAGACTTGTGAAATGGCCTTCTGTGGCGGGTTTGTTACATTTAATCCAATGGCCCTCATGCATCTGCATGTGGGATAACAATTGAATAGCAAGAAATCAGTCTCTTAGTGCTCCCTCCATGCGCACATTGACAGCAAAGAATACTGATAAGGTATTCACCAGGGTTTTTACCACACTCATATTATGTGCATATAAGTACCACATACATAGCTTATACCAACTCCATAGGGAGAGAGTAATTCTGATTATGTGAAAAGAATGGATGAGTGTTGGGATTCCTCTGTGCTTATGGGAGTCGAAGCTGCTGCTACATGATTCTAATAACCCGTAGCACAGATAAAATAACCCATGGCAAACCCCAGAGAGTAGAACTAAAGAATACAAGAAGAGGCCTGAGGTCTGTGGATGAGTCTCTTTGTCCTTTAGAGCAGCTCCTGTATACTGTTCTCATGCTCTCCTCAGGGCAGTGGAAGAAAGTAACTAAGTACATTTACTTAAGTAAGGTACTTACAATTTTGATATATTGAGTATTTCCAATTGCGAATGTGACGCATTGTGAATTTGTAGATCTGCCATTTTCAAAGGATTTTTTTTTTTTTTTTATACATTTGAAAACTTGGAAATGGGACATTCTACATAATGAGTACTTTTACTTTTGGTACTTAAAGTACATTTTGATGCCAATACTTTTGTACTTTTACTCAAGTACATTTAGAATTCCGGACTTTTACTTAATATTTGAGTACTTTCTACACCATTGCCTCAGGGTGTGGTTCAGGGCAACTGCAGGCAAGTGAATATTTATGCATTTAGTCTTTGTTCATGAGTTCAAAATGTATAACATCTACCAGCTATTTAAGCAGTCAGATTAAATAGCAGATCAAGCAGTTAGAATAACAAACCGATTTAAGCAGTTAGAATAACAATAGAGCTTGAGTCAGAACAACGCATAACAATGCTGAAATGCAATGAGAATTACCTTGGGAATTACAATATTCTACACCCTAGTACTCAAGTAAATAAATACATAACTTTATTAATGTACAAAACTAATGTACAAAACTACACGTTCCCTCAAACGCCGACAGTCTGTGGGATCGACACTCCTGCAAGTTGAACTGTGCCTCATATTTCAATAATGTAAACATGTGTATTTGATTGATGAATGGCCCAAACTACAGTTTACTGAGAGGACCCCTCCTCCCCCATCTGGCGACATTGGACAGCAGTCTGATATAATAGTTAAATTATTCAATTTGATTATTACATTATGTAAAGATTTAAATTAAAATCGCTACATATCTCTGAAAAACAGTGTTCACAGTTGAATGAGTTAATTAAAAAATATAATTTAATTTTTAATAGGAACCTACACTGTAGTACATTTCCCTTCTTACACAAACGTGTTGTTTTGTTATGTGTGTGAACCTAGGGACGCTGGAACAAATTGTTTATCTGGGGGCCAGTAGAGTGGGGGGTAAACATTTTGATCATGACATGGTCCCATCAATAAGCCAGCTGTACACAACGTTTGCCGTTATTGTTGTTTTTGAGCAATTACATTACAAATTATTAAGTCACTTGGCTGCGATTAGAAGACCAAAAACTATTTATACTGCTAGAAAACTATGCTCGAACATCCTCTCTCTCTCTTTCTCTCTCACATGTGCACACTCCCCGTATCTCCCTTTTTCCATATCTCTCTCACTCACTCACTCACTCACTCATTCACCCACTCAGTGAATGTCACTCACTCACGCATGCATGCACGCACGCGCGCACACACACACACACACACACACACACACACACACGCGCACACACACACACACACACACACACACAGCATGCTTGCAATGAGACATTAACGTTTTTATGGGACATAATAATATTTTACCATGTTGCTTCATTTGGATTTCAGTTGCCTTGTTCTCTTCTGACTTGTAGTGCCTATGTTGTGGCTGCTCAAAGCATGTGTCTGAAAGATCAATGCTTTGATATAGGCTAGATATCAAGGCATAGTTATAACTACTGGATAGAACAAAAAACGACTCACAGTCACATAGATTTACCCAGACATGGTTGAGCACAGCCATTTGATAACCGAATCATGGCAACTTGCAAAGCAAACTGATCCCAGTCTCTCTAAACCTTCGCCACCCAAATAACCTGCTGGATTTAAACAGTTGTAACATCGTTTTACCTGCCTCAAGGGGCATTGTCCAGGGTAGGTAATAACTACAAAATGACTTCATTCAGAACTTCTGATGGGTCTATCAGAACTTTTTTCAGAGAAAGTCCAGATAGTGTAATTTGTCAGGAGGATGATGCACTGTATTTATTCTGCCAGAATTTAAACAACGGTAGTTTGGAAGAGATGTTTGCTGAGGTTAGGACGAGTCAACCTCCGATTGTTACTTAACTCTTTGAGTGCCTATCCCGAACTAGTTCGGGATATTCGGGATCAAAAACAATTTTTTATTTGCTATTTTACTTACCCCGAGCTGCTTGGAGCAACGTGGGTGGTCCCGGCTCGCCCAGCGCTCACCAACGAGAGACGCTAGATGCTCCGACGATTTATTCCATTGAAAATGGTTTAAAATAAAGTTTAGACCCCCCCCAATGTTCACCCAATGTTCATTGTAGGCGGCGCGACGTATTCCAGGGTGCCTATCCCGAACTAGTCCGGGATATTTAATGAAATGGAATAAAATGATAAGAGGCCTTCTGAAGCCTGGCCTGATTTTTCTAGCTACTAGCCGAAAGCTAGCAACCCCCCGGCCGGCCGTTATTTGCGAACGAAATCGCCAATCTCCGCCTAATCCAATGAAAGACCACATCTTTGAAGGCTTATATCTCTGGATTGCAGAGATGGGGACTCGAGTTAAAGACTCGCGACTTCCGGTCACTCGAGTGACGATTTTGGAGACTCGTCACTCGACTCGGACTCGCCCCTCAAAATTTTGGAGACTCGTCACTCGACTCGGACTCGCCCCTCAAAGACTCGAGACTTGACTCGACTCGTCAACAAAAGACTCGTGGGCAATGTTAAAAATATTGCCTTTCCTTCTCCTTTCTTCTTTCTTTCTTCTCTGTTGCGCGGCTGCGCGCCGCTGTGCTGCTGAGTGTTGCGCACGGAGACAGCGGCGACCGCGTTGTTTTTCCCAACGTACTTAAGCGCAACGGTGGGGGCCAGCCCAGGAGCGCTTCGCTGTGTTCACTTGGACCGCGCGCAGCTCAGGGCCGTTGGGAAAACCGCAGTCTGTCTCACAAAGCGTGGCAGACACAGCCGTCTGCATGGACCTTTCATCCTAAGATTTAAATATTAAAACGGCGAAATAAAACATATATGTTTAGCTCATCATCAGCTATTTTACTTCAGCTAACCTGGCATTTGTTCAATAATGGTATAAAATGATAGGATTATCTGTGAGAACCTGCTTATCTAACGTCGGGTTTCTCTCCAGAGCGCAGCCTCCTCTCGTAATAATATTAATAATGTTCCACTACCACCAGCTGCAGCTATATAGGTCTAATAGCTGAGCTCATTAACCCCTCGTAAGTTAACTTATTGTTTAAAGCAGTAACGTGAGGTTACCATGCCCAGTAGCCCTACTGTTACACTGCTAGAGGATTATTAAATTGTTTTTTGTATCTGTTGCGCTCGCACGTATAGGCTATAGTGCGTCTTTCCATGATATCTAGACGCCGACGCGCCATGACAAGGTGGATTAATAGCTTGCAACTCTGATTTTTTGGGAGCCTTATAGGCTAAACAATAGGCCTATAAGCCATAGTTGATTTTGAGAGGTTTATAGGCTGAACAATAAACCTACAGTAGCCTAGGCCTAGGCTGTTAGTTCAGTAGCAGCAGTAGGCAGGACAGCTGCTGCATGCAGCCTTTCAGAATAAGATTTAAATATTAAAACGGCGAAATAAAACACATATGTTTAGCTCATCATCAGCTATTCTACTTCAGTTAACGTGGCATTTGTTTAATAATTTGATAAGATAATAGGATTTTCCGTGAGACAGTGCTTTTCTAGCGTCGGGTTTTCACTTTTTTCTCCGGTGGGCTCTTCTCTTCATGATGTCAATTCCACCAGCTGCATCTACTAATTAACCCCACGTAATTATTGTTCAAAGCATTAACGTGAAGTTATGCCAAATATGCCCGTAATGTTACAGTTGTGCTGTCAGGATTCTTCACAGCACTGCAGTAACTTTAAAAAAGAAAAATAGCTTTTAAAAAAGCAGGAGGGGAGTGGAAATGAAAGGGAAGAAAACTTTATGCTAAAGAAGTAAAAGAAAAGCTTTATTTTGGAATAAAGATTATGTTGAACCACGTTTATTTTTTTAAATTTATATCTTAACTAAAACTGCTATTGAAAATGATGCTGTATCAATGACTAAGTAATGTATCAATCCTGACATACTGTCTGTTTATATTAATACAGTAAAGGAGTGATCATGAATACAATCATGCACTTGCCAGTACAATTTAATTAATATAGTATATTAATTATACGCCGGCAACAAACGTTTACGACAGTGATGTAAAATGTATTCCCAGGTCCAATCCCCACTGAGAGTACACGTCGCTATGGTAACCAGTAGCGATACGTTTTACGGCAGTAACTGCTGTAAAGTGTTATGTTGCTTACTGTCCAGCTCTGGCGGCTTCTTCAGATAGAAAAATTGTGATTGCTTCGCAATTCCTATTAAAAACAACATTTGAGTAGGCCTACTTGTCTAGCTCAAGCTGTCTTAGGAAAATGTCAGTACAGATAGCTACAAAGGTCTACAAAAAGGATTTAAGTGTCAAGCAAGCAACTGAAGTGTGGCTAGTTTTGGGATTATTTTATTCATTGGATGATGATCGGACGGCCGGGGACCCTGCTACTATTGGACATAACTGCGTTGCTTCCAATGAACTTTCACCGAGGAAGGAGAGGCAGGAGGTCTACTTCAGAGCTGTTTTCTGGGGGAAATGGATCCATTATTATTAATCGTGGAACATTTAACAGCCTCCGTAGCGTGATTGTGAGTACATACATGCATGTGTCTTTCCTAATTTAGCCTGCCATGGCTTCTGGCTGCTGCTGTAGCTGTATCTGTGAGTACCGGGTGATCATGATGCGCCATCTAACTTTTTCAGCTGGAGGCTAGATCATTATAAAAAATAATAAAAAAAGATATATATGTATATAAAGACTCGTAACTCGACTCGGACTCGCCACTTAAAGACTTGAGACTCGACTCGACTCGTCCCCCACGTCCCCCAGAGACTCGACACTCGACTCGGACTCCTCCCCCAAAGACTCTTGACTCGACTCGACTCGTGATCATGAGACTCGTGGGCATCTCTGCTGGATTGTGTCTTTAGGGAAGCGGCGCGAGGTTTATTTACGGCGAAATCGCCCAAAAATGATCTTTTAGATGACAAAATGGGAATAGCCATTCTGTTAGCATTATCATCCGGGACATTTCCATGACGTGCATGAACGTGAGCACGTGAGGTCCTGGAAGGTGAGGTCCTGGAAGCTAAAGCGCTCGCCTATGAGAGATACCCTGGCATTCTATGGCCCCTAGAGGGCGCTGGCACCAAATGAGTTAACACCTCTGAAATCCCTCTCTAGTAACAATGCATAAACAACCGGTTGCTAGAAATGGCAAAACCTCTACCTCCATGTTACATTTTTCCTAGTGCATTGGAAGGATATCAAGTATTAAAACCACTACTTCCAACGATGGCTGTACACAATGCTTCAGTGGCGCAAGTTAAATTCTAATTTGAGGACAGCCAAGTTTTATGTCAGTTTTAAGTGTGGTTAGAGAATCGAGGCCTTTATTGGCTGTTGGTAGGGCTTGCCACATTTTGGTGCCATTTTCCCCCATGTTTGGGACAAATTTAGGGAGAACAAGGTCAGAAGAACTCCTGACCTAAGTAGTTAGGCATGTACTGTATTGGGCACTGTTCCACTGAGTATCTTTAAGACCAGACCCATCGTAAGTTTCCGTACTCTGTCTAAAGACGTTCAATTTCAGCTCCTAATTATCCCAGGTGTCCATTACCTTGTCGATGTCCAACACCGGCCCCTAGTGAGTTGTTTTCCGATTGTTTAAAACATTGCCTTGCACAGCATTGAATGTTAGTATATCATTCCAAGATAGAGGATAAAATGGCAACTTATTGTTAGATAGATAGATACCTTTATTATCCCAAGGGGGAAAGTACAGCCTGATCATGGATATTACTGACCTCAGGGATTCATTAGATACCAGTATGTCTCTGTCATTGTGTTTATGACCAAAACATTTTAATAATTCCCTTTAGCTTGGTAAGTATTTATAGTGTATGCATGGCCAGCCACTAACCCTAGATTGCATGATGCTTGTATGTCATCAAATCATTAACACAAATAGAGGCATCTTTTGAGCATATGAATAGTGTTCAAATGCTAAGTATCAAGATATGACAACTGGAATATGAATATATTGGGCACCGGCCTACTCTGACTGGGACCAATCGTACGGCACCCGAGTCATACCTGGGACAGACGGATTCTGTGAATTTATAGATACCATACATACTGTAGATAATGGAAGTCAATGGGGAGTCATAAGTCACAGATATGTCATGGGTGACTGCATTTATAGATGACTAACTGCTGGAATCTGGCCACATGAGTCCCAGCACCACATTTGAGTCATGCTGGAGATCCTGGAGATCAACATTTGTAAATATTTTATTAATGTTTTTTTTTATGGATTCAGCTTTATTAGTAACAGTCAGGATATTACCAGCATTCGTCATCCTCAGGCTGGAACAGCAAACTGATCTAGGGGACTTCAGGTAGAATGATGGGTAAAGCCCACTTCATACCGTGAAGGAAGATAATCATTATCCCTCAATACCACATGGACCAGCATGTGGTATTACCATCTGCCACTCAGGAAATGGAGAGGCGAAACCAATTCTGGAACTGCCCAAAATAGGGACACCCGAGTGAAAGTAGTTAATTGTGGGTTTGCTGAAAGCGAGCACACGTATATTATCTTCATTATTTATCTATCAGTCAAGTTCTCCTCAAAATGACGTAATCTATCAGTCAAGTTCTCCTCAAAATTACGTAATCTATCAGTCAAGTTCTCCTCAAAATGACGTAAGACACTGCCTTTGTAGCGACAGTACAAAGGCCCTTAGCCAATGAGGTGCATGGTGTTACATGCGAGCCCACACTGTTTCGTAGGAACAGTATTTTCTAGTTTAATTCTAAGAGTGTACTGATTTAATGTGAGTTAAATTAACACAATTGTACTCTGTGAGATGGAAAACATGACAGGAAGCTATGGGGTTAGAATTTTCAATCCTCTTTTGGGGACATCTACTATACATTAAAATTGGCTTAAGGGTGGAAGGGCCGGTGGGCAGCCGGATTTAGTTATTCACAGTCACCCAAACAATGTAAATAAAATAAAATAGTGACCATTGTACATAATTATTCCATTTCCTAATTGGCAAGCTTAAATAATAAATAAATGATTCCAAGAGCAATATTTCATAGGGTAAGTTAAGTAAATCCTCTCACGCTTTCCAGACTAATAAAATTAATAGTACCGTAATTAAACCTGGAGCAAAACACTTGCACATAAATATGAACATCAGACAGAATATTATGTATATTCAATGTACTTCATATGACATTATAGAAGAATTCAGAATGAACCGCTAACGTAAACTTAATGAGACTATGAGTCTGAGATCAAAGATTCAAAGATTGCTGACAGGACAGTATGCATGCTGATGTGACCTTCTGAAGAGAAATCCACTGCTCATGCTAGAAACCAGAATCCATTAAGAAGTGAAATTATTGGAGTCAAATTTCCAGTTTCCAGTGTAAACTGCTAATCGTCATGTGACCCACATCATGTGTGCTATTATTTATGATTTCTTCATCTAAAAATCACTCATCAAGACTAATTTGTCTTCTCTCTCTGTTCTTTTTCTCAGGTATTGTCTCTCTCATCTCTCTGGTGATCCTGTCCTATGACCGCTATAGCACCCTGACTGTATGCAACAAGCGGGGCCCAAACTACCGCAAGCCCTTGCTGGCGGTGGGGGGCTCGTGGCTGTACTCGCTGCTGTGGACAGTGCCCCCCCTGTTGGGCTGGAGTAGCTATGGTATAGAGGGCGCTGGGACAAGCTGCTCGGTGTCATGGAAGGTTCGGACGGCTCAGTCACACGCCTACATCATCTGCCTGTTCATCTTCTGCCTGGGCCTGCCTGTTATGGTCATGGTCTACTGCTATAGCAGGCTGCTTTGGACAGTTAAACAGGTAATGTGTGTGCGTGTGTGTGTGTGTGCAGGTATATATGGTACGTGTCATGCATACTATTTAGAGAGTCCTCCTGGATTCAGCTACATACTCCAGTATGCTCTAGAGATTTACTTTCTAATCCTGTGGCTCAGGCTGATATTGGGCAGCCAGGACGAATGCACATAGCAGGTGATAATGTAATGCACAGATAAGATAAGATAAGATAAACCTTTATTCATCCCAAGAGGGAAATACAGGTATAATCAGCAACAGCAGTAAGAGTGGAACATTGGAGAGGTACAGGTAAGGGAATGAGTAAAATTCAATAACCAAAATAAAGAAGAAAATAAAGATAAAATAAATGAGACTTGAGATGTAAGTCATAATCTGACGTACACCTAGCCTGACTGCAAGCGCCAGACTCAATCACACACTTCGTTTTGGGATTGAGTCTGAGCCTGGGGACGGAGATTCTACTTCAGCGGGGGCGGGGTAAAGCCTATTGACGTCACACACACACACACATACACACACACAGCCCCGTGTGTCGCCGACGGCGACGCGGCGTGACATTGCAAAAATACGTTATTTCTCATAACATATTATATGACTGCATGTTTACGTTAGTGCAAAATGGTATTAAAACGTAATGAAACGGCACTATTGTATTGTTTATTAAAAGAATTCGAGTCGAGTCTGACTCCGCCATGACAGTTTTCACGGACCAATCAGAGTCCACTAGCGGCTCACGTGGGCAGAAGAGCACCAATCAGAGTCCACTATGGAATCTCACGTGGGCAGAACAGCTCCGAAGGGAGGGGGCTGGGACCGGACCAGCATACCACGTGCCTCAAGTCTACAGCCCTGATTGGCCCATTCAATGCGCCCGCTCTTCAGGCGCGCTTGAAATAAAATAAAATATCTCCGGGTTCAGTCCACACTACACACCACCCACCAACAGGGGGTGGTGATGTGCGGACTGAAGTATCAGGCTAACGTACACCACCTTTATTTAATTCAGAGATCCAGTGCATACGTATGTCTGTATATACTGTATATTACAGTATACTGTACTGTAGGTGCGTACGTATGTATGTATACATATGTATAATACTGACAATAAGCGTTAATATAAAAGGGGAGTCACTTGTATAGTGGGTCTCCTCGTCTTTCCAGCTCTCTAGTTAACAGAGATAATATAAATGCATTATATGTGGAGCAAATGTGCAATGTGAGCAAATATGTAATCACTTTAGGAACAGGAAAACAGCAGATTTATCAGTACGCTACCAATGCACAAAAGTATAAATAAATTGCCTTATATTATTGTCTCAAAAAATGGCTTTGGGTGTCCTGACCCTTGACATGAATCAATGAACAGTGGTTTAACATTAGTCCTCATTACTAGAATCAATACTAGCTTCGGTGGCTTCTCATTGCTGGTCCCGTTCTGCCAAGTTGAGTTGACATTCTGTTATAATCCACTGTGTAACTTGACAAGATTTCAAACATCATTCATCATTCCATGTAGAAAACTGTTCTGAAAAGGTAGACCCAATAGGATTTACCAACAGTGTAGGGAAGATCTTGACTGAGAATACTGTTGCAAATTACTATAATTTGGTGTTTTCACTGTATTTGTGGTAGATGGAGCCGGGAGGCATATTTGGGTGTTTATTTTGAGAGCTTCCAGCCAATAACATCGCACAGGTGTCTTTTAAGGGATTCTATTTCATGGAAATGCAAGCGAGCACCTGCCCCTCCCTTTCGGACAGTGAGAGGCAAGTTTGAATCTTGTTTACAAACAGAAAGCTCGCAATGTTACATTTGTTACAACATTTGTTACAACAGTTACAATTTGTGTAAACCAGCACTTTGTCAGAAGTGCTGGTTCACAGCGTGCTGGCCTGTCGCTGTCCATTGACGTGGTGCTGAACCATTCACCAATCTTACATTAAAGGACAACTTTAGTTTTTTACAACAAGGGTTCATATTTTAGATTGTAATTAAAGAATATAAAATATGAGTGTTAAAAGTATTTCATTTACTTCTTTCTATTGTTTTAGAGATTCTTATCTCAGTGGTTGGGGGCATGCGTACAAGTGGCTAAATATGTCATTTTACACAGAATAAGCCCTTTCCCAAGATATAACGCAACCTTTCATGGTTGGATGTGACTTATGGGGGCTAGAAGTGTTACTGTAAATAGTAATAAAGAAACTGCTGGCTTATTGTGTCTAAAAATACATATTTATCCACTTATACGGCCCCCCATGCATATGCATGCCCCACATTTTAGCACAGTAAACGCAATAAAACAATAGAACGAAGCAAATGAAAACATTTTAACGCTCACTTTTTCTTTTCTCTAATTACAATCTAAAATATTTGCCCTTGTTGTAAAAAAACAAAGTTGTCCTTTAAGATACTCCTACCGAGACTTCCGCATTGTGACGTGGGACGACGGACCGACGGTAGGAGAGTCTTACAGACTTTTTCATATAGTCATGCTGGATGGTCGGCAAAACGGTCTCTAATGGCTCGACACATGCACAAATGCAAAATATAAGACACCGTCGTCATTCTCCCAACTGTTAATGACTACGGCGGTAACCTTGCACAATGTATTAGTCCGTTGTTTTCAATAAAAAATGTTTTTACCAAGTGTGTGTTGGAGTGTCACTGCTTTTCCACAACGCAGGTTAAACATGACCGCACTTATCACGTGTTGTTCATCCCTTTCCCCATTCGCTCATACAAGGACATGGCGTATGTGTAGACGGAAGAGTGCACAATAATGCTTCCCAACCACCAAGAGGCGCTGTTCAACCAACATTGTGGCGAACGGGGAAAAGCAGTGACACAGTGGGAGAATGACAACGGTCTTATATTTTGCATTTGTGCATGTGTTGAGCCACTAGAGACCGTTTTGCTGACCATCCAGCATGACTGTATGACAAAGTCTGTAAGACTCTCCTACCGTCGTCCCAACGTCACAATGCGGAAGTCTCGGTAGGAGTCTCTTAATGTAAGGCTACTCCATTACCAGGTGCTGAACACGCACGTGTTCGTGCACTCGGATCTTGTGTGCGTGTGTGTGTGTGTGTGTGCGCGTGTGATGTGTGTGTGTGTGTGTGTGTGTGTGTGTGTGTGTGTGTGTGTGTGTGTGTGTGTGTGTGTGTGTGTGTGTGTGTGTGTGTGTGTGTGTGAGAGAGAGACGAATCTACCATTTGTTTGGCCATGTCAGGCTAAGAGAGAGACACTTGTAATTCTCAGCATAAAATGCTGCTTTTTCTTTTCTTCAATTTATTGTAAATTCTCTCTCTCTCTCTCTCTCTCTCTCGAACAAATAGCAGCATTATTTTTTCTCAAAATGCATTTAAAGGTAGCAACTCTGTTTCATACTGTAGCAGTAGGTCTAGATGTCATTGTCAATCCATGGTTTGTAGTCCTCAGGGTGGTTGTGTTTCTAGCCTTCTTTTGTCGCAGCAGTTCACACATCTTGCTGCTGTGTTCGCACATTGTTGTATTTCTCCCAGTAGGTATGGGAGTTTTTCATCATTGGTCATGTTTTCAAACTCACTTCGGGTGTGTGTAATCTGTGGGAAGAATGTGTCTCTGATATCTTGGTATAGTGGGCAGGTGGTTAGAAAGTGTAGCTCTGTTTCTACCACATTTTGTGTGCAGTGGGTGCATAGTCTATCTTCCCTTGGGAGCGGGGTCTGCATGGGGCGGCCTTTCTCTATTGCAAGGCTGTGTTTGCTGAGTCTGTACCTAGTCAAGGCTTTCCTGAGTGTTGGTTCGTTTACTGTGCTCAGATATTCTGCTAATGTATATTCTCTTTTTAGTGCCAGATAGCATTCCATTTTGCTTTGGTTTTGGGTTGTCTCTTTCCAGTATGTTAGGTAGCTTTCTTTTTGTTTTCTTATAATCTGGTTTGGTCCAAAGTGTTTTCCGTTTGGTAGTTGTGCTTCTGTTTGTGCTGTTTGTGTGTTCTAGTGCTGTGGTATTTAGGAGGGATTGGTGGTCTTTTGTCTTTGTCTTTTTTGGAATTCCATGATTTTTGTCTTGGCTAGATTTACTGTTAGGGCCCACATATGTGAGAATGTGTGCAGGAGGTCGAGGTGCTGCTGTAATCCTTCTTTGGTGGGAGACAGTAACACCAGATCATCTGCGAATAGTAAACATTTGACTTCTGTGTCTGCTAGAGGGATGCCTGGTGTTGTTGACTGTTCTAGTGTTTTTTGCCGGGGGGCGCTCTCCATTCCGACATGTCGCCACTCCGACAGTGACTTCTTATTGTCGGAGTGGTAACACTTCCATAGAGGTTAAGGTTAGGGTTAGGGTAAGAGTTAGGGTTAGTGTCGGAATGGAGACATGTCGGAAAGGAGACATGTCAGAATGGAGAGATGCACTCGTTTTTTCCAATTCATTGATGTACAGAATATGTTAAAGAGGGTTGGACTCAGGCTGCATCCTTGTCTAACTCCTCGGCTTTGGTGAAAGAAGTCTGTGTGTTTTTTCCCAATCCTAACAGCACAGGTGTTGTTTGTGTACATTGATTGATTTTATGATATCATAGGTGTTTCCACTTTCTAGCAGTTTGTACAGTAGGCCCTCATGCCAAATTAAGTCAAATGTTTTTTTGAAGTCGACAATTTTTACTTTTGTTTTTGTTTGTTTGGTCGTCGATTAGAGTGTTGAGGGTGAAGATGTGGTCTGTTGTACGGTAGTGTGTGTGTGTGTGTGTGTGTGTGTGTGTGTGTGTGTGTGTGTGTGTGCGTGCGTGCGTGCGTGCGTGCGTGCGTGCGTGCGTGCGTGCGTGCGTGCGTGCCTGCGTGCCTGCGTGCCTGCGTGTCTCTCTCTCTCTCTCTCTCTCGCTTAGAGACTTCTCGTTTGCCTCATCCATTTGAAGTAAATTAAATCCCATGTGCCCTGAGCCGTGATTTGAATGATTTTCTGCTGAGCGTATGGCGGAGCTGTGCATTACTGAAACATACATGTACAGTATCTCTTTAGAATGCTTAACTGCTTAGACAGAGTCACTCAAAGGGAGCTCAAAGAAACACAATAGCACACAATAATGTGTAGGACATTGTTGATTGTCTAAGCGCTAGTAACAGGGGGAACGGGGGAACGGCATCCCCTCACTTCTAAAACTAGGATTTGGGTTTTGGTCAATTGATTTAGTTTGTTTTCATATTACATTGTCACAAAGCTGTCAGCGGACGAGGCCAGATAGATCCTGTCCACTGGTTGATTTTGATATCGCCCTGACAATCAACAACAACCAATAAAACGCAGACTCTGCTCACTGTCCCTTCGGGCTATAGGATCTAGCTCTAAAACTCGAGTGAGGCTGATATAACTATGTGTTTACCTCTTATGCTGTGCACACTACAAAACTACAAAGCATGTCCATGTACAAAGTTGCAAAAGGAATCATCTCATTTGACTGCTTGACGATCTTATCAGCATTATAGCCTAGTGTAAGTAAATGATATTTGCTCTGGTCAAACCCTGTTCAGCAATCAATTCATTCTGCAGTGTAAAATAAAGCCAACAGAATAAACATACTATATTCTGTCTTACCGTTGGTTAGTAGAGTTGCTGCTTAATTCCATACATTAATTGCATTTATTAGATACATAGTAACACAACGACCGAAAATGTTTTCATATCGTCTCGTTATAGTGTCTGCCACTGTGTGCGTGTCCATGCATTTTGCGCACACGCACGTGAATGCGTGTGCACGTAGATGCGTGTGCTTGTGCGCACGCACATGCATTATGAGGCGTCCCCCCACTTCTAAAAGTAGCACTACAACACACCTCTCACACGCATGCGCACGCACACGCACACGCATTACATGTTGGTCTTGTCTACTGTGAAGAGCTGAGCTGTTCACTCAGTGCTGGTTGGTTGCCCTTTCCATAGTGTTTTCTGCTGATTGGAATGGAATCCCTGTAGGCAATAAGCAGCTTTCACTAAGGGCGGATTCACACTGCGGTCTCGGGACCGGTCTCGAGGCTACTTGGCAGATGTTTAGACCGGTTTTGACAGTGTGAAGCCTGCGGTTTTCCTCAGAAACGGATAGCCTCGAAACCACCTCAAGAGGTAGTCTCGAGACTGCATTGTGCGACCTCGAGACCGGTGAGCTGCAGTGTGAAGCAACCGTCCTCAAAAACGGTATTGATGTTGAACGTGACCTCATATAATGTCGACGAGTCAGGTGTCATGAAGTATGGCTGTAACTGTGAGATCATAATGCTGCTCTAGGATCAGATTTACAGCGGGGGGAAAAGAGCTTGGTGCGTGCGTGCATGCATGCGTGTGCGTGATGCGTAGCAGCTACTCCTGCTGTCGCCCGTCGGGAAAGAAAAGCAGAAAGAGAAAGCACTAGCCTACAAGTTAAACCATGAAAACAAACCAAAAATGACTTACCGCTGTTGATAGAAAATAGCCTAACAGTATTCCTTTATCCCTGACTTTTGTTTCGATGTTATAGATTCCTTGGCACTGCTGTGCCTGCTTGACGTGCCATTAATGTGAATATTAAGCCACACTGTGGCTTGTGAAAGCGTTTCAATTGTAGGCTACGTTGATTATTAAATAATAAAAATAATAACGTGTGCTGCGCTGGACGTCTGAGGTCTGACACAGTTACTCGCTCATCATTCTGCACGTTTATTACTGGCTCATCATTCTGCACGTTTCTGCCCCTGGAAAATAGCAGATCTACAAGCTCACAAAGCGTCGCGGATGCGAACGTCGCTCGACACCAACTATACAGGTCTATGGCTATGCAAATAGGCTTGTTTCTTTGTTAAACAGTTGTCGAGGTGTGAACTTCGGGGGGTGCGAGACCCCAGCTCAGAAAAGGTTTGGGTCGTCTGGGGCGCGCGACCCAAGACCGCAACACTGTTCCACACTGCGCTGTCGCGCGTCATTGAATTGTTACACCAACTTTCGTGCCTGAATTTGTTGGCGACCACCATCAGCAATGTCGCATAGTTGATGACACTATGTGCATACCGCCACCTATAGGACCGGGCTGTATAGTGCTAGTGATCTCCAGGGAGGCCAGAAGGTCTGCCAATGTGAATGCTGGCCAGCGTGAACCAGCAACCGTTTTCAGAAACAGTTCTAATCAAACGGATTGCAGTGTGAATCCGCCCTAAGTGTCCTTCACTCACAATTACCCTTTTCTGGGTCACATTGGCTAAATTGAGTTGAACTCTAGTTAGACAAACCAGTGACACCTTTAGCCAATTAAAGGCTGTGTAGGTGATACTGTAATTGTTTCTTTATACATTTATGTTATTGGTAGAGTGTTTGTGCAGTAACAGGGGCCTCCTCATTTGTCTAGTCCATCAGTAAACAGAAAATATCATTTCAGGTTGGGATACCAATTTGAATACCAACTAGCTCACAATGTGTTGCATCACTTCTGTATCTGCACATTTTGAAATGTTTTTCATGTAATGAAATGTACAAAATAGGGATGACAGGCTTTTTGCTGTAGCAGAACTTGACAAAAAGCAGAAACGATAGTAGCATGCCCTAATGATATAATCTTTATGTTTTGTATTGGGGTGGGGTGTATTAGAATGGTCCATAGGAAAGGTTTGCTTTGTCGCCACATTGTGGCAACATTGCATTAGTCCAGAGAAAAGAGGGCAACTTGCAGTATTAGCTTCTAGAAGCTGACATTTTTCTAAAATATATCTGACTGTGAAGCTTTGTTGTTGGCTCGGCCAATTCCAAGGCAGTGCCAATAGTATTAGGCAACTCCTTCTTCAAACAGCACTGCACATAGGCACCGTCTCACTATATGGTTGCATTGGCAAATATTTTCACAACTATTAAACAATTAAATTGTGACAAAGTAGAGGCCATCGTGTTGCTTTCCCTTATAAAGGTTTGCTAACTGTGATATCCTTTCAGCGGTCATCAGTGAGTCATACTTGGCTCACACCCAGTAAGATTCTTAGCTGGGAGTGTAAATCTTTTGGCAAGGATGTGTTGAGTGGGGAATTTTTTCATTTCACCTAAGCCATAAATCGCACAATAAATGACGAGCCTAGCAAGATTTGGTTAATATTCGTTTCTGAAACAATTTCTGATATTGATATTATGTCTACATGTCATAGTATCTAAGCATTCTGTCCATCAGTGGGTTTCGCCTGTTGATGAAGTGGATTAGTTTCCTTGCGGTCTCTTATTTGGATAAAATTGGTATCCTTTACTAAAGAGCTGGAGTGACAGGTAGAGCAGATAGCCGCAATATAGAGTGGAGTTAATTACCACGATAATTATACATAATTTTATATAATCTTTAATATTGTTTATTGCGACCATAGGTCGCAAGTTTACTATGAAAACCGGAAGACATCTTGTCCATGTATCTCTGGCTGTACGTCACGCCTGACACTGTGGTTCTATGGGTTTGTTGCGACCGTAAGGTCGCAGTTTAGTATCAAAACCTCCACCGGCCGTCCGTCGGTCGGTCGGTCACACGTCACACCTTTGCCCTGCTCATATCTCCGCATCAGTATGACATCACACTGCTGACATCAGTATGACATCACACCGTACACAAATGACCCTTATATAAGACCGGCATTATCTACAGACAGCTGCTATAAGCCAACCCTGGCGATAAGGTCTGAGTCGAAGAAATGCTTCTTTCCTGGCAAGAATTGCCCCTTTATACTGTAGGGCTCGTTTGTGTATTGTATGACATCACGCCACATCATCGGCTGAGGACTGTGTGATGTCATCATATCTCCATATATGGAGACATAAGTTGCTCATGCCCAAATATGGGCTGGTGAGGTCAGACTTAGTGTGATGCGTAGGTTATCTCCATATATGGAAATTCAACTTCAATGAGTATATAAGACCGGCATTATCTACCGACAGCTGCTATAAGCCAACCCTGGCGATAAGGTCTGAGTCGAAGAAATGCTTCTTTCCTGGCAAGAATTGCCCCTTTATACTGTAGGGCTCGTTTGTGTATTGTATGACATCACGCCACATCATCGGCTGAGGACTGTGTGATGTCATCATATCTCCATATATGGAGACATAAGTTGCTCATGCCCAAATATGGGCTGGTGAGGTCACACTTAGTGTGATGCGTAGGTTAGTCCATATATGGAGAATCAACTTCAATGAGTAACCATGGCAAACTGTCAACTGCCCGTATGTCTTGATAATTGGTAAAACAAACTTTTGGCCTATTTGTGGAGATAAGCGACCAACTTATCTCCCGATTAGGGAGTCTTACTGGTTTGTGGTTCTATGGGATTGTCGCTCTGACATCATGCTCCGATGTCACTGTGATGTCAGGGGAACCACTCTTAACAGCATTGGTTTGCCGCTCTGACATCATGCTCTGGCTTGTTGTCCCTTTCATGACCATAATATGATCGCTGATGTCATCAGGATTCACACACTTGCAAATTAATTACGTCCTTGTCCGTTTTATGCCCATATATGGAGATTTCTGTCCTGATGTCATCAATATTAAGGGCATCTGAGAATGCCCATATTTGGTAATGCCCATATATGGGCATGTTCTGCCATCACATCACCTCTTCTATTCCTTTATATGGATTGATAAGGGATGTAAACAAAGTCAGCCTGACAATGGCCAAAATGATTATTTTATCATTATTTTATGCTTTTTGTGGTCATTTTTGAATAGAAACACATACATGAAGCTTAATCTTTTTTATAAAATATTTTCGAAACATTATTTTTATTTTAGCGTCCATTTTTCAAGAAAAAGTTGACTATAGCTCCTTTAAGCCTCATTTCTAAAATAGCGAAAATAGTGGCTCTATACAGGCTCTCAACCCGACGCCTTGCAACGCGTTGAGAGCCTGTATAGAGCCACTATTTTTGCTATTTGTTTGGGGGGGCGAAAAGAGAAAATGTTTGAAGATGTCTGCCTATCCACGAGTTTCCAACGCCCCATAGTGCATTGCGCAGATGTCTGCACCAAGCTTCCCCCGCCGATTTACAAGCTCACAACGGGTTGCATCTGCAACGCGACGTGAGCTTGTATGTCTGCTGTTAAACCCGGAAGTTTGGTCCTGATAGTCTCCAGTAAACTCCCGGTAAAACTTGTGGACAATGACATTCCCAAAATTGGGATGCCGCGTTGAAAGTTGTTAATAGTACATGAGTTGGGGACAATATGCAGGGAATTTGCCTACTGAATTTGAGGTTAAATGTGCAACACTAGGTGGTGGCAATTGCCATGCCCTGGTACCCCAAATGATGCCCCTGTATTTAAATACAATTTTGAGGAATTTGTACTTTACTTGAGTAATTCCAATTTCCAATACTTTTACTTCTACTCCACTACATATCTCAGATCCAAATATTATACATTTACTCCAGTACAATTATTTGAAAGGTTTAGTTACTAGTTACTTTGTAGATTTGGATTATTATTACAAAACTTACATTAACAACTTAAGACCTACAGTATATACTGTACATTTTGGCACCTTCTGCATAATGAGTACTTGTACTTTTTGTACTTTAAGTACATTTTGATACCAATGCTTTTGTAATTTTACTCAAGTGCATTTTGAAATCCGGACATTTAATTGTAACAGAGGATTTCTACATTGCAGTATTGATACTTTTACTTACGTATAAAATCTGAGTACTTTTTCCACCTCTGTCAATCAATAGCTGAGAAGCTGCTGTACTGCAAGAGAAGAGAGACAAGTAGGAGACATTAGGAGAAATCTGAGGGTGAGAGAGAGAAAGAGAGAGAGAGAGAGAGAGACAGAGACGGACTAAGCTTTCGATAATAAAACTGAGAAATACAGAGATACTGAAATTAAAATGAGATTCCAGGGAGCAGAATTAGGCTTGTACCCCAGGAATGCAGGCATGTACAGTATAAGGGCACTACTTCCATTTAATCTCTCCCCCATTAAGGCAATCACACACATGGGCAAAGACTTTCTCTACCCCCTTGGCCAACCGAATCTTTCAATAGAATGCAAAATTGTGTTACTCGGGGATATTTATATCAGCCACTCTTACATCAATTTGCTAGTAGGCAGTAGGTAAAACAAGTTTTAATCTAGCATGTGCCACACTTTAACGTTTATTGGTTCAATGCATCACAGGCTTTACTGCAAAGAACATAATTAAAAAGATCTCATCCATGACGGCAGTCATTAAAAACACACACACACACACACACACGCACGCACGCACGCACGTCGCGCACACACACACACACACACACACGCACGCACGCACGCACGCACGCACGCTCGCACGCACGCACGCACGCAAAAACACACACAGCATGTTCTTGTCAGGCCCATTACAGGTCTGCTTGGTAGCGTCGCCATCATATATATATATACCTTACTACGACCAATTAGCTGTACAATGATTCTTTATGCCCCTTTCTTTGTGTTTGTGTTCAAGCTTCCCGTCCTCATCCGTTTCCTGCTTCTCCTCCTTCACAGGTGGGTAAGATCCGGAAGACAGCGGCGCGGCGGAGGGAATACCACATCCTCTTCATGGTGCTGACCACAGTGGCCTGCTACCTGCTGTGCTGGATGCCCTACGGGGTGGTGGCCATGATGGCAACCTTTGGCCCGCCGAACATCATTAGCCCTGTGGCGAGCGTGGTGCCGTCACTGCTGGCCAAGAGCAGCACTGTCATCAACCCTCTCATCTATATACTCATGAACAAACAGGTTGGTGAGAACTGTGAGTGTGCGTGACTGTGTGCAGTGGTGGAAAAGGTAATCACATTTCCAGCTTAAAGCTGTTATGACACACAAAAAAAAAGGATAAATCAGGTTATCTCTTTGGCTAATATTGTTGATGACGTCACGGTGCGCCTCTACTGTACTACACTGTAAAGTACTGTCTTTCGGCCGGTCCGTCTCCCGTTGCCCACACCAGGAAGTCGCCTTATGTGAAAATGTCTTTCATTACTAAATCTGTGCAACATTGTTCATGTCAAGTAGTTTGTTTTGGCTTATTTGTTGAAATGATAAAAATCGCTATGGTGGTCGGTGAATTACCACCCCCGTTGCTGGGCGGTAGAAGGCTGGATTCCAGACAGGGCCGAGGGAGCTAAAGACGGATACATTTGGTGGTGGTGCTTGCTGACCGGCACAATGCGGTGCTGTCAGCGATTTTGATCATTATAATGCATAAGCATAAACACACTTGTTCACATGAACGATATCTACAGTATGTAACTAAGATATTCGATTGTGTATATCAGGGGTTCTCAAACTTTTTGATGTCACGACTCACGACCCCATATTATTAGCAAACCTTTTTGGCAGAGTGCCTTCCACAGTTCCACAGTTATGCACTTCCGCCAGTACTGTTTTACCAGTTGCGCCAATGAACTGCAGTGGCGGATGAGGTATCTAGCTTTTTATATCTGTGGCTTCAACTATAAAGCGGCGACGAGTCGACGACTGCACTTTTTTTTTGAGAACCGCTGGTGTACATATATTTTTATATGCGCAGAATTACAAAATATATTTTATGTTGAAGCTACTTCCTGGTCAGTGCGAGGCTACGAGAGCTGCTGCCGCGCTGCTCTCTCTGCTTGTTTCAGAGTTTTTACAGAGATCACATGACCTACTGTATCATAATGGAAAATTTCGCTGCGTGACATAACACCTTTAGGTAAAAGTATCAATACTGCAAAGTAGAAAATACTCTGTTACAAGTAAAAGTCCAGAACAAAATTTACTTGCGTAAAAGTACAAAGGTATTGGTATCAAAATGTACTTAAAGTACCAAAAGTAGAAAGTACTCATTACGCAGAATGTATCATTTCACAAGTTTTTGAATAATTTCTAATTAGCAGATCTACAAGCTCACAATGCATCACGATGTGACGCATTGTTGATCGGCTATTTTCAAATGGCTTAAATGTATATAGGGCTGAAGTGGCTAATGAATGTAACAATAATCAAAAGTAACAAAGTAACTAGTAACCAAGTTTTCATATAATTGTAGTGGAGTAAAAGTACAATATGTGCCTCTAAGATGTAAGAAGTAGAAGTAAAAGTATAGAAAATTGGAAATACTCCAGTAGTCATCAAGTACAGTACGTACGTGTGTGTGTGTGTGTGTGTGTGTGTGTGTGTGTGTGTGTGTGTGTGTGTGTGTGTGTGTGTGTGTGTGTGTGTGTGTGTGTGTGTGTGTGTGTGTGTGTGTGTGTGTGTGTGTGTGTGTGTGTGTGTGTGTGTGTGTGTGTGTGTGTGTGTTCAATAACACGTAAACAATCAAGCATTACATTTACAACAGGTTTATTTACATAGTAGAAAACAATGAATTAACCACGGCTGAATTCATACAAATTGTCTATTTAAACATCCATTCAAGTCTAATAAAAAGGGCCTTCGATGACTAAATCAAAAAGAAAACCTCTTTAAAAGAACTCCCTAAGGCTTATTATGGGAGTCGGTCAGTCACATATGCCTCTTCTTTTATCCCTTTTCTTCCCCCCTCCCGGGTTGACCAGGGATCATCAGTGACTGATGGAAATGTAAAAAGTGAAACTAAAAAAATTGGACAACAATGCTCATATTTTAAAAGGCAGTGTGGTGCAGCAATTCCCCACAAATATAGAAGAGAAAATGTACAAGGAGATAGGCTTCTGGAATTAGAGGAAAAGAGGAGAATGAATGAAAAGGGAGCACCATTAGACATTTTGCGCTTACATAACACCCGTTATGGGTGAGACATAAGAGCAAAATGTCACGCTCTCTAAAATAAAAAGGTTATTTTTCCTCATCACAGACAATCTATCGACTCAGCTTTAAAGGAGTAGTTCACCCCTAAAAAAAGTCTATTGATTACTCACGCCATGGAGACTTGAGTTCAATAATAGTTCTTGTTTTTTGTCGCATTCCTAAGACAACATTTTGATACGTTTAACCCCATTGATTCTGGATGTGGACCCAAATGCATTGAGATCCCCATCCGGGATCAATGGGGGTAAATTTACTATAATTACTTTTTTTGTTTTAGGAATACGACAAATACAAAAACATATTATTGAACTCAAGTCTCCATGGCATGAGTAATCAATAGAAAAAGTAATTTTGAACTACTCCTTTAATATAATGTTCCCTATTGAATAATGCCCATGAAAATGTACTACTTATAACCACATTTTGTGAAAGTCACAAGGCCTGAACATAACAGGCGCTGTATGAAGACTTCATTGAGACTTAACACAACTGCCAGTACAGTAATATACGTGCACACTCCAGAAGTCCATGTTGTTTATTGCCCTCCTCCTTTCTAAGGCAATCTATGGCAAAAGCCCACCCAACTCTAAACTCCTCCTAAGCCCTCTGGCTCCCCTTCCAAATCCTGCCCTCCTATACCCATGATTCTCACTATGGCGGAATAATAGGTTTGGGTGACAAGACAAAATCAATTATCAGTTATCACAATATCGATATTTTGGGGATGACAAGGCTTTATAATCATTAATAATTTGGATATGATTGCCAAACAAATAGAGGCATCCATTGCTCATTACACTCAGTCTCAGTAAGAACAGTCCAATAAGTTGTATTGCAATTGTATCACTTTACTTTAATACAGCCCTTAAGACCAGATAAAGACAACATTTAAGCTATATCAAGATTCTGCAATAAACAAAATCCCGGACAATATCTAGTCTCGTATCAAGACATCAATTAATATTATGTCAAGATATCACCTAGCTCAGGATGATCCCACACTAAATTACCAGTAGTAAGTCTGGTTTTACCTGCTGCATTTTCACAAACGTGTGCATTGCACAATGGGGCTTTATGTTTAGAATTCTAAACTCAATGAAATTCACGCTCCAAGCACCTACATGTAAATGAGAAAGAATAGAACTGCACGAGTCACAATATTGGTTAGTACTCTTAAATCCACCTAGGTAGCAAAAACCTTTCAAAATGATAATTGGCACAATATCAAGATTCCACTGCAGTTGCCAAGATGCATTACACTTGATCAATGCTTCTCTAGGGAAATAATAACAGCTGCACTGCAGCTGTATGTAATCTCCCTATCTGCACAATAGTATACTTAAATCTGAACACCACCATTGAAAAGAAACAAATAAAATGTTCTTATAGCACACCCATCTACTTCTCTGAATGCTAGAGACAATGCAGTCTAGTTACAGTACAGTAAACATGGACAGTTTAAGACTCTTTGCCCTGCTCCAATTTTGCATCGGAACGCAATCAAACAGCAATTGATTCATATTTCATATACAAGATATTCAGGGCTTTTTTCTTTTTGGACCTTCAGTGTGTTCGCAAGCATTTAGATATATGATTTACCTCAAGAACAAAACAAAATAATAAAGAAAGCGGTAAATCTGCACGACAGCTAATGAATACCGTCTCAAACTAACCTTCAGAGAAAATCTTTCCGATATGTCATCCTTTGATCTGCAACCAAGACGTTCACCCTGGAGCTGCAGTAGCACGAGTAGATTTGTCTGCCTTCTCGTATCTGCAAATGAGACACCCTCTTTGATTCCACTTAAAACTGCATAACTACGAGCGCCAGGATAATATATACACACACAAACATAACGGCTCTGACTCTTCT